>NC_091622.1:115724618-116087626 GCF_027580195.1 Bos mutus | reverse complement strand
CTCAATTTACAAAAAACTGAGAAGTTCTACGGGTTTTGTTTTTAAATTAAAGGACCACATAATTTAGAACTTTTAAACGTTCTAATTATTCAGTTCCAAGACACCAAACTCATTGCACAGAGTCTCCCCATGGAAAGGACCCTGTCAGCAGGACAGCCACTGATTCCACAATGAAAGAGCAGCAAAGTGCCCTCCTCCCCTCTCTTATGCCTGGGTAACCAGATTTTTTAATCCATGCCACGCTGAGGTGCAATCCTTCCCTTTCCCATTCCATCAGGTGGCCAAGGGCCGGCAGGACAGCAAAGGTGCAGGAGGCAGGGCTGGGCCGGCCGGCCAGAATGGGGGTTGGGGGGGTCCCAGCAGGTGACAGCACCATGCAGGATAATTCCCTTGGACTTCCCACAGGCCAAAGGTGACTCAGACCAACTGCTCTCAGGTTCTGCTTGCGGAGACCTCGCTGGGTGCAGTAGGTTGCTTGGGAAAACCGTGAGAGACTGAGCTTTTTGCGATGGGGTAGGCTCGGGAATGTCCTCAAAGCCTTTATCCCAAAGGCGAGCCCTTCCTGCGACCGCCAGGTTAGTTAAGGTTAGGGTTAGGAAGCTTCGGGACTGTGCCAAGGGAGGGTGTAATACGTGTTTCCCTGCTCCACCCTCGGCTTACCTGCGGTCCCCTTGTCTGTGGTCCGCACCTGACCCTGCTCCGCACACAAAAGGGGCACTCCCAGCCGCCTGGCTCAGGCTCCCGAGACCCCTGCCAGCACGCTGGGACCCAAGCTAAGAGCTGGGGAGAGGCGCGCCAGGTGCGCTCCGCCCTGACGCCCACTTCCGGAAGAGGCCCCGAGCCTTGCTGCTGCGCCCAGGTGAGCCATAGCCAGTGCCGAGCAAATCCAGCCCCGCCTGGGCCGTGTCCAGGTGGAGCCGCAGATTCCCCACGCTCGCGGGCCAGGGCGCCTGGGGCCTGGAGGCCCCTCTCCTGCAAGCGCCAGGGAGGAAGTGGAGCCCCTGCAACGCCGCTAGCGATCCCCCTGATCCCCAACTCCCGGTGCAAGGAGACCAGGCCAGGCTGGACTCACCAACATCAATGCCACCAAGAGGACTGCCTAGCGGACCTGACTTGGGCCAGGGGGCGCTGCAAGCCCCTGTAAACAACTCAAATTTTTAAATGGAAAAAGAATTTGGATAGACCCTTCTCCAAATAAGACACAAATGGTCAACAAGCTCGTAAGAAGTTGAGGTAGATGGTGAAAATATGTGTACAACAATGTGATTGTAGTTAATGCCATAGAACTGTACACATGAAATGGTTTCCATGCTCAAGGTTACATATTTTTTATTGCAATGAAAAATGAAAGAAGCAATAATACAGGTTACAACATGGATGAACACTGAAGACATTAGGTCAAGTAAGTCACAGAAAAGGCCAACCAGGTCATAATCATCCTGTGTGCTTTTAATCCACAAGATTAATGGGGATCACTATGTCTTGGGTGCTGTGGAAGACATGGTCATAGTGGAAATTGGGACATCTGGAATCTAGTTTTCCACATCGAGCCACAAAACAACTGTTAGAATACATGAATTCGGTAACTCTGCCAGGTACAAAAATCAATACACAAAACTCTGTTGTCTTCTATACACTAATAAGGTGCCATTAGAAAGAGAAATTAAGCACTTCGCCGGTCAGTGGTTGAGAATCCGCCTGCCAACGCATGGGAGATTCCACACGTCACAGGGCAGCGAAGCGCCTGTGCCACAAGCACTAGCACCTGTACTCTGGAGCTTCTCACCTGGAGTGCGCGCCCCACACAGCTGCAGGACGCATGCACACGAAACCCAGCACGGCCAACACACAAACAAAATGTTTTAAAAGAAAGAGAAACTAGGAAAACAATCCTATTTACAACCGTATCGGAAAATACCTTGGAATACACTTAATGCAGAGGACTTCCCTGGTGGCCTAGTGGTTGGCACGCCATGCTTCCAATGCAGGTGCCCGGCTTCCATCCCTGGTCAGGAAACTAGGTCCCACATGCTGCAACTAAGACCCAGTGCAGCCAAGTCAATAAATAAAAATATATATAAACAAACAAACAAAAAAAAAACTCAAAGCCCACAGGGCCTCCAGGCTTCGAAGAAGACTTTTTAAAAATAAATAAATAACTTTAACTGAGGCTGTGAAAGCACACTGAAAGCTCTAAGACAGGGATGAAAGAAACTTAACAGACAAATAAATGAAAAACTATCCTGTGCTTAGGGACTCAAAGAATATTGTTAAAATATTGTCAGGAACCCAAGTTCAGTAACTCAGTTGTATCCGACTCTTTGTGACTCCATGGGCTGCAGCACGCCAGGCTTCCCTGGCCATCACCAATTCCCGGAGCCTACTCAAACTCACATCCATCGAGTCGGTGATGCCATCCAACCATCTCATCCTCTGTTGTCCCCTTCTCCTCCCACTTTCAGTCTTTCCCATCATCAGGGTCTTTTCAAATGAGTCTGTTTTTCACATCAGGTGGCCAAAGTATCGGAGTTTCAGCTTCAGCATCAGTCCTTCCAATGAATACTCAGGACTGATCTCCTTTAGGATGGACTGGTTGGATCTCCTTGCAGTCCAAGGGACTCTCAAGAGTCTTCTCCAACACCACAGTTCAAAAGCATCAATTCTTCGGCGCTCAGCTTTTTTTAGAGTCCAACTCTCACATCCATACATGACTACTGGGAAAATGATAGCTTTGACTAGACAGACCTTTGTTGGCAAAGTTATGTATCTGCTTTTTAATATGCTATCTAAATTGGTCATAATTTTTCTTCCAAGGAGCAAGCATCTTTTAATTTCATGGCTGCAGTCACCATCTGCAGTGATTTTGGAGCCCAAGAAAATAAAGTCGCTCACTGTTTCCAAACAATGGAATTTGCCATGAAATGATGGGACCAGATGCCATGATCTTAGCTTTCAGAATGTTGAGTTTTAAGTCAACTTTTTCACTTTCCTCTTTCACTTTCATCAAGAGGCTCTTCAATTCCTCTTCACTTTCTAACATAAGAGTGGTGTCATCTGCATATCTGAGGTTATTGATGTTTCTCCCAGCAATCTTGATTTCAGTTTGTGCTTCATCCAGCCCAGCATTTCTCACAATGTACTCTGCATATAAGTTAAATAAGCAGGGTGACAATATACAGCCCTGACGTACTCCTTTCCCGATTTGGAACCAGTCTGTTGTTCCATGTCCAGTTCTAAGTGTTGCTTCTTTACCTGCACACAGGTTTCTCAGCAGACAGGTCAGGGACCCAAAGAAATATTCAGATGCAAAGCAAGCTTGGTCAAAGCTCCAATGGCATTTTCCACAGAAATAGAACAAACATTCTGAACACTTGTGTGGAAACACAAAGGACGCTGAATAGCCAAAGGCATCGAGAAAAGAGAGCAGACTGGAGGCATCTCCCTCGCAGACTTCACGTGACATGATGCAGCTAGTTCACCAAGAAAATGTGGAATCGGCACAAAAATGGACACAGGGGCCCAAGGAACAGAACACAGAGCCCAACAACAGCGCTGGTCACATCCTCTCCCAATTTCTAGTAATGTCCCTACATTCAAGATTTTTCTTTTTGTACCCCCCAAATTCTATCTCTCAGATCTGCATTTATGCCAAATAATAAATATCTGGTAAGTTACAATTATATTAAACATTCCTGCCAAAACTTTTCTCATCTCCAAGATTAGAACACGATGAAGCAAGAAGAATGGTTGTGATTTTAAATGATTTCTAGACCCTCTTAAAAAAACTGAACTGAGAACTTCTAGCACCTTTTCAGTTCAGTTCAGTTGCTCAGTTGTGTTCAACTCTTTGTGACCCCATGGGTTGCAGCACACCAGGATTCCCTGTCCATCACCAACTCCCAGAGGTTGCTCAAACTCATGTCCATCGAGTCAGTGATGCCATCCAACCATCTCAACCTCTGTCATCCTCTTCTCCTCCTGAAAGAAGCTACATGAGTATGTACAGGCTGATACATACTTAAGTAGATAGCAACAAGTTGGTAAAGTGTACACAAAGATGAAGCAGTTATCTTTTTCTCTATATCTGATGCTTCCAGAACTTGGCTTCTCCAATTGGCTCCCCTACAGGTTTGATGGTTTATTGTGACCAGATTTCAAGTAATTATACTAATCATTGTTTTGATTTGTTCTCCTTGTTTTAAAATTTTTAATGCTTTCTATCTCTCTCTCTTGAAGCATGGTTTGATTAATGTTACTAGCTGTAAGACTTATGTTATCTATTTTATAAGACTGTCACTTGAATTTTGCAATATGTAACCAGACTTCCAGCAAAATGAATGATGATTAAAAGTCTTGAGGCAGGTGATACATTTGTATCTATATGTATATAGATATTTATAGTTAAATGTTTAGAGATATTTAGAGCTTTTCTGGGTGGCTCAGCAGTAAACAATTCACCTGCAATGCAGGAGATGCAATTTCAATCCCTGGGTTGGGAAGATCCCTTGGAGGAGGAAATGGCAACTTACTCTAGTATTCTTGCCTGGGAAATCCCATGGACAGAGGAGCCTGGTGGGCTACAGGCCATGGGGTCACAAAAGATTCAGACATGACTTAGCAACAAAACAACAACATAGAGATATTTATATCTTTATTTATCAGTTCAGTTCAGTCCTTCAGTTGTGTCTGACTCTTTGCAACCCCATGAATCGCAGCATGCGAGGCCTCCCTATCCATCACCAACTCCCAGAGTTTACCCAAACTCATGTCCATCAAATCAGTGATGCCATCCAGCCATCTCATCCTCTGTCGTCCCCTTCCCCTCCTGTCCCCAATCCCTCCCAGCACCAGAGTCTTTTCCAATGAGTCAACTCTTCACATGAGATGGCCAAAGTATTGGAGTTTCAGCTTCAGCATCAGTCCTTCCAATGAACACCCAGGACTGATCTCCTTTAGGGTGGGCTGGTTGGATCTCCTTGCAGTCCAAGGAACTCTCAAGAGTCTTCTCCAACACCACAGTTCAGAAGCATCAATTCTTTGGTGCTCAGCTATGTTCACAGTCCAACTCTCACATACATACATTACCAGTGGGAAAACCATAGCCTTGACTAGATGGACCTTTGTTGGCAAAGTAATGTCTCTGCTTTTCAATATGCTATCTAGGTTGGTCATAACTTTCCTTCCAAGGAGTAAGCATCTTTTAAATTCATGGCTGCAATCACCATCTGCAGTGATTTCAGAGTCCCCAAAAATAAAGTCTGACACTGTTTCCACTGTTTCCCCATCTATTTCCCATGAAGTGATGGGACCAGATGCCATGATCTTAGTTTTCTGAATGTTGAGCTTTAAGCCAATTTTTTCACTCTCCACTTCCACTTTCATCAAGAGGCTCTTTAGTTCTTCAGTTTCTGCCATAAGGGTGGTGTCATCTGCATATATGAGGTTATTGATATTTCTCCCAGCAATCTTGATTCCAGTTTGTGCTTCTTCCAGCCCAGCGTTCCTCATGATGTACTCTGCGTACAAGTTAAACAAGCAGGGTGACAATATACAGCTTTGACATACTCCTTTTCCTATTTGGAACCAGTCTGTTGTTCCATGTCCAGTTCTAACTGTTGTTTCCTGACCTGCATATAGGCTTCTCAAGAGGCAGGTCAGGTGGTCTGGTATTCCCATCTCTTTCAGAATTTTTCACAGTTTATTGTGATCCACACAGTCAAAGGCTTTGGCATAGTCAATAAAACTTTATGTATAGAGATACTTATATCTTTTTGTAGGTGAAATATCTAGGGTGAGGAATAAAGCAGGTTGAGATTAATATATACACACTTACGTATAGAAGAATAGATTATCCACAAGGGCCTACTGTAAACAACGGGAACCCTAATCAACACTCTGAAATAACATATAGGGGCAAAGACTCCACAATAGACTGGATGTGGGTCTTTGTAAACCTTACTCTTGTTGCTGTATACCAGCAACAAACACAACATTGCAAATGAACTATACTCCAGTATGAAATAACTACTAAACTGATAAATAAAATGAAACACTTACTATGTTCCCCTCAGGCATCGGTCGCCTGGGCAGGGGCCACATCTCAGGAACCTGAGCAGCGCTATCCCGGGGACCAAGGCTGTGCCAGCAACTGAGCCCCTGATAGACCTTCAATAAGGCTTCTGTTGCAGGAGCACCAACAGTTATCTATGAGAGCATCTTGCTACCTGTGGCTATTCCCTGCAACAGCAACCTGAAATTTATTGCTTATGAGTTCTTAATATTCCAGCTTCCCAGGTGGTGCTAGTGGTAAAGAACTCACCTGCCAATGCAGGAGACATAAGAGATGCGGTTTCAATACCTTGGTTGGGAAGGTCCCCTGGAGGAGGGCATAGCAACCCACTCCAGTATTCTTGCCTGGAGAATCCCAGGGACAGAGGATCCTGGTGGGCTACAGACTATAGGGTCATGAAGAGTCAGACATGACTAAAGCGATTCAGCACACACTTAATATTCACAAAAATTGCTGGGCTCTAAATGATACCTGCTCTCCAAAAACATTCCAGGTGTAACTAACCAAAAAATGTAAAACAGGGCAAAATATCACAAGATAATATCAATAGATATATCATACAGTATCACTTATCAGTAGGAAGGAGAAATCAATCCAGATGAGCTCATTTATATTTTAAATAAACACATAGTCTTAGGAAATAAACTTGTGGTGACCAAAAGAAAATAGTGGGACAAAGAAATAAATAAGGAGGTTAGGATTAAATTACACTAACAAATATATATAAAATACAGGGTGGAAAGGAGGTTCAAGAGGTAGGAGATGTTATGTATACTTGCAGCTGACTCACGATGTTGACTGGCAGAAAACAACACTACATTGTAAAGCAATTATCCTCCAATTAAAAATAATAAAAATAATCAAATAAAATAGCATACCTAATCAACACAAGAGAAGACTCTACACATGGACATCACCAGATGGCCAACACTGAAATCAGATTGATTATATTCTTTGCAGCCAAAGATGGAGATGCTCTATACAGTCAGCAAAAACAAGACCAGGAGCTGACTGTGGCTCAGATCATGAACTCTTGATTGCCAAATTCAGACTTAAATTGAAGAAAGTAGGGGAAACCACTAGACCATTCAGGTATGACCTAAATGAAATCCCTTACGATTATACAGTGGAAGTGACACATAGATTCAAGGGATTAGATCTGGTAGACAGAATGCCTGATGAACTATGGATGGAGGTTCATGACACTGTACAGGAGACAGGAAGCAAGACCATCCCCAAGAAAAAGAAATGCAAAAAAGCAAACTGGCTGTCTGAGGAGGCCTTACAAATAGCTGTGAAAAGAAGAGAAGCGAAAAGCAAAGGAGAAACGGAAAGATATACCCATTTGAATGCAGAGTTCCAAAGAATAGCAAGGAGAGATTAAAAAAAAAAAAAGCCTTCCTCAGTGATCAATGCAAAGAAATAGAGGAAAACAATAGAATGGGAAAGACCAGAGATCTCTTCAAGAAAATTAGAGATACCAAGGCAACATATCATGCAAAGATGGGCTCAATAAAGGAGAGAAATGCTATGGACCTAACAGAAGCAGAAGATATTAAGAAGAGGTGGCAAGAATACACAGAAGAACTATACAAAAAAGATTTTAATGACCCAGATAACCATGATGGTATGATCACTCACCTGGAGCTAGACATTCTGGATTCTGAGGGGAAGTGGGCCTTAGGAAGCATCACTATGAACAAAGCTAGTGGAGGTGATGGAATTCCAGCTGAACTATTTCAAATCTTAAAAGATGATGCTGTGCAAGCACTGCACTCAATATGCCAGCAAATTTGGAACACTCAGCAGTGGCCACAGGACTGGAAAAGGTCAGTTTTCATTCCAATCCCAAAGAAAGGCAATGCCAAAGAATGCTCAAACTAGGAAAGTTATGACCAACCTAGACAGCGTATTAAAAAGCAGAGACATCACTTTGCCAACAAAGGTCCATCTAGTCAAAGCTATGGTTTTTCCAGTAGTCACGTATTGATGTGAGAGCTAGACAATAAAGAAAGCAGAGCGCCAAAGAACTGATGCTTTTAAACTGTGGTGTTGGAGAAGACTCTTGAGAGTCCCCTGGACTATAAGGAGATCAAACCAGTCCATCCTAAAGGAGATCAGCCCTGAGTGTTCATTGGAAGGACTGATG
This sequence comes from Bos mutus, assembly GCF_027580195.1. Lineage (NCBI taxonomy): Eukaryota > Metazoa > Chordata > Mammalia > Artiodactyla > Bovidae > Bos > Bos mutus. The sequence goes on along the minus strand of NC_091622.1, from coordinate 116,079,407 downwards.
CTAAGGCTGAAACTCCAATACTTTGGCCACCTGATGCACCTGCCCCAAACACAATATTGCAAGTCAAATTTACTCCAATAAAAATACACATTAACTTAAAAAGAAAAAGAAGTAATGAGACACAACCTTTTCTGGCTTCCTCTCATACATTCCACTCTACTTTACAACCAGGAACTAAGACTAACCCTAAGGCTCCAGTTACCATAGTAATAAGAGCAGGACATGAAGAAATGGTCTTGTGGCCATTTCCCAAAACATTACAACTGTTGTTCTTGGGCACTTCACATTCACAAGCACTGCTGGGCTCTACATGATCCCTGCATTTAAGAAATTTTCATGGCTTACTTCACTCTACAACAGGCTCTAGGTTCATCTACCTCACTACAACTGACTGAAATTCATTTCATTTTATGGCTGAGTAATATTCCATTGTCTGCAGACACACTGAAACCGTACTCACAGAAAACTAGTCAATCTAATCACACTAGGACCACAGCCTTGTCTAACTCAATGAAACTAAGCCATGCCCGTGGGGCAACCCAAGATTGGCGGGTCATGGTGGAGAGATCTGACAGAATGTGGTCCACTGGAGAAGGGAATGGCAAACCACTTCAGTATTCTTGCCTTGAGAACCCCATGAACAGTACGAAAAGGCAAAATGATAGGATACTGAAAGAGGAACTCCCCAGGTCAGTAGGTGCCCAATATGCTACTGGAGATCAGTGGAGAAATAACTCCAGAGAGAATGAAGACATGGAGCCAAAGCAAAAACAATACCCAGCTGTGGATGTGACTGGTGATAGAAGCAAGGTCCGATGCTGTAAAGAGCAATATTGCATAGGAACCTGGTATGTCAGGTCCATGAATCAAGGCAAATTGCAAGTGGTCAAACAAGAGATGGCAAGAGTGAACGTTGACATTCTACAAATCAGCAAACTAAAATGGACTGGAATGGGTGAATTTAACTCAGATGACCATTATATCTACTACTGCAGGCAGGAATCCCTCAGAAGAAATGGAGTAGCCATCATATTCAACAAAAGAGTCCAAAATGCAGTACTTGGATGCAATCTCAAAAATGACAGAATGATCTCTGTTCGTTTCCAAGGCAAACCATTCAATATCACAGTAATCCAAGTCTATGCCCCAACCAGTAATGCTGAAGAAGCTGAAGTTGAACGGTTCTATGAAGACCTACAAGACCTTTTAGAACTAACACCCAAAAAAGATGTCCTTTTCATTATAGGGGACTGGAATGCAAAAGTAGGAAGTCAAGAAACACCTGGAGTAACAGGCAAATTTGGCCTTGGAATAGGGAATGAAGCAGGGCAAAGACTAATAGAGTTTTGCCAAGAAAATGCACTGGTCATAACAAACACCCTCTTCCAACAACACAAGAGAAGACTCTATACATGGACATCACCAGATGGCCAACACTGAAATCAAATTGATTATATTCTTTGCAGCCAAAGATGGAGAAGCTCTATACAGTCAGCAAAAACAAGACCGGGAGCTGACTGTGGCTCAGACCATGAACTCCTTATTGCCAAATTCAGACTTAAATTGAAGAAAGGAGGGAAAACCACTAGACCATTCAGGTATGACCTAAATCAGATCCCTTATGATTATACAGTGGAAGTGAGAAATAGATTTAAGGGCCTAGATCTGATAGATAGAGTCCCTGATGAACTATGGAACGAGGTTCATGACATTGTACAGGAGACAGGGATCAAGACCATACCCATGGAAAAGAAATGCAAAAAAGCAAAATGGCTGTCTGGGGAAGCCTTACAAATAGCTGTGAAAAGAAGAGAAGTGAAAAGCAAAGGAGAAAAGGAAAGATATAAGCATCTGAATGCAGAGTTCCAAAGAATAGCAAAAAGAGATAAGAAAGCCTTCCTCAGCGATCAGTGCAAATAAATAGAGGAAAACAACAGAATGGGAAAGACTAGAGATCTCTTCAAGAAAATTAGAGATACCAAGGGAACATTTCATGCAAAGATGGGCTCGATAAAGGACAGAAATGGTATGGACCTAACAGAAGCAGAAGATATTAAGAAGAGGTGGCAAGAATACACAGAAGAACTATACAAAAAAGATCTTCACGACCCAGATAATCACGATGGTGTGATCACTCACCTAGAGCCAGACATCCTGGAATGTGAAGTCAAGTGGGCCTTAGGAAACATCACTATGAACAAAGCTAGTGGAGGTGATGGAATTCCAGTTGAGCTATTTCAAATCCTGAAAGATGATGCTGTGAAAGTGCTGCACTCAATATGCCAGCAAATTTGGAAAACTCAGCAGTGGCCACAGGACTGGAAAAGGTCAGTTTTCATTCCAATCCCAAAGAAAGGCAATGCCAAAGAATGCTCAAACTACCACACAATTGCACCCATCTCACACGCTAGTAAAGTAATACTAAAAATTCTCCAAGCCAGGCTTCAGCAATATGTGAACCGTGAACTTCCTGATGTTCAAGCTGGTTTTAGAAAAGGCAGAGGAACCAGAGATCAAATTGCCAACATCTGCTGGATCATCGAAAAAGCAAGAGAGTTCCAGAAAAACATCTATTTCTGCTTTATTGACTATGCCAAAGCCTTTGACTGTGTGGATCACAATAAACTGTGGAAAATTCTGAAAGAGATGGGAATACCAGACCACCTGACCTGCCTCTTGAGAAATTTGTATGCAGGTCAGGGAGCAACAGTTAGAACTGGACATGGAACAACAGACTGGTTCCAAATAGGAAAAGGAGTACGTCAAGGCTGTATATTGTCACCCTGTTTATTTAACTTCTATGCAGAGTACATCATGTGAAATGCAAGGCTTGGTGAAGCATATGCTAGAATCAAGATTGCTGGGAGAAATATCATTAACCTCAAATATGCAGATGACACCACCCTTATGGCAGAAACCGAAGAGGAACTGAAAAGCCTCTTGATGAAAGTGAAAGAAGAGAGTGAAAAAGCTGGCTTAAACTTCAACATTCTAAAAACTAAGATCATGGCATCCCGTTCCATTGCTTCATGGAAAATAGATGGGGAAACAATGGAAACAGTAAGAGACTTTATTTTCTCGGGCCCCAAAGTCACTGCAGATGGTGACTGCAACCATGAAATCAAAAGACGCTTGCTCCTTGGAAGAAAAGTTATGACCAACATATACAGTATATTAAAAGACAGATACATAACTTTGCCAACAAAGGTCCGTCTAGTCAAAGCTATGGTTTTTCCAGTAGTCACGTAGGAATGTGAAAGCTGGACTATAAAGAAAGCTGAGTGCCAAAGAATTGATGCTTCTGAACTGTGGTGTTGGAGAAGACTCTTGAGAGTCCCTTGGACTGCAAGCAGATCCAACCAGTCCATCCTAAAGGAAATCAGTCCTGAATATTCATTGGAAGGACTGATGCTGAAGCTGAAGCTCCAATACTTTGGCCACCTGATGCTAAGAGCTGATTCACTAGAAAAGACCCTGATGCAGGGAAAGATTGAAGGCAGGAGAAGGGGACAACAGAGGATGAGATGGTTGGATGGCATCACTGACTCGATGGACGTGAGTTTGCGCAAGCTCCAGGAGTTGGTGGTGGACAGGGAAGCCTGGCATGCTGCAGCCCATGAGGTTGCAAAGAGTCGGACACTGAACTGAACTAATAACCAGTACATCCACTGCCTGTGAAAAAGCATATCTGGTCTATCTCTAGGTGCTGCTTCTGGGTCCCTCCTGACTGAACACCTGGCAGCCAGTGTCACTGAGTCATGATTGTGTGCCAGGTGGTGTCAGTCGTGTGGGGGTCCAGGCCCACAAGGGGCCATGCTGTCTACGGAGCCAGTGCTGTGGCCATAGGTGTGCCCTCCACCCACCCTATGAGCAGAAACCACCATCCCCTTATGGATGAGGAGGCATAAGGTCAAGGAAGGCTGTGTGTTTACACGGAAGATGTAAACATGGGTGCAAATGCAGAGTTGCCTATAGACGCTGCTCTGGAAACCCCTGATTCTTTCCTGAGAACATCAAGGAGGGGACATCAGGCCACAGAGCAAACAGTTCTGTGTAGGGAGCACAGGCAGGGGCCCAACCCACAAAAACCTATAACAGCTTCCAGAATGGCAAGGGGAAGAGGCTCTTCCATCTACTAGACGTGGAGGGAAGGGGTGAGGTCTGCTGGGCTGCTCTCATCTTCGGGGACTTACTGGGAGGCTCACATGGCTCAGCACAGCCTTGTGTGCTCACAGCTGAGCTGGGTCATGGCACACCATAAGGAGGCACCAGGCCACCCCTGCACCAGCTTCCTCCTGCACCCACCCCCCCTACCCACCCCCACCCCTGCCAAGGTGCCTTATGTTTCTCGTTGCAACTTGGCTGGGAGGAGTGGGAGGGGACACTGCTGGCTGACTTTCTGATCTTTCCAGGGATCACACCAAGGGGTCCTCCTGGGAGTGTGGGAGCATGGCCAGGGCTCCGCATGCACGCCACGCTGACGCCTACATGGACTGGGCATCCCTGGTGGGCTGGACCAATCCCTGGATCACTGCACCTACTACCACATTGAAATATGCACTGTGTGCGGGCCTACAACCATGATGCTTGGAAGGGCGAGACTGATGGGAACTGTCTTGCCTACTGTGTAGCCTCCAGTGGCCTCCACTATAGACTCTCCAATCCTGCTGCGGACACTTCCATCCCATTAACCCCCGAGAGGCCTGCTGGGAGGGGTGAGAACCTTGTCACGAAGAGGAGACAGGGCAGGCTCTAACCACAGCAGATATAGGCAAGTACCACGGTTGCCAAGGTATTTGTCCCCCCAAAGCCCAGGACATGAGTGTCTGAGCCACGAGAGCTCCAACTGGAGGGGTCCACCTCTGCCTGCAGTTTGGGCTCACCTGGAGGTCACAGCAGGGAGAGCCCATCCTTGGGTGATCTTCCAGCTCCGCTGCCCCTCCTTGGGATGGAGTTTCTCACCTACAGGCTAATCCTAGGAAAGGGCTTTAACACCGTGGGAGCACTGTGGCCACCCTGTGTGCCCTGTGTGTCCCTGGAACCTGAGGAGCCCGCAGCACTGGGGCACCTCCAGCACTTGCACTCCCATATCATTTCACAGAAGCCAGAGACCAGGCCAGAGGGGAGGAGCTGGCCCCTTCCTGATACATGGCTAGCATGCCTATATACAGGAGGGCCCTGGACCCAGCTTAACTACAACTGGGGTCTCCTACCCCTCCTCTGGCAGCGGGCCCTGCAGATTTCAGGGCCTGGAGATCCCTACTTCTGAACCTGACTGTGAGGTTGGGGCCCAACACCACCCTGGGGGTTTTTGGAGGATCCCAAGGCTTACTGAGCTGTATACTCAGGTGAAATGACAGATAAAATCAGCTGAGGGCACAGGTCAGAAGTAGGGCTGGGCGTCCACTGGATGGGACCACTCAGGGTAGCCTGAGTCATGGCTGACCTTTGACGTCAGCCTCTGCTCAGGTCTCCAAAAGCCCCACTGTGCATCAAGCCATCAGCACAGACCAACATGGACCGAGGCCCAGGGAGCACGGACACTCCCATCAGACTCAGGTGACCTCCCGGAGCCAGGAGCAGAGGCCAGTCAGCATGAGCACAGGAGGGTCAGCCAGTGTCCGTGTGCCTCAGCCCGCAGCCACTGACCACATTGTCTTGCTCTGTTCATGACAAGAGCATGGCCAGTGGAGGAAAGACGGGGTGTGGGAACAAGGCCAGGTCATCATCAGGCTGGGTGAGAAAGTCTCTGGGAAGGGAGAATGCAGCTGCCCTCGCCTGGTGAGACAGGTGGTGACGTCCACCCTGTGGTCGGTCACACCTCCCCACGTCCTGGGGCGTGGCTGCTCCTTCCCATGTCCTGAGGCAGGTTTACCCATTGCATGCAGCATGTCTGATGCCCACTCAAGCCCTGAAGGTGGGGATCAGTGTGAGTGGCCATCCCTGCACAACAGGGGGCCAACCCCAGGAGGATGTTGGGGTGAAGCACTTGGGAGCATCTGGAAGGAGCTCTCACCTGTCAGCACAGGTGGACTGAGGACCGGATAGAGGGTGAGCAAGTGGGGGAAGTGGGGGAGTCCAGGGAGGTCTGTGTCAGCCCTGAGGCTGGATGAGAAGTGTGGAGTTAGGGGCGATGGTGGTGAGGAGGTGCCTGATTCCACCCCTAGGGCAGCTGGAAACCAAATCAGATCCGGCCAAACCCCAGCCCAGAAGAGAAGGGAAGTCAAGTCACTGCTAAAAACACCCATGTGGGGTATTCGCCCTGTCTTCACTGAGGCAAGAATCCTGCAAATTTAATTGGACAGAGGGATGCGGTTGAGGTGGGAAAGTGGACACTTGGAATCTAAAGGGTTTCCTGAGGGGAACAAGGCCATAGAGAGATGGGACAGACAAGGATGGAGGAGGACATGGATGGACAGGATCAGGGATGGATGGGGACATGGATGGACAGGGTCATAAATGGATGGGGGCTGGGCATGGGGCAGGGACAGCGATGCATGGGCTTGGACAGCAAGCATCCAGAACTGGAGCACATCCATCTTCCTTCAAGCTGGACTATCCCCCACCCCAAGACTGGGCCTATAAATACCAGATACACTGAAATGAGGTTTCCATCTGGCTGGTTCCCCGAGCCTGGATGTTGCTAGGGGAACGGTCACATTTTGAAGCTCTGGTGAAAACACTGCTTTCTCTGGGGGAGTGAGTTGGTGACTGGGCCCCAATCCAAGGATGCTCTACTCCTCTGGCTGTTACATCCTTTCCTGGGTATCACTGGGGCTCTGACCTCACTCCATGGAGGATGGGAGGGAGCAGTGTTGACTTCCTGGTCCAGCTGTGCCCTTGTCTCTTGGGGAGGATTTTCTTTGTCCAGATTCAAGGACCACACTCAACACCCCCAAACCAGGAACAATGACCTGTCCTGCGATATGGGATGTGTGCGGGGACTGGTGAATCAATTCTCAGGTGACTGCACTCAAGTCCAGGGGGTAGGATAAGGGTTGGCCTACAGCCACTCACACTGTGGCTCCTGGATGGGGCCTGGAATGCCCTGGGGATGGGGCTGATGGGGGCAGCTGGCAATGACAGGGATGTTCAAGGTGCAGAAATCCTGGGTCCTGGGTTTGTCTCCCCAAAGAAGAGTGGGGTTTGTGCTCAGAGAGGAGGCGGCCAGAGATGATCCTGGATTTCAACAAGCACAGGCCCCACTCCCCCACCCCAGGACCCCACATCGTACTAGATGACGGGCTGGAACATGACATGCTTACTCTTAATCCTGGAGCCTGAGGTCAAAGTGTAGGGGGCCCACTCCTCCCGCAGGTTCTCAGAATGGTCAGTTCCATGACCCTCCCAGCTCCTGGGGTTCCATCACCCCATCTCCACTGCTGCTGTCACATCACTTTGTCCCCCATGTGTCTGTGTCCAGACTTCCCCTTGTGAGGACGCCCGCCACCCACCCACATACACACACACTCTGAACATGGCTCATCAAGTGACCTCATCTCAACCCAGACAGCTCAGCAGTGACCCACCTGTACACGAGGTTCATTCATCTTCCTGGGGGCCTCTTGGGGTGACAAATGCTGATGGTCAACACAGTTCACAGGGGCAAGCTCCAAGGCAGGAATCCAGGAGCACTGTGGGGTGGGGGGGGTGGAACAGTGTCCTGATTCGGGGAAGACAGATGGACAGGCAGAGGTGGGAGAGACCAAGGGGCAGTAACCACAGCCCTCTGGGAATGATGGATCTCAAGAGGGCCAGGCAGGAGCCTGCAGGACGGGGACATCGGAGGCAGGCAGCCTCGTCTGTAATGTGTGGGTCACTCAGGAGTGGATGTGTGGTGGCCTCTGTATGCTCCTAGGAAGATGACCAGACATGGGTTCCTTTAAAGACTGGTCCCTGAGTTGCCTTCAGGGAGAAAGGCCTTGGTTGTGTCTGGGGATAGACTCATCAGCCTGCTGGGAAATTGAGGACCTGTGGAGCTGGACATGCCTCCTACCAGTCTTGCCTGATCTGGGATGGAGGGTGACTGCCCAGGACCTCCTGCCACAGACATGACCCTTGGCTGGGAAAAGCCAGCATGTCCCTTGGCCCATCTCTGTAGCTCTTTGTGACCCCATGGACTGCAGCACACTAGGCTTCCCTATCCTTCACTATCTCCAGGAGCTTGCTCAAATTCATGTCCATCAAGGCAGTGATGCCATCCAACCATCTCATCCTCTGTTGTCCCCTTCTCCTCCTGCCTTCAATCTTTCCCAGCATCAAGGTCTTTTACAATGAGTCAGTTCTTTGCATTGATGGCCAATGTGGTGTAACTTTAGCTTCAGCATCAATCCTTCCAGTCCATGTTCAGGGTTGATTTCTTTTAGGATTTGATCTCCTTGCTGTCCAAGGGACTGGCTTGGTCTCCTTGCTGTCTATGGGATTCCCAAGAGCCTTCTCCAACACCACAGTTTGAAGGCATCATTCTTCAGCACTCAGCCTTTTTTATTGTCCAGTTTTCACATCCATACATGACCAGTGGGAAAACAATAGCATTGACCGTATGGATCTTTGTCAGCAAAGTGATGTCTCTGCTTTTTAATATGCTGTCTAGATTCGTCACAGCTTCTCTTCCAAGGAACAAGAATCTTTTAATTTCATGGCTGCAATCACCATCTGCAGTTATTTTGGAGCCTAAAAAAATTAAGTTTCTCACTGTTTCCATTGTTTCCCCATCTGTTTGCCATGAAGTGATGCGACAGGATGCCATGATCTTAGTTTTTTTAATGCTGAGTTTTAAGTCAGCTTTTTCACACTCCTCTTTGACCTTCATCAAGAGGCTCTTTAATTCCCCTTTGCTTTCTGCCATTAGGGTGCTATCATCTGCATATCCAAGGTTATTGATATTTCTCCCAGAAACCTTTATTCCAGCTTGTGCTTCATCCAGCCCAGCACTTCGCATGACGTACTCTGCATATAAGTTAAATAAACAGGTGACAATATACAGCCTTGACGTACTCCTTTCCTGATTTGGCATGATATAAAGATGATGGAGTAGAAAGACAAGCGCTCATCTTCTCCTGGGAGAACTCCAAAACTGCAACTCACTGCTGAACCACCATCGAAAGAAGAATGTTGGATCCCACCAAAAAAAAAAAAGATACCCCACATCCAAGGGCAATGGAGAAGCCCCAACAAAACAATAGGAGGGGCAAAAGACATTTTCTCCTTGGAAGAAAAGCTATGACAAATCTAGACGTCATATTAAAAGCAGAGACATTACTTTGCCAACAAAGGTCCATCTAGTCAAAGCTATGGTATTTCCAGTAGTCATGTACGAATGTGAGAGTTGGACTATAAAGAAAGCTGAGCACTGAAGAATTGATGCTTTTGAACTGTGGTGTTGGAGAAGACTCTTGAGAGTCCCTTGGACTATAAGGAGATCAAACCAGTCAATCTTAAAGGAAATCAACTCTGAGTATTCATTGGAAGGACTGATGCTGAAGCTCCAATACTTTGGCCACCTGATGCAAAGAACTGACTCATTGGTTAAGATCCTGATGCTGAGAAAGACTAAAGGCAGGAGGAGAAAGGGATGACAAAGGATGAGATGGTTGGATGGCATCACCGACTCAATGGACATGAGTTCAAGCAAGCTCTGGGAATTGGTGATGGACAGGGAAGCCTGGGGTGCTGCAGTCCATGGGGTCACAAAGACTCAGACACGACTGAGTGATTGAACTGAACTGCACTTTCCCAATTTGGAACCGGTTCATTGTTCCATGTCCGGTTCTAACTGTTCCTTCTTTACTTGCATACAGATTTCTCAGGAGGCAGGTAAGGTGGTCTGAGAGTCCCATCTCTTTAAGAATTTTCCGCAGTTCGTTTGCTCCACACAGTCAAAGGCTTTAGTGTGGTCAGTGAAGCAGATGTTTTCCCTTGCTTTTTCTATGATCCAACGGATGTTGGCAATGTTATCTCTGGTTCCTCTGCCTTCTCCAAATCCAGCTTGTACATCTGGAAGTTGTCGGTTCACATACTGTTGAAGCCTAGCTTGAAGGATTTTTGAGCATTACTTTGCCAGCAAGTGAAATGAGGGCAATTGTGCGATAGTTTGAACATTCTTTGGCATAGCCCTTCTTGAATGAAAACTGACCTTTTCCAACGCTGTGGGCACTGCTGAGTTCTCCACATTTGCTGGCACGCTGAGTGCAGCTCTTTCACAACACGAACCTGGAGCGCACCGGAAGTGCAGTCTGAGCCCTGGGCCGCCTCTCCTGAAGCGGCTGGCTCCTGGTGCGTATTTCCGGCGCGACGGCGGACGCGGAAAGGACGCAGGGACTTTGTCAGGCGCTCCGCATCTCGCCTGCTCGGCGGCGGTGGAGTCGAGAGCCTCTACTCCTGGGCGAGAAGTGACCCGGTGCCCGGGAATCCGGATCTCGGAGCGGAGGGTGGGCACGATGCGGCTGGGCTCCGGGACCTTCGCTGCCGGCTGCGTCGTGATCGAGGTCCTCGGCGTCGCGCTGTTCCTCCGGGGCTTCTTCCCGGCTCCCGTCTTTTCCGGAGCGGAGCGGCAAGCAGAGTCCCCGGCGCCCGAACCCTCTGCTGGTACGACTGCGCCCCCCTCCCCACAGCGTCTCTGCTCCCCGGGCCCTACTTTGCCCTTACGAGCCTCGCCTCTTCATCTTCTGCCCGGGGCTCCCGGGGTCTCTTCCATTCTGATCCCGACCCCCTAGGATCCCCTTCTTGCCGCTCCAGCCTCCTTTTCTGTATCCTACAACTTTGTGGCCAGCACCAGTACCAGCCGCACTAAGATCTTCGTCCCTGGTCACCGCAAAGTAAGCTCTCTGTACCCGTAAAAAGTAAGACTCTCCCCAGCTGTACTCATCCAGTGAACCGCAACCCCCTTCCCTGAGCAGATGTTTGGGTCACTCCCTGTTCCAGGCATCCTTTTTGCTCAGTAAGACACAGCAGGTAAGATTCCTGCGACCTCTTGTGTTTTCTTCTGTGGCATTCCTCCAAGGGCCCGTTTTTTCCAGTAAAGACCTCCCTGCGTAGAGCCCTCAAATACCCAGCAATAAATATTAGGTAAAAGAACTCGCGTTTTGGCCCAAGTCCACACAATACTAGCTAATAACTATGGAAAGACAGTTTGTAAATGCTCGCCCGTCCGTTCCCTGCAGCACTGTTTGTATCAAGCTCCCTGATATCCCGTTGTAGGACTCGCAAGAAGCAACTCCTCGGTGTCAGTACACCCCACAATGCTAAGGACAATTCTCTCCTCTCTACGGGGGCTCCTGAGCTTACTTGTCACCCACCCTCTGACCCCAGCGTTGTTTCCCAAGAACAGGCCCTTTCCTTTGGGTCAGGATGTGTAGATGTGACAGAGTATGTGCTGGAGAAGTAGGGAGAAACCAGATTATAAAGTTCCTGGATACTAAAAAAGAGTTTAAAATTCAATTTCCTTTTTCATTTTCAAACACTTTAGGAGCCAGTTCCAACTGGACCGAGCTTCCACCACCGCTCTTCAGTAAAGTTGTTATTCTGCTGATAGATGCCTTGAGAGATGATTTTGTGTTTGGATCAAAGGGTGTGAAATTTATGCCCTACACAACTTATCTTGTGGAAAAGGGATCATCTCTCAGTTTTGTGGCTGAAGCAAAGCCACCTACAGTTACTATGCCTCGAATCAAGGTAAGCAGTTTGACTTAATATATTATAGATCATGGTTTGGCTCTTTGAGAGCTTTAGAAGAATGTTCTATTGTCTTTTACTTGGAGTCCCAGTTTTAGCTAAGTGGAAACTACTTTGGTGCTGTCCTCCTGGCTGGGGCAATAGAATGCTGATGAAGCCTTCCAGAGACTGGAACTAAGACTCATGATTTATGCCCTCTGTCAGGTAGCCAGAGCTCATGCTTCATGGGAAGCATAACAGATTTAGAGCCAGATCTTCTCGGCCAGTCTAATCCAAGAGATACCATCTTCTTTGCTAGCCTGCTGTTTTTAATCATCAGTGAGTCAGTCAGATTTCTGAGAGGAGCCTCTAGGGTTATCTACTTCAACCTCTTGATTTTATGGATGAGGAAGCAAACTCAAATAAATTAAATAACTCATCCAGTATCTTAGTATATACAGTGACCAAATCAGCATGCCCTGGCCTCAGCAGATATCTCTGCTTTTACTGTATAAACCACCTTCAGGTGTTCAGCCTAGTGGGTGAGACTTGACATGCAGTGCTTTACTCAAGAACTATAGAGAAAGGAAAGGATAAAGCTTTATTTATTGGCTCACAAACTTTTTTCTGAATCCCTTCATGGGATTCAGTGAAGAACAAGACAGCAACTATCCTAACCTCATGAAGCTTACTTTCTAATTGAGGGGACAGAAAATATGTAAGTATACAAATAAATAGTCAGAACAGTTTCAGTAAGTGGTAAGTGCTACAGAAGAAATTGAGGAAGAGAACATGAGAGTGATGGGCAGTGGCAGAGGCCCCCTCTAGTTAGGTTGCTCAGGAACAGCTTCTCAGTGAGCAGTCATTCTGCTGAAGAGTCCCGTGGAAGCTGAAAGAAAGGCATCCAGGCTCATGACCATCAGGATCACTGATTCTCTGTCTGTCCTGTCAGCAGAAGTGTGGAAGGAACTCATTCCTCTGTCATTTTGATAGGAAAAGTGTCATTAGGAATCTGGGCGGTTTTGTAAGGAAAAGTATCTGAGCATGCCTGCTCTAGGTTCTGTTCAGTCCTGCATATCGACCAGTGTGGTCCTCCTTTCTCCAGGTTGCTTCATTTCACCAAACCAGTGTTTTGTGTTGGGTCCTTGTAGGTTCTTGTTCCTCATTCTTCACCAGTGAGGAAATAGTATACAGGAACTCCATCCTGGAGTTAGGGGTTTACAGCTCTGGAATTGATAGGATCAGGTAAGGCACACATAAAGAGTGTGTCCCCTGCCCTGCTTCCACTAAGGGAAGGGACTTAGTTCATCTGGAGGTGCTGATACAATTGTCATGAAACACAGTTTTAAAATTTCAAGACTGATGTCTCTAGTGAAAAGTGAAAATGAAGTTGCTCAGTCGTGTCCGACTCTTTGTGACCCCATGGACTGTAGCCTACCAGGCTCCTCTGTCCATGGGATTTTCCAGGCAAGAGTACTGGAGTGGGGTGCCATTTCCTTCTCCAGGGGATCTTCCTGACCCAGAGATTGAACCCAGGTCTTCTGCCTTGCAGGCAGACGCTTTACTGTCTGAGCCACCAGGGAAGTTCCTAGTAGCATGTTCAAACTCTATTCTGTGTTAAGATTATACAGTAAGTGAAAGTAAAAGTAGCTCAGTCGTGTCTGACTCTTTTTGACTCCATGGACCATACAGTCCATGGACTTCTCTAGGCCAGAATACTCGAGTGGGTAGCCTTTCCCTTCTTCAGGGGATCTTCCCAACCCAGGAATCAAACCAGGATCTCCTGCATTGCAGGTGGATTCTTTAGGAACTGAGCTATCAGGGAAGCCAAGATTATACAGTAACTTACTTCTATAACAATGTAACTAACTCATGAATGCCTTTCCTTTTGGGGGAATTTGTAGTTGTCATAATGAGCAGTTACCACTGGCTGCAGCATGCCCGTGGTGCAGGCACTGTTTTCTGCCCTCTGACCACAGCCCATGGGCAAGGCTCCGTGACGTCGGCGCCACTCTCTTCGTTTCCTGGATGAGGAAGCAGGATTTAAGTGGTGGAAATCTCACAGCTGACATTAGAAACCGAGCATGAGCCTGTGCTTGTCTGCTTCCAGAATCTCTGCTGGTCACACGTGTTCTCAGTGACACTGCAGAATGAGGTGGCCAGGCCAGATTCTCTTTCAGTCGTCCCTGCAGAGCCCTCCTTAATTCTCAGAAGACAAGAAACTACTGCTCCCAAGACCACAGCAGCCCCGGGAAGGCATCCAAGGGGCTGACAGAAGGGCGCTCACTCAAAGTTCCAAGGCTCTCAGCTGTAACTCGGTTGCTGCCTGCGTGTGTCCTGGGTTGAAGGGGATACCAGCTAGTCCCGCCCTTCTTGAAAATGTCAGTGTGAGCTCAGACTAGTGGGGGGAGGAGGAGGGAAGTGTCTTATGAAAGCCCAGAGGGAGGGATGGACAGATTCGACCCTAAGTGGTAGAAGACATCATAAACAAAAGTCAACTGACGATAAAGGAGGGAAATCATTTACAGTTAACACAGCAAACAAGATGTAAATCCCATAGTATGTCAGGAAGATCTGGTCAGAGGCAACAGTGTGGTGGCAGCTGGACAAAGGATGTAAAGAATCCACAGGAAGAGACTGAAAGGGAGAGAGTCTTACCTCTGCTAGTAATCAGCTCAAAGGCGCCTATACAGTCTGTCTAGCACACTGTAGACACCGAAAGGCTGATGATAACACTCTTCACAAGAAATGAGGCGAACAGATCTCTTTACACTGTTCATGTGACTGAATTAGACTCAGCCTGGACTACTCCCACCCTCGTCCAGTCTGCTATGATCTCAGCCTGTAAAACCCTTGCCAGCACCTCTTCTCACCCAGAACCTGTCTGAACAGATAGGTCGCTCTGCTCCACTCCCAGCAACCCCCAGCGGCTCACACTGTGCCTCCTAACTCAGGCCTCAGGGTGCGTGGTCCTGCCTTTGTTCTCTCTTCAGCCTCATCTAAGCCCGTTTCCCTATCCTGTGTCTTTTATCCAGCAGATCACAGGTTCCCCACGGGTGCCACCCCCTTTCACGGTGGGGTTTTCACAGTTTGCTGTGTTTCACTCTGGAAAGCCCCACTTTGCCTCACCTAGACGACACTATGCCTTCACACCACAGCTCCAATGGCACTTCCAAACTGGAAGCTTTTTAAAAGCAGTGGTCATTAAATCAGTCTTGGATAAATATACTGTACCTCCAAACTCTGGAGTACTGTAGCTGTTTAAGAAAAAAAAAAAAAGGTGAAATACCTGTATGCTTCCTGCAGAAAGATTTAAGTGAAAAAAGCAAGTTGCAGAATTATTTATATAGTTACCATTTTGATAAAATGTATACTTTATATATTTGTGATTATATACATACAGAACAAAAGGATGAAAAGATATTCATCCAAAGTAACTGGTTGCCTTTAGAGAGCAGATTTTTCAGATGAAAAGGTCAAGTTTTAAAAAATAACCTCATTGAGACAGAGTTTTCATACAGTACAGTATAACATAATTTGATGAGCTTTAACAGCTGTATACATCTGTGTGACTCCCACCTCAGCTCTGGGTTCTGATCCCCGTCCCAGGAGTGGTGGCGGTTGTCACTGTTGTTTTGGTGGCTTGCTGAAGCTGGTTCTAGAGTCTGTTTCTCATGAGATCCTGAGATGTACACTCACAGATGTCTGCTCTTGTTTGTTTTTTTAAAGCTAGTCTTCCTGAGGGGCAGCCAGGTGAGCATGGCTGAGTGATGACCCAATGACTGGTCAGAGGTTGTGCTTAAACACACATGTGATGTGGCCTCTGCCCTCGGCAAAGGGACCGGTGTGTGGTTTGGGCCACACACTCATCTTCAGTCAGTTTATGCATCTCCCTAACTTACTATCTGTCTGAGCAAGTCTCAAACAGCTGGAAGGAACAGATAGCTCTCTCAGTTATCCGAACAGTGCTCTCTGTTCTCTCCTGGGTGTACCCTCACCCCATGTATGCACGCAGCCTTCCAGATTCCAGGATTGTGTGGGAGCTCACAGAGGTCTGCAGCAATCATCCCATACCCCAGACTCCATTTCTGCGTTTTCTGTTCTGTGTTTCTACAACCAGCATTGACGCCTCAGAGAGCCATGACGGCCTTCCCTGTTTTCAGTTTGTCCCTGGCATGGGACTTTTCGATGGAGCGCCGAATTGGGTGGGCCCCTCCTGGTACTCATGGCTAAGTGTGCGAGAGGGGAACTTGTTTTTCAGTCACTAAGTCATGCCTGACTCTTTTCAACCCCGTGGACTGGAACACACCAGGCTCATCTGTCCATGACTATTTCCCAGGGTTTGCTCAGATGCATGTCTGTTGAGTCAGTGATGCTATCTAACCATCTCATCCTCTGCTGCCCCCTTCTCCTTTTGCCTTCAATCTTTCCCAGCATCAGTCTTTTCT
Organism: Bos mutus; assembly: GCF_027580195.1. Taxonomy (NCBI): domain Eukaryota; kingdom Metazoa; phylum Chordata; class Mammalia; order Artiodactyla; family Bovidae; genus Bos; species Bos mutus. Next base: position 116,063,307 of record NC_091622.1, on the reverse strand, counting down.
AATGAGTTGGCTCTTTGCATCAGGTGGCCAAAGTGTTGGAGCTTCAGCATCAGTCCTTCCAGCAAATATTCAGGTTGATTTCCTTTAGACTGGTCTGATCTCCTTGCAGTCCAAGGGACTCTCAGAAGTCTTCTCCAGCACCACAGTTCGAAAGCATTCTTCGGCTCTCAGTCTTCTTTATGGTCCAACTCTCATATCCATACAGGACTACTGGAAAAACCATAGCTCTGACTATATGGGCCTTTGTTGGCAAAGTCACTGTCTGCAGTGATTTTGGAGCCCAAGAAAATAAAATCTACCACTATGTACAGTTTTTCCCCTTCTATTTGCCGTAAAGTGATGGGACCAGATGCCATGATCTTAGTTTTTTTAATGTTGAATTTCAAGCCAGCTTTTTCACTCTCTTTCTCCTTCATCAAGAGGCTCTTTAGTTCCTCTTCACTTTCTGCCATTAGAGTGATATCATCTGCATATTTGAGGTTACTGATATTTTTCCTGGCAGTCTTGATTCCAGCTTGTGATTCATCCAGTCGGGCATTTCACATGAGGTACTCTACATAGAAGTTAAATAAGCAGGTGACAATATATAGCCTTGGCGTACTCCTTTCCCAATTTTGAACCAGTCCAGGTTTCTCAGAAGGCTGGTAAGGTGGTACTCTCATCTCTTTAAGAATTTTCAACAGTTTTTTGTGATCCACACAGTCAAAGTCTTTCGTGTACTCAGTAAAGGAGGAGATGGGGTTTTTTTGTGTTTGCTTTTGTTTTTTGGTTTGTTTGTTTGTTTTCAGAATTCTCTTGCTTTTCTCCATGATCCAGTGATTGTTGGCAATTTGATCTCTGGTTCCTCTGCCTTCTTTAAACCCAGCCTGTACATCTGGAAGTTCTCAGTTCATGTACTGCTGAAGGCTAGCTTGAAGGATTGTGAGTATAACCTTGCTAGCATGTGAAATGAACACAATTGTGCAGTAGTTTGAACATTCTTTGGCATTGCCCTTCTTTGGGATTGGGATGAAAACTGACCCTTTCTAGTCCTATGGCCACTGCTGAGTTTTCCAAATTTGCAGGCATATTGAGTGCAGCACTTTAACAACATCATCTTTTAGGATTTTAAATAGCTCAGCTGGAATTCTGTCACCTCAGCCCATGATAAAACACCACAAGTACTCACAGCTTCTACTGGAATTTGAAAGTTTGTTTTGAACAAGAACGTTTCAGTGTGTATATCCTTACTGAGTTTTTAAAGTCCTGTAGTGGTTGTTTTTGACAGTTATATCCAGATTTATCGTTGCTCTTGGGGGAGAGGATTTGCCAAGTTCCTCACTCTCCAAGTCCAAGATTAATTCATTTTTGTTAATTTGCTGATAGAGAGGTCTTGGCAGAATTGTTACACTGTTCACATTGTCCAGATTCCTATTTATTTTTTATCACACAGGTCCCTGGATGCCAGTGTTGTGGGTTGCAAGCTCACTCCAGATCCCAAAGACCCGTGACCCATTTAGACTCTGCTCAACTGCAGGGGTGGGGTGGGGGAGTGATTGACTTAATTCTGTATCAGAAAGTTGTGAGGACATGTTACACCCACCCACTTTTTCAATAATTATGGTGTGTTGGCGGTGGGTTGGTGGCGGGGGGAATGTGTCCTACCAGCATCCCTGGGCCAGTTTACTGTGAGATAATTCTTGTTTAGAGGCTGCTTTCCTCCCTGGGTGAGTGGGAAGCTATTCTTTCTCAGGGGTGAACAATAGAATTGCTGGATTTTCGGGTCAGGAGTTTGCTTGTTGCATGAAGCAGATCTGAAGCTTAGGTGAGAACCAGTCAGTGGGTTTGGATATACAGAGTTCTTCCCGCCCTTTGCCATCTGCTTCAGTTCTTAAAATCCATCACTGCCTTTTTGACCACAGCTATCATCTGGCTACCCCACAGCCGCCTCCTTTATCCTCTCATTAACTGAAATATGGTCAGTTCTTCACTACTTAGTTTGCTGGTTTTTCTCAGAATCTGTGCCCTGCTTTGTCTTAACACTGACCCAGCCTTCAGTACTGGGGTCACTTTAGCTTTATGCTTGCCTCCTTCAGTCATCAAGTCATTTCTGTCCCTGATCACCACACCACACTTGGACACCATGGGCAGATTCCATGGACTGACTCCTGAGTGCTCCCTCCTACAGGCGTTGCTGACAGGGAGCCTCCCTGGCTTCATCGATGTCGTCAGGAACCTCAATTCTCCTACGTTGATGGAAGACAATGTGATCACACGAGCCAAAGCTGCTGGGAAAAGAATCATCTTTTATGGAGATGAAACATGGGTGAAATTATTTCCAAAGCATTTTGTGGAATATGATGGAACAACCTCTTTTTTTGTATCAGATTATACAGAGGTTAGTTTTTAAGAAAAATATATCCAATGAGACAGCCTGGTACCCTGTTCTTAGCAAGGGGCAACATTGCGTTGTATGTGGCTTTTATTAATACAATAAGAATAGTATGGAGAGATTGAAAAACTTGTTCCTTCCCATTATCAGCTCCAAGCCAGAAATATAAACCCTGACACAGGTGTGAGCTTAGTTCTCTGACCCTAAAGCCCAGATGGATACCTGTCAATGGGTACCAACAGTCAGGAAGGGCTTCCCAGGAGGAGTCCCTCAGCCTGAGTTTGACAGCATCTGTGCATGGCAGAGCCCGAGGTCTCCATGGTCTGCCAGGGATCATGCCTCACAGCTGTTTTATGGGGTTGGCAGCATGAGTGTGCTGGGTGAGCCTGGTCCCAAGAGGCATCGACCCCGGGCTGGGTGTGCAGCCTCCAAAGAGGAAAAGGGCATAATTAGACCCACAGTGAGAAAGCTGGCCCTTGGGGCAGAGGCACCACAAGTCTGAGCTGGCGTTGGATGGGTCCATTTGCTTGGCCTTATGGAGTGTCTGCTTCACTGAAAGTGACCTGTATAGACACAGCAGTTACTGCCCTTCCTGCGTATGACCACTCAAAAGTACTTCTCTTCATGGTAGATTCTTCAGTGGAAGGGAGAAAGGCCATCTGAGGAGTCAGGGCTCTCCAGGCTAATGGGTCTGTCGGGGGCTGTTTGAGTGGGAACCACTGAGTGTGTGTCTCTTTCCTCCCTGAATAGCATTCTTACAGGACACACGTGCCCTCAGCTTCACTCCGCTGGTTTCTTGAACCCTGGGCATTGTTCTGTCTTACCCAACTGCCCTTAGCCTTTAGTTGCCTCGTAATGACCTGGTACCTGTTGAACTTGGTCATCTGGTCAGCTTTAGTTTATGCTCCAGTAGTGATCTTACAGAATTGTTCTGTCAGAACAACCCTTGTGCATTTAAATTATAATATGTTGTGTTCATAACTTAGAGACATAGAAATATTAATGAAAGCTTGATCTAATGCAAACATTTTTTAAGACAGTTTTTATTTTGGAGGTTTGTTTTGTTTTGTGGTCTTTGCAAACTCCCACGATTCTGAGTACCTAAAAAAAACCACTAGATTTGAAAATAACCATGTCACTTTTCATTGAAGAGTAAACACAAAGGAAATTAGGGAAGCTATTGATATGTGCTTTTTTCCCTTTAAAGGTGGATAATAATGTTACAAGGCATTTGGATAAAGTACTAAAAAGGCAGGATTGGGATATGTTAATCCTGCACTACCTCGGGCTGGACCACATCGGCCACATTTCTGGGCCCAGCAGCCCCCTGGTTGGGCACAAGCTCAGTGAGATGGACAGCATCCTGATGAAGATCCACACCGCACTGCTGGCAGAGGTGAGCCTGTCAAGGTGCCAGTGTTTCCTGGGGGAAGTGGAGCTTCCGAAGTGAACTCAGGCGACCTTGCGTGAGCTTCATGCCCACCAGCACTCAGGCAACCTTCACCTACAGTAGCACCTGCCATGTGCTGGGCGCTGTACCCAGCAGCCCTGCCGAAGAGTGGCTCTTAGTATCTCCACCTGTTCATCCAGATAATTTCTCCTGAATGCCTTGTGTCACTGTGCCTGTACAGACACTTGAGGAGCTTAGCCTCTAGCCAGGAGGGAACACAGGGAGCGTAATCAGTGAGTCAGAGGTGTCCCAGACAGAAGTTGATACTGTAGCAGAACATAGGGCGGGAGGAGTGTACATGTGAGAGAAAGGCCAAAAGTTTAAACTGCATGATCAGAGCAGTCTTTGAGGACATGTGAGTGGTGAGCAGAGGCTTGAAGCAGGTGGGAGTGCCAGTAAGCCATGTATGAAGGTATGTTCCAGGCAGAGAAGCAGCACGGGCAATTTGGAGCCTGTCAGGTCCGTCCCAGGGGCAGCAGGAGCCACCGGCCAGAGCCCTAGGGGCAGAGGGCAGCTGTGTGTGACAGATAAGAAGACTGCCCTGTGCTCTGTGACCTCCATTTAATCCCGTTTGTCTTACTTAAGACAGTACTGTTGTTAGTTTTGGGGGTTTTTTTGGCCGTGTGTGGCATCTTAGTTACCTGACCACGGATCATACCCAAGCCCCCTGCAGTGGAAGGGCAGAGTCCTAACCACTGGACTGCCAGAAAGTGAAAGTGAAGGTCGCCTAGTCGTGTCCGACTCTTTGTGACCCCATGGACTATTCAGTCCACAGAATTCTCCAGGCCAGAATACTGGAGTGGGCAGCCTTTCCCTTCTCCAGGGGATCTTCCCAACCCAGGGATCGAACCCAGGTCTCCACATTGCAGGCAGATTCTTTACCAGCTGAGCCCCCAGGGAAGCCCCTGGACTGCCAGTGGAGTCCCTGTTTATGACATTACTTGACCTTGACCCTTTAATCTGTAAGTTCATAGATTAGAAAAAATAATAACAGTAACTCATTTAGAAAGAGCTACTATTTACAAAGCAAAGCTGAAATCTGAAGTAGTTTTCTTAACAAGATCATGTGTTCTCCCCAGTCTGGGTACAGTTGAAATGCCTTCCCTTTGCCTCACAGGAGAGAGATCCTCTGTTGCCCAGTCTGCTGGTTCTCTGTGGTGATCATGGCATGTCTGAAGCTGGAGGCCATGGAGCCTCTTCCATGGAGGAAGTAAACACTGCTCTGGTCTTGGTTAGCTCTGCATTCGAAAGGAAGCCTGGTGAGATTTGGGTGTTTAACAGTTTAAACCTGTACTTTATTTCTTTGTTTTCTATACTTTGATTTTAATTTTAAAAATCATTTTTAGAACCTGTGTAAGTTTGAAAAACCCTGAATAATGAGAATGAAAATTAATGGGGCAGGACCAGTCAGGATTTGGAGTTTATGTTTCCTGCCCTGATTCCTAAAATACAGATGTTCCTTTTGTGAATTGTGTGGTATGAATGTCACTGCCTGGAAATCTAAATAATAAAAAGTGCCAGAGGCTTAGGGACATCTGAACTGCATGTATGAATTGAGAGAAACATAAAAAATTAAACTTAAGAAAAAGAATCTATTATTTGAGACTATCTTGAATAGATAGCAATGTCAGCTAGAGTCGTAGGGCCAGTCAGAGTAGAACTGTCTGAGAGCCCATTGTCAGCATTGCGACACACCTCAGCTCTCCAACCCAGGCACACCGGCCCCTCACTCAGCACAGGCCTGCACAAGACCCCTGCCGCCTCCCTTTAGGACATGCAGGCCATCAGCTCACGGCTGTTTCCACGCTGGACACTGGTACTTTTCAGCACCATTGGCCCTGCTGACCCCTGGTCCTGGAACTTCCCACCTGTTTGGGTCCCCTCCACCTCTCACTCTGCTGTCCAGTCCTCCTGGCTGGCTCAGCAACCTTGCCCTAGCCTTTTTTCTGGACTGCCTCTGTTTGATTCTGCGTTTACCCCTGAGATGATCGCATGCTCTTCCATGGTTTTAAGTGCCATGAATGGGCTCACACCTGTTGGATTTATCCTCCAGCTGTGCCTCTTTCTCGCCCTCCAAACTGTCAGCCCCACTTCCTACTGACGCCCTCTTGGATCTCCCACAGGGAGAGCAGATGAGACCCCCGCACCTGCACTCGGCCCTCCCTGTGTCCCCATCAGCGGATGGTGCCATTCACACAGTTCTTCAGGTTGGAAACCTGGATGTCTGCCTTGGTCTGCCCTCTCCCTGCTCCTCACCTGTGCCAGTCTGTCCCAGGCTCCCAGACATACCACCTTTTAGAAGCTGAACCTCGGATAAAGTAAAAACCCCACATGAGGCTTCTTGCCTCCCTCACAGCCTTGTCTGGAGGCACATCCCCATTCCTCATCGTATCCTGGCCTCTCCCACACGTCCTCCAGGTGTTAAGCTCTTCCTCACATGCCCTGACCCGTCCTCCTCAGCCCCTCAGCCTGCTCATACGCTCGTCCTTGGTCACCTGCCCTGAGGTCGTCTCTCACAGCACTCGTCCACTCCACCATCATCCTTATCATGGTTTATAATCACAGAATGAACTGTGTGACTCGTGAACATCCGCCTTCTCGCTGTGAGCTAGAGTGGGGCAGGGCCAGGTCTGTTTTATGCATCACTGTGTGCCTTGGGCCTCAGCATTGCCTGGTGTTTAATGGGTGCTGAAAATATTGAATGAATGAATCTTCCACTTGAGCCGGGACCGGCTGGGGAAGAAGCTCCACCCGTTTCCTTTTGTCTGTTTACAGCACTACCTCCTGTTAGACGTCTGACTCCAAAGGCATCAGGTATTGGCGCCCCTGAGCCTTTACTGGGTGCCCAGCTGGAGCCTGCCTTCCAGTGAGTGTGCACAGCACCCACGGGAGCACTGGCCTCCGACACAGGCACACCCAGAGCAGGGTCCCGTGGGGCTTGTCTACCTCAGTGAGAGCCCCGGGCCAGATGCACCCTCTGCATCCGTCTGTCCACCCATCCTGCAGACGACACTGAGCACCCGCAGTCAGCTGGGCGCTGTGCTGGCACTGTAGACAGGGAGCTTATAGTCTGAGGAAGAGCAGGGACAGGGAGGCTGGCCTGTTGTCATTAATATTATAGGAATCTTAGGGTTATTTTTAACTTAACTGCTGATGTTTCATGGCTCAGATGGGCATTTAAGGATATCCTCCCTGGGAGGTCTGACACGTCTTTAGGAAGGGCCAGGGTGGCTGTGCCTAGGGACTGCCTGCGTGGGCTGCTCACATGGCTGACCTCAGTGCCCACAGTAAGCTCTTCCTTGTTTTGTTGACTTGTTTGTTTGCTTTGAGAGTAGTTATAGTCTGTGTTCTTATCAAGCTTATTTTTTGAGCCAGGACTCCACACCTGCCGATTAGTTCATTCAGAGTTGGTTAGCCATCGTTAGTGTCAATTTTGGGATATAGCGTCACCTCTTTACTGGTCACCTCCACTTCCTCCAACCCACTATCATCCCCATCCTCAGCCACCACCAAACACTAATCTTCCTGTCTCTACAGATTTGCCTTTTCTGGACATTCCATACAAATAGAGCCCTGTAATAAATGGTCTTATGTGACTGTGGTGCTGCAGAAGACTCTTGAGAGTCCCTTGGACTGCAAGAAGATCAAACCAGTCAATCTTAAAGGAAATCAACCCTGAATATTCATTGGAAGGACTGATGCTGAAGCTCCAATACTTTGGTCACCTGATGGGAAGAGCCAGCTCACTGGAAAAGACCCCGATGCTGGGAAGGATTGAGGGCAGGAGAAAGGTGCAACAGAGGATGAGATGGTTTGATGGCATCACCAATTCAATGGACATGAACTTGGGCAAACTCCGGGAAATGGTGAGGGACAGGTAAGCCTGGTGTGCTGCAGTCCATGGGGTCACAAAGAATCGGACACTACTTGGCAACTGAACAAAACAACAACAATAAATGGTCTTGTGTGACCAACTTCTTTTACTGGGGTAATGTTTTCCAGGTTCATTCATCCTGTAGCAGGTGTCAGGACTTCATTCCTTTCTTTTGCTGAATAGTATTCCATTGTATATATGTTCTACATTTGTTTATCCACCCATCAACTGATAGATGTTTGGGTTGTTTCCACTTTTTGGAAACATGGCATGCCATTTCTATATGTTGTAGGCTGACAATGTATATATATGGTTTGATACATACATACATACAGTTTTATATAATTGTTTTGGAATTTAAGAGAAAAATACATTTTATGCTATCTTTTATGCAGTCCATGGGGTCGCTAAGAGTCAGACATGACTGACCGACTTTACTTTCACTTTTCACTTTCATGCATTGGAGAAGAAAATGGCAACCCACTCCAGTGTTCTTGCCTGGAGAATCCTAGGGACGGGGGAGCCTGGTGGGCTGCCATGTACGGGGTCGCACAGAGTCGGACACGACTGAAGCGACTTAGCAGCAGCATAACTATATAGTTACCTTTACTGATACTCTTTACCTTTTTTTTTTAAGTGGATCCAGGTTACCATCTGGAGTCAATAGCTTTCAGTGTGAAGAACTTCCTTTAGTATTTCTTGTAAGGCAGGTTTATTGTTGTTCAGTGGCTAAGTCGTGTCCCACTCTTTGTGACCCCATAGACTGCAGTACGGAGAAGGAAATGGCAACCCACTCCAGTATTCTTGCCTTGAGAATCCCAGGGACAGAGGAGCCTGGTGGGCTGCCGTCTACAGGGTCGCACAGAGTCGGACACGACTGAAGCGACTTTACAGTAGCGGCAGACTGCAGCACACCAGGCTTCCCTGTTGTTCAGTATCTCCCCAAGTTTGCTCAAACTCATGTCCATTGATTTGGTGATGCCATGCAACTTTCTAATCCTCTGCTACCCTCTTCTCCTTTTGCCTTCAATCTTTCCAAACATCAGGGTCTTTTCTAATGAGTTGGCTCTTTGCATCAGGTAGCCAAAGTGTTGGAGCTTCAGCATCAGTCCTTCCAATGAATGTTCAAGGTTGATTTCTTTTAGGATTGACTGATTTGATCTCCTTACGGTCCAAGGAACTCTCAAGAGTCATCTCCAGCACCACAGTTCAAAAGCATCAATTCTTTGGCACTCAGCCTTTATGGTCCACCTCTCACATACGTATATGACTACTGGAAAAACTGTAGCTTTGACTGTGTGGGTCTTTGTAGGCAAAGTGATGTCTTTGCTTTTTAATACACTGTCTAGGTTTGTCATAGCTTCCTTCCAAGGAGTAAGCACCTTTTTAATTTCGTGGCTGCAGTCACCATCCACAGTGATTTTAGAGCCCAAGAAAATAAAATCCACTTTTTCCTCATCTATTTACCATGAACTGATGGGACCATAGGCCATGATCTTAGTTTTTTGAGTCCTGAGTTTGTTAATAATGAGTTGTCTGTTTTGCTTTTTTCATCTCAGGATGTCTTCATTTCCCCTTGCTTTCTGAAAGGCAGTTTTGCTGGGTATAGCATTCTGGTTCTTTCAGCTCTTTGCACATGCTGTCCTCCTGCCTTCTGGCCTCTGTGGTTCTGATGAGAAATCAACCATTAATCTAATTAGTTTCACTTCACTCCTTGTAGTTTGTATTTGTCCAACTTGGAGTTCATTGAGCTTCTTGGATGTGTAAATTAATGTTTCTTGTCAAATTTGGGAGATTTTCTGTTTCTCAGATTGTATAATTGTTTATTGTATAATTATTTAATTTTTATCAGTCTGTCTTTGCTGATTCTTCTGCCAGTTGAAAATCTGCTATTGAGCCTTCATAGTAAATTTTTCATTTCAGTTATACTTCTCACCTTCAAAGTTTCCATCTAATTCCTAACCGTTTATTGATAACCTCTGAAGGATGGGACCCTGCCATCATACCTGCCTTTACTACCTCCCTAGGCAAGGAGATCTGCCTGTTCCCTGTAGTTCTTTGACCACATTTGCAGTGACTGCTTGGAAGACTTTGTCTGTTAACTCTGACATATGGACCCTTCCCAAGATGCTTGTACAGCCTGCTTTTTTTTTCTCTCTCTTTCAGCTATACTTTCCTGTTTCTTTGCATAATTGCATGTAGTTTTTGATGAAAACCAAACATTAAATGCTATATTGCAGTAACTCTAGCCCTCCTCACAGGGCCTGTTGTCATTGTTTTATTTTTGTTGTTCAGTTGCTCAGTCGTGTCTGAGTCTTTGTGACCCCATGGACTGCAGCACGCCAGGCTTCCCTGTCCTTCACCATCTTCTGGAGCTTGCTCAAACTCATGTCCATTGAGTCAATGATGCCATCCCACCATCTCATCCTCTGTCGTCCCCTTCACCTCCTGCCTTCAAACTCTCAACTTCAGGGTCTTTTCTAATGAGTCAGCTCTTTGCATTAGGTGGCCAAAGTATTGGAGCTTTAGCTTTAGTATCAGCCTGTCCAATGAACATACAGGGCTGATCTCCTTTAGGATTGACTGGTTTGATCTCCTTGCAGTCCAAGGGGCTCTCAAGAGTCTTCTCCAACACCACAGTTCAAAGCATCAATTCTTCTGCACTCAGCTTTCTTTGTAGTCCAACTCTCATATCCATACATGACTACTGGAAAAACCATAGCTTTGACTAGGCGGACCTTTGTCAGCATAGTAATGTCTCTGTTTTTTAATATGCTGTCTAGGTTTGTCATAGCTTTTCTTCCAAGGAGCAAGCGTCTTTTAATTTCGTGGCTGCAATTACCATCTGCAGTGATTTTGAAGCCCCAAAAAATAAAGTCTCTCACTGTTTCCATTGTTTCCCCATCTATTTGCCACGAAGTGATGGGACCAGATGCCATGATCTTAGTTTTTTGAATGTTGAGTTTTAAACCAGCTTTTTCATGCTTCTCTTTCACACTCATCAAGAGGTTGTTAGGGCTTGCCTGGTAGCTCAGGGGTTAAAGTATCTGCCTGCAAGGCAGGTTCAATTGACACAGGTTCGATCCCTGGGTCAGGAAGATCCCTTGGGGAAGGAAATGGCAACCCACTCCAGCATTCTCACCTGGAGAATCCCATGGATGGAGAATGCTGGTAGGCTACAGTCCACAGGGTCGCAAAGAGTCGGACACGACTGAGCGACTTCACTTTCACTTTTGCTTTCTGCCATAAGGGTAGTGTCATCTGCATATCTGAGATTATTGACATTTCTCCCGACAATCTCGATTCCAGCTTGTACTTAATCAGCCCAGCATATAAGTTAAATAAGCAAGGTGACAATATATAGCCTTGATGTACTCCTTTCCCAATTTGGAACCAGTCTGCTGTTCCATGTCTGGTCCTAACTGTTGTTTCTTGACTTGCATACAGGTTTCTCAGGAGGCAGGTAAGGTGGTCTGGTATTCTCATCTCTAAGAATTTTCCACAGTTTGTTGTGATCCACGCAGTCAAGGACTTTGGCATAATCAATGAAGCAGCTGTTTTTTTCTGGAATTCTCTTGCTTTTTCTATGATCCAGCAGATGTTGGCAATTTGATCTCTGGTTCCTCTACCTTTTCTAAATCCAGCTTGAACATCTGGAAGTTCTTGGTTCATGTACTGTTGAAGCCTAGCTTGGTTGATTTATTGAGTACTTTGACTAGACCGCTCCAGTGAAACCTTGACCCCCACACATGCAATCTCTGCCATCATCCCTGTGAGGGCACTGCAGCCTGGGAGTTGGCGGAGCCAGCAGAGCTCTATGATGGTCACTTTCCATGGTGACCCTGAAATGTTGCCTCTCTTGCTGTCAGACCCACCCAGCTGTTGGCTCCACTTACTGCAGGCTGACTGCACCCTCGTTTTTGACAGTTGATAATCAGTGTTCTCTGTGGTCCGATCTCATCACATTTGGGCAACTTTGCAAGAGTCTTTCTCAAGGCCAGTCTTTAAGGTTGTTCTGATACCAGGGGAGCCCTTCTTGGCTAATACACTTGCAGCTGGCCTGTGGTTCAGCTTGTTGCTCTCAGGAAGCTGCCAGCTTCCTCTTAGTTACTTATCTCCAAAACCTCCATAGTTTTCAAGAGCACCCTTAGGCTTGAATTGCTCACATTCTTCTTAAAATAATTTCAGTTGTTGTTGACATGTCTCTAGGTCTCCTCTGACTTACAAGTCTCCATCCCCATCCTGTTTTATCGTGATTATTTGTTGAAGAATTTGGTTAGTTGTCCTGTGGAGTCTCTTTCTGCATTGTCTGTTAACATGTCCTCTGTTCACCTGGTAAATCCCACCTGACCTGGAGGCATGAGTAGATTCAGATCCTGTGGTTTTGATTGTTTTAGGCCAGGTTGTGGTTAGTAGGAAGCACACAGGGTGATTTGATTAACATTACTTGTAGAAGGTCAGATTTAAGAATGACTACCATCACACATGTCCTAGAGCCTGTCACCTAAACCGTTTTCTTTTTTCTAGGTGATGTCAGACATCCAACACGCGTTCAACAGACTGACTTGGCTGCAACACTCTCAATAGGCCTGGGTCTGCCGATTCCGAAGAGCAACACTGGCAGTCTTATGTTCCCAGTTGTAGAAGGAAGACCGATGCGGGAACAGCTGAGGTTCTTACATTTAAATACAGTACAGCTTAGCAAGTTGTTGCAGGAGAATGTTCCATCATACAACAAAGGTAAGCCAGTTAGCAGCTGCCAGTATGTGCGTCCTGCTGTATGCTTGCGTGGTGCTGGGTGTTGTCCTGCTGCTCCCGTGATGGGCACTGCAGTGGTCCTTGTGTGTTACTTCTTATTAGTCAGTTCTTCGCATCAGGTGGCCAAAGTATTGGAGCTTCAGCTTCAGCATCATTCCTTCCAGTGAATATTCAGGACTGATTTCCTTTAGGATGGACTGGTTGGGTCTCCTTGCAGTCCAAGGGACTCTCAAGAGTCTTCTCCAACACCACAGTTCACAAGCATCAGTTCTTGGTGCTCAGCTTTCTTTATGGTCCAACTCTGTCATCCATACATGACCACTGGAAAAACAGTAGCTTTGACTAGACAGACCTTTGTTGGCAAAGTTATGTTTCTGCTTTTTAATATGCTGTCTAGGTTGGTCATAGATTTTCTTCCAAGGAGCAAGGGGCAAAAATCGCATTTAGAATCAAACCCCATATCTGCCAGAGGCGCTTGGAGGGCTCAGACAAAACCTTGGGTGCACCAGGATCGAGAGACCCCACAGAGACTGAGCCAGACCTTCTTTTGAGTGCGTCTCCTGTGGAGGCATGGATCAGCAGTGGCCTGCCGCAGGGGCAGGGGCTCTGACCACAGCAGATGTGGGTCATGGAGCATGTGGCATAAGCCCTGTTGGAGGAGGTCGCCATTGGCCCCACTATAGAGCTGCCTAGCAGACGACCCACAGCTGCAGAACAATTATACCAAAGAAATGCTCGCACTGTTAAGAAAGTTCTAGGACCTACGACAGGTTTCCCAACCTGGGGATCTAGCAAAGGGACTGAGAACGCCCAGGGAATTTGACTTTGGGGGCCAGTACAATTTGATTACAGAACTTGCACAGGACTGGGGAAACAGACTCTTGGCACAAACAAAACCTTGTGTGTACCAGGAGCAAGGACGAAGGAACAATGGCCCCACAAGAGACTGAGCCAGCCCTATCTGTGAGTGTGCAGGAGTCTCCGGGAGAGGCCTGGTCTGCTGCAGGGTCAGGGCACTGAATACAACAGTGGTACACAAATCCTTTTGAAGGAGGTCTTCATTATCTTCATTCAGTCAGTTCAGTTCAGTTCAGTCGCTCAGTTGTGTTCGACTCTTTGTGACCCCATGGACTGCAGCATGCCAGGCCTCTCTGCCCATCACCAACTCCCAGAGTTTACTCAAACTCATTTCCATCGAGTCGGTGATGCCATCCAGCCATCTCATCCTCTATCGTCCCCTTCTCCTCTTGCCTTCAATCTTTCCCAGCATCAGAGTCTTTTCCAATGAGTCAACTCTTGGCATGAGGTGGCCAAAGTACTGGAGTTTCAGCTTGAGCATCAGTCCTTCCAAAGAAATCCCAGGGCCGATCTCCTTCAGGATGGACTGGTTGGATCTCCTTGCAGTCCAAGGGACTCTCAAGAGTCTTCTCCAACACCACGGTTCAAAAGCATCAATTCTTCGGTGCTCAGCCTTCTTCACAGTCCAACTCTCACATCCATACATGACCACGGAAAAACCATAGCCTTGACTAGGCAAAACTTTGTTGGCAAAGTAATGTCTCTGCTTTTGAATATGCTGTCTAGGTTGGTCATAACTTTCCTTCCAAGGAGTAAGCATCTTTTAATTTCATGGCTGCAGTCACCATCTGTAGTGATTTTGGAGCCCAGAAAAATAAAGGCTGACACTGTTTCCACTGTTTCCCCATCTATTTCCCAAGAAGTGGTGGGACCAGATGCCATGATCTTCGTTTTCTGAATGTTGAGCTTTAAGCCACCTTTTTCACTCTCCACTTTCACTTTCATCAAGAGGCTTTTGAGTTCCTCTTCACTTTCTGCCATAAGGGTGGTGTCATCTGCATATCTGAGTTTATTGATATTTCTCCCGGCAATCTTGATTCGAGTTCGTGTTTCTTCCAGTCCAGCATTTCTCATGATGTACTCTGCATAGAAGTTAAATAAACAGGGTGACAATATACAGCCTTGACGAACTCCTTTTCCTATTTGGAACCAGTCTGCTGTTCCATGTCCAGTTCTAACTGTTGCTTCCTGACCTGCATACAAATTTCTCAAGAGGCAGATCAGGTGGTCTGGTATTCCCATCTCTTTCAGAATTTTCCACAGTTTGTTGTGATCCACACAGTCAAAGGCTTTGGCATAGTCAATGAAGCAGAAATAGATGCTTTTCTGGAACTCTCTTGCTTTTTCCATGATCCAGCAGATGTTGGCAATTTGATCTCCAGTTCTTCTGCCTTTTCTAAAACCACCTGGAGTAACAGGCAAATTTGGCCTTGGAATACGGAATGAAGCAGGGCAAAGACTAATAGAGTTTTGCCAAGAAAATGCATTGGTCATAACAAACACCCTCTTCCAACAACACAAGAGAAGACTTTATACGTGGACATCACCAGATGGTCAACACCGAAATCAGATTGATTATATTCTTTGCAGCCAAAGATGGAGAAGCTCTACACAGTCAGCAAAAACAAGACTGGGAGCTGACTGTGGCTCAGACCATGAACTCCTTATTGCCAAATTCAGACTTAAATTGAAGAAAGTAGGGAAAACCACTAGACCATTCAGGTATGACCTAAATCAAATCCCTTATGATTATACAGTGAAAGTGAGAAATAGATTTAAGGGCCTACATGTAATAGATAGAGTGCCTGATGAACTATGGAATGAGGTTCGTGACATTGTACAGGAGACAGGGATCAAGACCACTCCCATAGAAGAGAAATGCAAAAAAGCAAAAGGACTGTCTGGGGAGGCCTTACAAATAGCTGTGAAAAGAAGAGAAGTGAAAAGGAAAGATATAAACATCTGAATGCAGAGTTCCAAAAAATAGCAAAAAGAGATAAGAAAGCCTTCTTCAGCGATCAATGCAGAGAAATAGAGGAAAACAACAGAATGGGAAAGACTAGGGATCTCTTCAAGAAAATCAGAGATACCAAAGGAACATTTCATGCAAAGATGAGCTCAATAAAGGACAGAATTGGTATGGATCTAACAGAAGCAGAAGATATTAAGAAGAGATGGCAAGAATACACAGAAGAACTGTACAAAAAAGATCTTCACGACCCAGATAATCACGATGGTGTGATCACTGACCTAGAGCCAGACATCCTGGAATGTGAAGTCAAGTGGGCCTTAGAAAGCATCACTACGAACAAAGCTAGTGGAGGTGATGGAATTCCAGTTGAGCTATTTCAAATCCTGAAAGACGATGCTGTGAAAGTGCTGCACTCAATATGCCAGCAAATTTGGAAAACTCAGCAGTGGCTAGAGGACTAGAAAAGGTCAGTTTTCATTCCCATCCCAAAATAATAAAGTCTGCCAATCTTTATTACTCCTACAGTAGTTTGGCCTCAGGCCAAACAATAGGGAGGGAACACAGCCCCGCCCATCAACAGAAAATTGGATTAAAGATTTACTGAGCATGGCCCCACCCATCAGAACAAGACCCAGTTTTCCCCAAAGTCAGTGTCTCCTGTCAGGAAGCTTCCATAAGCCTCTTATTATTATCTATCAGAGGGCAGACAATGAGAACCACAAGCACAGAAAACTAACCAAACATTACTTTGCCATGACAAAGGTCCATCTAGTCAAAGCTATGGTTTTTCCAGTAGTCATGTATGGATGTGAGAGTTGGACTATAAAGAAAGCTGAGCGCCAAAGAATTGATGCTTTTGAACTGTGGTATTGGAGAAGACTCTTGAGAGTCCCTTGGACTACAAGGAGACCCAACCAGTCCATTGTAATGGAAATCAGTCCTGAATATTCATTGAAAGGACTGATGCTGAAGCTGAAGCTCCAGTATTTTGGCCACCTAATGCAAAGACCTGACTCATTGGAAAAGACCGTGATGCTGGGAAAGATTGAAGGCAGGAGGAGAAGGGGACGACAGAGGATGAGATGGATGGATGGCATCACTGACTTGATGGACATGAGTTTGAGCAAGCTCCAAGAGTTGGTGATGGACAGGGAGGCCTGGCATGCTGCAGTCCATGGGGTCGCAAAGAGTCGGACACGACTGAATGACTGAACTGAACCAAACTGATCACGTGGACCATAGCCTTGTCTAACTCAATAAAACTATGAGCCACGCCATGTAGGCCAGCCAAAACAGATGGGTCGTAGTGGAGAGTTCTGACAAAACAGTCCAGTGGAGAACGGAATGTCAAACCACTTCAGTATTCTTGCCTTGAGAACCCCATGAACAGTATGAAAAAGTCATAAATTTATTTATTTAGCAAATGCTGAATTTTCTCACTATGTTCCTCTTCAGCCAGGGGCTGTTGAGAGCACTAGAGGCACAGCAGGAGAGCTCTGTCCTCATGGAGCTTCTCATCCAGAGAGGGAAAAAGAGAAAGATGGCCAGGAAAGGGTGCCAGGTGGTGATGGGCACCTTAGGAAAAGGCTGAACCAGGGAAGGGTGGGCATGCGGGTGAGTGAGGGCCGTGGGGCACGTGGCCTGTGGGGGAGCCTTGTGCCAGGCAGGGTCCTGTGGTGAGGACGTGCCCACACAGTCAGGGAGTGACCAGGGGCCAGCGTGGCTAGAGCAGTGAACCGAGGGGAGCCAGAAGGAGATGAGGGCCGAGGGCCTTGTAGGCATTCCAGTGGCTCTTGCTTCCATTCTGAGTAAGTGGAGAGCTCCTGCAGGGTGTCGTGCAGAGCCTAGAATCTTCCCCTTGCGTTTTCAGAGGCCGTCTCAGGTGCCCGTGAGGAGGGCTCTCTGCTGCACTGTAGGAGGGTGAGGTGGATGGTGTGAGACCCTCCTCTGTAGGAGGGCGAGGTGCTCAGTGCAGGTGGAGGGCGAGGGCCCAGGCAGCAGAATCCAGGACAGAGGGGTGCTTCTGGGTCTGCTTTGAAGGCAGTGCAAAGAGGACTAGCCAGTGGCATAAAAAGCAACTTTGGTTTTCAGCTGAACACTGTAAGGAAGCAGTGACCACCACTGAGGTGGGCAAGGCTGTGTAAAGAGCGAGTTTGTAAGGCAGGGCGCTTGTGTATGTGCTGGAGGGCCAGGGTGGGACTGGTGTTGACAAAGCCATGTAAAGAAAGAACTTCAAGAAGGAGGGAGTGAGTGGATGTGTTGAATAGGGTTCAAGGTAAAATAAAGTGAGGAACTGAGGAGAATTCCCCGGCATTCCAGTGGCTAGGACCCCTCACTTCCACTGCAGGAGCACAGGTTGAATCCCTTATCGGGGAACTAAGATCTTGCAAGCCGCAGGGCGTGGGCGAAAGTAAAATGAGGAATTGAGAAGTGGTCAGTTCTCAAGTGGCAGGTGAAATCTCAGCAGCTTTGTTGACAGAGGAGGTCACATGCCTGGCTGGCGTGCGTGCAGATACAGGCTGTCGTCTGAGCTGAATGGGCGCCAAGAGCGGGGTATTCTTGTTTTTGAGCTGGGAGGAAGAACACGATATTTATAGCTTGGTAGGGATGACACCGACTGAATGGACATGAGTTTGCACAAGCTCCGGGAGTTGGTGATGGACAGGGAGGCCTGGTGCTGCAGTCCATGGGGTCGAAGAGTCGGACACGACTGAGCTACTGACCTGAACTGAGGGATGACACAGAACAGAAGGGTCATGGCTTTAGAGATTTCATTTTGGCCCATCCAGGTATGTCAAGGCTGGTGTTTAACGCTGGGGCTGGGCTTGTTTGGATGCCAAGAAGGTCACTTCCCGGTTTGAGGCAACATTCAATGGGATGTGGGCGTGTTATCCTACTTGATATAGTGGGGTACTGCCAAGTAGAGTGAATGCCATGAGTTTGTGCTGAGATATAATCTGACCTTGGGTTGGGTGTGGAAGACACATCCTTCCAGCAGGGAGTGGTTGGGAACCAGACATCCTGAATGGCAAGAGGACTTGGGGAGCGTCAGCTCTTAGATCATGAGACCCCCCTGTGGGTAGCTCTGTCAGAGATGTGGCCCGGCTGCGTGCATGTTTCAGTCTGGACCAGAAGCAAATAACTTGCAAATCAGTTGCTGGCACCGTGCGTCCCTTCTCATATAACAAGAACTAATAAAGAGGAAACCAAAAACGGGATAGTGAACTGAGCGCTGCAGTGGATGTGGCCATAATGAGCCTGCAAGACGAACTGAGGCCAGTCCCCGGGGTGAGAAGGCCGCAGAGGGCCTCGCACCTCCAGGGTGCCCGTCATCTGCACTGTCGGTGACAGCGTTTCCTGAAACAGAGCTGGGCACGTGTCTGACGGTGAGACAGGTCTCGAGGCCTGCTGTGACGTCCAGCCAAGTCTGAAGCAGCGCACTCACCTGACTGTCATTCGGTCATAGTGGGGGCTCTGCTCGCCTCAGGGCCTTTGCATGTGCTGTTCCTGTGGATGCTGCTCTCCCTGCTCACCTGCTGGTTCCTGGGCGTCCGTCATGTTTTCAGTTCACTGTCAGACCGCCCTTGTCCCCCACACTTAACCTCAGTCTTATGTCAGTTCCCTTTGTGTTACCAGAGTCTCTCGCTATTCCCTCTACTTTCCCTCCACAGCATTTCTCACTGTGTGTGGTTTTGCACGTGTGTGACAACCCAGCTGGACCACAGGCCCCACTGGCAGGACCTGAACCTGATGCGCCTAGCATGTAGTCAGCACTCAGGTTTTGTTTGGGTGCGTGCATAGGTCCCCCATTTCTCTGTGACTCCAGGCAGTAGGGTCCCAACACGGATGCACCCATGTCTGTGACTTCGGGGTGGTAGAGGGTAGCAAGTAAGGGAGACAGCTTGGATCCAGACTTAGCCCAGCTCTCACTGCCAGCCCATGAGCTGGTGTCTGAGTCGCCTCCTCTCTGAAATGGGCATGTAGTCATCCCAGTCCCACTGGTCCTGGGGAGAGGACCGAGTGGGCTTGGGGTCACGCCTGCCCCCAGCACTTGGTGCAGGTCCCCTGGCTCCAGTGGCAGTGGTGGGGCTGCAGACATCTGAGCCCACACTCGGTTGTGCAGCAAGGATGCCAGCCTGTGATTGGGGAAGGCTGGAGTGGGCACACTGCTGGTGGTTTGGGCCAAGGCCCCTGAAAGGCATGGTGCAGACCACCTTGAAACAGTTCTTTAAGTTGGAAAAGCACGTTAAGTACCAGGGAGCCTTAGAAAAGAAGTTCTTGCTCTGCCGGCCAATCAAGTCACGACTGAGTCTGGTTCAGCCCTGAAAGGAAGCGGGCAGCTCCCGGCTTTGGGCAGCCTGCCACCACCGTCCCAGTGGGAACCCACTGCAGCCAGGGCTGGGGCCCACTGATGGGCTGTTTCGCCGCCCTGGCTTTGCATCAGCCATGGATCATCTAGCAAGTGGGGCACGTCAGCCTTGTGGCAGGAGGGGCTGGGAGACTGCATCCCTTCCCAGAGAGGGTCTGTGAAGAAGGGGAGCAAGTAAAAGGGGCGCTGACAGTGAAAAGCAGGGGTGCCCACCGGCCTTGGGGAAAGGGCCGCAGTGGCGCAGGCATCAGGCACTTCCTGTCCCGTCATCACACAGAGCCTCAGGGTTGGGGGGAATTCTGTAGAACTGAGGGCCTCTTAGTACTCTACTTTTATGGCTGTCACACTCTTGCACCATGAGGAAGAAGAGTGGAGAGAGAGGAGAGGGAGAAGGCGGCAAGCAGGAGGCTGAGAAGGAGGGGCTTCTGTCCGTGCGAGAGGGGCAGTGGGAGGAAGGACGGGGTGGGCACAGGCCGGCGTCACCGCAGTCGGGGTTTTCCTGAGGGGCGGCCAACCCTCCCGGGAGTTCGTCTTGATGAGTGTCAGGCTCTGCCACGTGCCATCAGTAGCAGGACTCACAGATTACACGTGTGTGTGCGTGTCGGTGATTTGTGTGTGTGGCCCTTTCTTCTTAGAGCCTGGATTTGAGCAGTTTAAAGTGTCGGAAAGATCGCACAGAAACTGGATCAGATTGTACTTGGAGGAAAATAACTCAGAAGTCGTTTTCAACCTGGGAGCCAAGGTTCGCAGGCAGTACCTGGACGCACTGAGGACGCTGAAGCTGTCGCTGAGCAGACGAGCGGCCCAGTATGACGTCTACTCCATGGCGGTGGGGACCGTCCTGGTCCTGGAGGTACGGGTCCCCGGGCAGGGTCACTGCGTCGCTGGGCGGACATCTCCGCCAACGTTTGGTAGTCAAAGGACGTGGAGATTCGGTGTTTCTGGAAGGGGACAGGCGCGCGCCCTATTTGCGCAGTCATGGACACCCGCTTTTCCTGTTCCAGGCCCTCGTCCTGCTCCTGCTCAGTGTCCCGCAGGCGCTGAGCAGCAGGGCTGAGCTGGACGTCCCCCTGCTGTCGCCCGTGTGCTCTCTGCTCTTCTACCTGCTGCTCCTGGCGCTCGCAGCGCTCCACGTCGTCGTGTGCACCGCCGCTGACAGCTCGTGCTACCTGTGCGGCCTCCCGTGGCTGGCTGCGGGCGGAGTGATGACGCTGATCGCCGCACTGCTCTGCGCGGGCATGTCTGCTCTCACCAGGGTTTTTGCCGGTGGGAAGTGTCTGAGTCAGGTAGGACTGGCTTTCCAGGTGGGCTGCTCTTGTTGCTGCACTGATGAGATGTGGGTTAGACCCCTAGCGTGTAGCAGGCACGGTGCTGGTGGGAGCTGAGGAAAGGGCCCACGCTTCATGGGAGCTGACGGGACACACTCTCAGTGGCGAGCCTCCCAGGCCCTGACCATCCCAACTTCACGACTCACCTGTGTTGTCAGGCCTCATGCCTTCTTTCTGAGCTGGAAGGACAGGGTCCCTGGGACTGTGACCGGGGGCCTCTCTAGAGTGGCTGCACAGAGGAGCAAGCAGCTGACTGACAGAGATCAAGAAGAAACTCAGACCTCATCCTCATTCTGCCTCAGAAAATGCAGTTTCCTATTCTAGACTTCTTGAAGCTTTTGGCCTCTGACGCCTTCTTTCATCAGCTGGTTGTGGTGGCGGGCTGGTGAGAGAGACACAGGCAGTCCTGGTTGGTTCACAGTGCCCAGGGCCTGAGGGACCCAGGGCAATGACTCTAGGCCCCAGAGGGCAGCTCCTGGTCATGGGGCCATAGACACCCACCCCTCCTCATGTGCTGGTGGCTGAGGGAACGCGTATGTTGTCATTTCCCACACATTTCCATACCTGCTGAAGCGTGGGGTTTCCCAGAGGAGTTAATTCTCCAGGGCTTGACCAGGTTCACCGCGTCGCCATCATGTGCTAGGTGCACGCAGGTAACGGAATGAATGCCAGCAGTATTGAGTGAGAGCCATTGAGTCCTCATCTTAACTTAAAATGCTTTATATTAGTGTATTTAAGGGCTAGTACTATGATACCCTACCATTGTAACGGAAACTCTCTGGATTTCCAGCAAGTTCATGGAAAAGCTAGACGTCTGGTTTGGTGGAGTATGCCCTTGGGGTTCTTTGGTCTCGAGTGGTCGAGTGGTGGGCCGTGGCTGTGAGAGGCAAGGATGGGGTGTGAAGGACGGGCTGAGAGCTCTGGCACTGTCGAGAAGGGGGGTCCAGACCTCTTCAGTCTCCTTGTCCCTCAGCTGCAGGCTTGCCGTCCGGGGCAGGGTCGCCTTGCTGTCCCCAAGTCCTCTGGTTCACCCAGGGGGATGGGGTGAAGTGGGTGCGGGGCGTGAGGAGCAGCAGGTTATCTTCTGTGAGTGAGCACTGTACGCTCGTACAGCAAGAAGGTGAACTGTTCAGATTCTTCCTTACAAAATGCATTTTCCTTTTCACAGAATCCACCTCAGTCCACCTCAAGGTGGTCAGAGTTAGATCTTCTCAGCTTCTTGGGAACCGTGGGCCATGTGCTGAGTCTGGGCGCAAGCAGCTTCATCGAAGAGGAGCACCAGACCTGGTACTTCCTCGTCAACACACTGTGTTTAGCTCTGTGCCACCAGATCTACAGAAAGTGCCTTCTGGGCGACGACTGTGCCCCTCAGCATTGCCCACACACGGGAGAGGAGTTTGACGGGGTCGCGGTGGCCCTGCAGGGCAAGCGTGCTGGCCCTGAGGGGTGGGAGCTCAACCGAGCGCCCGCAGACCCCTCCTCCCTGGAAGCCCTCAGAGGCTCTGAGCGGTGGATGGTGCTGGCGAGCCCCTGGCTGGTTCTGGCCTGCTGCCGGCTGCTGCGGTCCCTGAACCAGACCGGTGTGCAGTGGGCCCACCGGCCCGACCTGGGGCACTGGCTCACCAGGTGAGGGCATGAGTTGTGGCCTTGGGCCAGACGCTCCAAAGACCTGTTTTTCCTACTCAGGATAGAAGTGGTGTTTGAAATCTGAAGAAATAGAAGACTGACCCATGAATTGAGTTGAAAGGTGAATTTATTTGAGGCTAGCCTGGTAGTTTGGTTTTTCATTGCTGAATCACTGTAAGTGTTCCTGTTTGAAAACCAGTGAGTTTTATAATGATCACTGCAGCAGGATATAGTTCTTCACTCGCTGCCCTGTGCCCCATGGTGTGGGGCTGGGGTGACAGGCTGACCAGGAGCCCTGTGCCCCCACCCCTCTCTGTCCCCCTGCCTCCCCCACACCCCACCCCCAGAGGGGCAGCTGCCTTGGCTGGAGCCTGGAGGCGTGTCTTCAGCTGCTTCTGCGGCCTCTCACAGGTGGCCAGGTGACCCAGTGGAAAGTATGGCAAATACAGAGGACTGAAGTGAAGAGAAGAAACTAGGGTAGAAAAGACCAAGATTTGGCTGTATCATCAATTTTACTGTCAACGAGGTCTTAAAAAACAACTAAAGTAAGAGCACAGCAAGATGAAAAAATATTTCCAAGAGAGACCAACAAAGGTCACCGTCGTGTCACTGGGGAGAGCCTCTTGAGAACTGTTGGCAGAACGCAAGACTCACAACTGTAGTAGACACACTCCTAAGGGAGGGAGTCCCAGAGGAAAGAGCAGAGAAAGGCGCGCTCCCACTGGTGATTCGGGAGCGTCAAATCACAAAGTGCAGTTTTACACCTGGTGAGGGCTTGGTGAGCGTCAGTGCATCCTGGGACCACATAGTGGCATAGTCCTTTTGGATAAGTCCTTCTGGAACTGTACGCCAAAGGCTGTAAGATTATTTATTCCTCTGGCCAAATAATTCCTATGGTAAATTTCTCCCCAGTGATAACAGTACTAGCAAATCTTTGGCAACCACAGTAACCCCAGGTAGCAATTTTCAGGTGCCTGCTGTGTGCCCACTCATTCCATTTTCACAGCAGCCTTGAAAAGAGTGTCCTGGCCTGTCCCCATTTGGGGTGCAAAAGCAGAGGGGAGCTGAGGGGTGGCAGGCAGAGCCAGAGCATGTGAGGGCGAGAGCGCCGGAATAGCACAATGACCTAATTCTCCTGGGACATGACAGCACTGCAGGAGGGCTTGGTGGTTTCCACCCCCAGATGCACTAGCAGGCGTGCATGCAAGGGCACCCCCACTGCCCCTGCCCCCTCTCCAGGCTGTGCCCACGCCTCAGTCTGGACCCTCCCTCAGCACACTGGCCCCCTGTGCCTTTCCATCGGGGCATGACTCTCCCAGTCCATTTGTGAGGAGGCTGCAGTTTTGGTGATTCCTGCTCCAGGACAGAGCCTTCAAGAGGCACCCAGAGACACCCGAAATTGCCTCTATGCTCTGCTTTCCATCTGTGACAATGATCCAGGGTCTGCATAAAGCACAGCTTGCAGAGCAGCAGTGGCGGCCCCAGTGTAACCCTGTCACCACCCCCAGGACCCACCTGGCACTGGCCTCCTCTCCCCTGCATCTTTCCTAGTAGTTTCTCCGTGTGGGGTGTGTGTATCTTGACTCACCCACTTCAGAGGTATTGAGTGTTTGGGCTTCATGACCATGACCTGCAGTGAACAAAACGGGAAAGCCCTGCCGCCCAGGACAGCTCACCAAGGTAGCAGGGGGCATGGGCAAAGGCCAGGCAGAGAGACAGCTGTGACAGCCGTGTGCCCAGCCTCTCTGCTGGGGCACCTGCGAGGGGGCAGACACTCCCAAGTGATTCCCTCTGCACTGACAAGTGAATGGAAGAGGATGGTGCCAAGACATGTCTCCTTTGCCCAGAACCTCCTCACCTGTGGTTGGGGAAAGCGAGGCAGCCCCAGAAAGGAGAGCCAGCAGGCAGTGTTGCCCTGACCCGTGCAGAGCTGATGGTGGGGACCAGTTGGGAGTGAGCAGTGAGAGTCTGGGCTAACGGCCCTTTATGTGTTGCGTTCTTAGCCACGTGTGTAGGCCCATAGCATCACTAGCTGTCCTTGGTGGTAATTTCTGGCATCTTACATTTCATTCCAGCTCTGATCATAAGGCTGAACTCTCTGTTCTGGCCGCACTTTCCCTCACCATGATTTTTGTGTTGGTTCAGAAGAGGTGCTCCCTCACATCAAAAGTGGCCATGGCGTTTGGCCTGCTGGGCATCTATTGCTACCGGGCGGCCATTGGAAATGTGCTGTTCCCATGGCAACAAGACAACAAAGACATTTCAAAGTAAGTGTACTAGCAGACACAAGCACTTGTTTTTAGACCTGTTGTAATGTTTTATGTACTAAAAATGCCATGCAGTCTTGAGATCGTTAGAGTTGGGCTTTTGTGAATTGTGATTTTGTCAATAGTTACTGAGAACATTTCAGTGAGCCAGTTCTGTTAGCCTCTTTTTTTGGTAGGAGAGAGACAAATAACTTGGAAGTAAGGTCACTGGGGTGTTTTGTTTTTTTTTTAATAAGGGATTGTTTAAAAATAAAGAATTTAAAATATTTCATTTTGCTTCACTAAGAAGTAACTAGTAATGAGGCTAATAAGGAGTGGATACTCCTAGCAGTTGGGGGTGAAGCATGTCAGAAAGCCCAACTTTCCCATAATTTACATGAGCTCCTGCAGCTGGCTCCTGCAAATTGTCAATACCACTTTCTGCACGTCACAGGGCTTTCTCTGTTTTTAACAGTCACAGGGTTGGGGTGAGCAGACCCTATTTTGGAAGGCTGTTCATAAAATGTGTTAAGAATCTTGATTTTGTCCAACCCTCTGACTTGGGTGTACTCTTACAGAATTCATCTCAAAATACAACCAGACATGAAGCAAGAGACTGGGATATGGGTGTGTTCTCTGAAGCTTTACTTACAGTTGCACATAGTAAAAAATGAGGTGCTTGGCCAGCAGTTTTGGATGAGTCTCTGAGGTCTCTGGTTTCAGGTCTTTAATCCGTTTTGAATTTATGTTTGTGTGTGGCATGAGAGAGTTGTCCGGTTTGATTCATTTGCGTGTAGCTTTCTAGTTTTCCCAGCACCACTTACTGAACAGACTGTCTCTCCTCCATTGTATATTGTTGCTTCCTATGTCGTCAGTTCATTCCCCACGTAAGTGTGGGTTCGTCTTGGTTCTCCAGTCCATTCCCTCAGTCTGTGTGTGTGTGATGTGTGTGTTTGTGCCTGTTCCATACGGTTTAGATTAGTGCAGCTATGGAGTATGGTTTAAAGTTAAGGCTTGTGATACCTCCAGCTTTGTTCTTTCTCAAGATTGTTTTGGCTAGTTGAAATCTTTTGTGTTTCCTTACAAGTTTTAAAATTTTAGAATTACCTGTTTTAGTTCTGTGAAAAATGCCATTTGTATTTTGATAAGGATTACATGAATATGTAGATTGCCTTGAGTAGATGATTGTTTTAACAATATTAATTTTTCCAATCCAGGAACATGGTATGTCTAAACATGTCTTTACATCAGTTTGTGCTGTCTTCAGTTTCTTTCATGAGTATCTTAAGTTTTCTGAGTATAGTTCTTTTATCTCCTTCTTAGATTTATTTCTAAGTGTTTTATTACTTTGATGTGGTTGTCAGTGGGATTGTTTTCCTAGTTTTTGTGATAATTTGTTGTTAGTTATAGAAATGTAGGATATTTCTGTATATTAATTTTGTATTTTTCAGCTGTACTGAACTCACTGATGGCCCGCGTGGCAGTTTGGATTTTCTGTGTATTATATCACGGCATCTGCAAACAGTGACAGTTGTATTTCTTCCTTTCCAGTTTGGAGTCCTTTTATTTCTTTTTCTTATCTGACTGCTATGGCTAGGACTTCCAATTTTATGCTGAATAAAAGTGGTGAGTGGACATCCTTGTCTTGTTCTTAGTCTAGATCCTTCCACCACTGAGTATGATGTTAGCTGTGGGCTTATCACACATGGCCTTTATTATGTTGAGGTATGCTCCCTCTATACCCACTTTCTGGAGAATTTTTTAAATCATAAATGGATGTTGAATTTTATCAGAAGCTTTTTCCACCGTCTGTTGAGGAGGATCGTGTGGTTTTTAATCTTCAGTTTGTTAACTTGGTATATAACTTTGATTGATTTTTGGATGTTGAACCATCTTTACATCCCTGGGATAAATCCCACTTCATCACAGTGTATGATCCTTTTAATGTTTTGTTGACTTTGTTTTGCTCCTATTTTGTTAACAGTTTCTTATCTGCGTTCATCATTGATGTTGGCTTATAGTTTTTTGTGTGCAGTGTCTTTGTCTGGTTTTGATATCGGGTTATCCTGGCCTCATCATGTGACCTGGGAAGCATTCCTTTCTCTGCAGTTTTTTTGGAATAGTTTGAGAAGGGTAGGTTTTCTCTAAATGTTTGATGTTGCTTTGCTAGTCAAAGAAAGAAAAGCAAGTGTTGCCCTCTCTGAAAGCGTGTCAGGGCAAGTTCTGAGAGCTGTGGCCAGATTGTCTGGGTGGCCGAGAGGCACAGGGGGCACTCCTGGGAACAGGGCCTGTCACCTGGTGTGGGGGATTGAGATGGTGCTGAGGGCCTGGCTGAGGTGACAGCCCAGTGGCAGGTCTTAACCTGTGGAAGGAAGGTCAGGTGGGGTGGGCGTGGTGGGGAGACACCTTAAAGGCCGTTTACCTCAAAGTCGGAGTTCTGTGCAGATGTCAAGACTGAATGTCACATGTGAGGGCATGCAATTCAGAGCTGTTTGTTTAAATCTCAAAGTGTATGTTGCTTATATGTAGATCTAAAAAATGATACAAATGAACTTACTTACAAATCAAAGGGTGATACATGAGTGAATTCCTCTTCCTCTTGGATGCACCTTATTTCAGCATCACTCACGTCAAGATACGGATCTCTTCCTTACCTTTCATGGTGACGACAGTATGTACTTTGTTGGTGTCCAAAACATAGACCAGCACACCCTTTCGTCAGCCTGCACTGCCTGGCTCCCATTGTTTCTGTGAAATGCTTCCACTCCCCACCCCATTTATCCTTCTTCTCGATGCATCCTGGTTCCAGGTCCATCCTGATTCTAGACTCCCTCCTGGCTCTATGTCTTCCCTGATTCTAAAGCTGCCCCGATTCTAGATCTCCCTAAAAGCTGTTTCTCTCCTTTCAGTGCCCACAGGTGCTGCTGTCCATCGGTGTTCTGGAACCCTCTACATTTAACTCCTGACTTTCTTCTCCACTCTGAAGCCCGGACCTGGCTGGGGTGGAAGGCCTGGTTTCAGTGGTTCTGGATGTCCAGGCACAGCTGGGTGGTCAGGGCAAGAGGGGCCCCTTCAAGACATCAGTGGTGCTCCCCTTCCTGTTCACTGTCAGCCTGCCCAGTGTCCTCCTTGCTACAGGTCCCAGCCCCTTTCTTCTTGAAATGTCTCTGCTTACTTGGGCCTTTGCGGATTTCTCCCTCTTTGACCTTATCCTACTCCAGCAGTTTTTCCAATTAACTATGCAAAGCAGGTGGACAGATCTTTTGGCCACAAGTGACGGTTCTGATCTTTCACCCAGGTAATCCTTGGCCACGTGAGCACAATTTCCTGTCAGCCAGCTCCGTCAGAGAAGTGCACACATAAAGGACAGGCCTGCCGGCCTCTGGGGGTCCTGGGGGTCTGATGTGCACAGGCAGACACCCCTACTTCCACAGAGCCCCCCACAGTGAGTGGGTCCTGAAGCTTGTGTTGTCAGCTCAGCTCAGTAGACGCATACTTGGGAAAATGCATATTTGATTTTTTTTTAGCTGGTGCTAATGAATCTGACTTGTTTTGCTTTCTTTAGGGGCATTACCGAGGCTCGTTTTGTTTATGTCTTTGTCCTTGGCATTCTATTCACGGGCACCAAAGACTTGCTTAAATCTCAAATCATTGCTGCAGACTTCACGGCCAGGACTGTGGGCCTCTGGGAGATACACAGCGGCTTAGTTCTCCTGGCAACACTGCTCCTCAGACCCCACAATCTCCCCGTCTTGGTGCTGAGCCTCGCAATCCAGACCATCATGGCTCAGTTCGTCTGGAGGCCCCTGAGGCATGACGTAGCTGAGGTCACTGTGATGCATTACTGGTTTGGTCAAGCATTCTTCTATTTTCAGGTAGGTTTTCATCATTATCATGGGTAGAAGACTATTAATTTTTATGTTGTTTATCTTTTAGTTTTTCTTTAAGAAAATTTTACCATAAGCCGGGAAGTTTAGTAAAAGAACTATTGGCATGGCGAGGTGACTTATGCTTAAATCATGCATATATTTATAAGATAAAGTACAGTTAGTTATTTAAGACAGGCACGCTTGGTGCCAGCATGCAGCTGCTCTGCGGGTCTGCTTCCTACAGGCGGTCAGGGGAGTGAAGTGCTTGGCTCTGTCAGCTTGGCTGGTGACTGCTCTCCCTGCTCCCTGGCTCTCAGCAGTGGGCACTGCTGGGGCTCCCACTTGGCTGTTACTCTCTTGGGACCCGTGCTTGTCGCATCTCCTCTTCAGTGTTGAGGAGCCCATAGAGGCAGACCCAGCCACCTCCAGGGTAGACCTCAGGGTGCAACCGTGTACTCGGGACTGCACTGGACAGGTGGACAGAGCATCCAGCTCCTGGCCCTGGAGGGACCAAGTTCCACCTCAGCCTTCAGCTCACCAGAGTCTCCCACTTGCCCCCGGTGGCACAGCAGACCCTGCCGCCTGATCAGGAAGGTGCCCATAGGCTCCCTGTGAACTGAACAGTTCTGCCCAACGCTGAGGCCTCAGTGTCAGGAAGACTGACTGCAGTCACGCCCCCAAGCAAGGAGACAGTCTCTGACGTTCTGTTTGCTTCTCTGCTGCATGTGGCCTCATCCCACAGCAGGACACAAAGCTTCCATGACAGTTTGTGATATTGGCACATCTCAGGCACTGCCCAGAGGCAGCCAAAGCACATGTGTCTGACAGCCACGGGTGCACCTGCAGCAGGCACCGTCAGACAAGCTTCAGGTCCCCAAGGAGCAAAACCAACGCAGGTCAGCCCTCACACGGCAGGCCCTACGACATGTCAGATGAGTGGGCAGCTGTGTGGCCTTAGAAGCACAGTGGGCCCCCGGGGCCTCTCTCATCTCCCCTCCCACAGCCCTTCCCTTGGGATGTCCTTTTCTCACTGTTGGGTTTCCTGGCAGGAGGCTCACAGGCTCACCGACCCTTTCCCCAGCCCTCAGCTCACCGACTCCTCATGGTACAAGGTCAGGAGCATGGTGCCCAGTTGGTATCCACAGCCCTCCATGGGCCCCTCAGTCTCTCTCTGCCTCTAGACCACCCCTTCTCCCCCAACCCACACACACAGCATCAGACTGTTGAGGACCTAGTGACTTAACGCAAGGGAAGCCCCAGAGCGTGCGGGCCACACCTTAGGCCAGCCCTCCCTGACCGCGGAGTCGGCTTTGGCAGCACCTCCAGCGACCGCCTGGGGTCAGAGCCACTTTTCTGTCGTCAGCCTGCCTCCCTTCGCCATGGTGTTTGAGATTCTTGTTCTTCCTTCTCCTCCTCTCAGCAGCTCCGAGGTCTCCTTAGTCTCTAGGGAGGGAATCATACAGTCAGGGAGAGCCCAGACAGACGTGAGCAGAGGGGGTCATGGGGAAGCTGCAGAAAGGAGGTTGTTGTCAAGGGATGGGCCAGCGGTGGACAGTGAATGCACGGGGAGTAGGCATGGCCTGAGATGTTTGGGGGTCGGCACCACCACCCAGTGATGGCCCAGGATGGCATACAGCCAGGGGAGGAGGCGGTGGGCTTCACCTAGCTTGGACCCATGTCCTTGGGCCATCGGGTAAAAAGTTCCTGGGAAGGGCCTTCACTGTGCTAGGACAGACATTTGTGCTGTCAGGCCTGTAAACAGCGCGAGTGTCTTAGAAAAGGACACCAGCGTCAGTGAAGACTGAAAGGTGGGGGGCCAAACTTCGGGAGAGCCTCGCTTGGATTCAAGTCCCCGCCCTCCCTGGTGGGACGAGCTGTCCTGTTAGTGGCCAGGATCTTGGGCCTGAGACTCCCTGACAGCAGTGTCCTGCTGCTCCTGTAAGCCATGTGGCAACACCACCCTTAGCCCCTCAGACAGGGTCCCCAAGGAAGGAGGAGGGAGGTTGGTATGTCTGCCTGAAGTTGACAGATAGAAGTCTGGGGCTTTTCACACTCCATCAGCAGACTTACATTGTATAGTTTCTCAAAGGTAAAAAACATTCCACTTGCTCCCCAAGCCTGGGAGTGAGGCAGGCAGGTAGAGGGCCGTCATCCAGGGTCAGCCCCGGAGCCGGGAGTGAACGGGCAGCAGGCTCCTGGGGCCATGTCCCCACAACCGGCTCTCGTGGGCCCTCACGGCCATGGTACAGGACCAGCCGCGTCAGCACTGCTTCTGCCCTCGTCCAGGGAAACTCCAACAGCATCGCCACTGTGGACATCTCAGCAGGCTTCGTGGGCCTGGATGCCTACATGGAGATCCCAGCCATATTCCTGACGGCATTTGCGACATACTCGGGGCCTGTGCTGTGGGCCAGCCACCTGGTGAACTTCCTGACCTCAGAAGCCAGCAGGTGAGGCTCCTCATCTTTAATCTGATGGCGGGTTGACTCCTGCTCCCAATAACTCAGAGGTCTTTTTCATCAGTTTTCTTTTCCTTAAATAAGAATGAACAGTCCACAGTGCGTGGCCAGCGTGGGGTGTGGGGCAGGTCTGTGAAGGGACAGCTCAGACCTCCCTGTTGGCTTCTTCTAGATCATACCAAGTTGGGTCTCCAGATGGACAGGATGGAAAGCCCCTTCTCATCTCATCTAGCTGCTGGGGACCTGGTTGGGGCCCAGGGAGGGGGTGTCCACTGGGGATAAGAAAGTAGGAGTTCTCTCGTTCTCACAGGAGCTAGTTCTCACCTCCAGGATCCCTGCTGGAGAGGGGAGCCTGGACGGTCCCAAGGGGCTCCCCATGGAGCTGTGACTCTGTCAGCCTGTCCTGCCCCCATGGAAGCTGGCGGTCACCAGCCCCAAAGGCTCCTTCCTATCAGACTGGCCAGCCCACCATGCTGTCCATCCTTCCCCTCCCCGTTTACTCCACAGAGTTCCCACCGCCTCACATTCCATGCTTCCTTCCTTGTTTCTACACCACTCCCCTCGGAAAGGGTCTTCGTGAGGAAGGGCCTCCAGCTTCCGTCCACATGCTCACCTGGGTGCCCAGGCCACTTGGCAGTGTGCGGCCTGAGTGGTGTGTGGCAGCCTGCCTCTGGGCCGCCCTCATCAGTCAGACAGGGTGCTGGTGTTGCTGCCCGGGGCTGTGGACCCCTGTGAGGTGCTGGAGTGGGAGGAGTGCAGTGTCTGTATGTCAGGGCTCCCTCAGCGCCTCTGAACCCCTCACATGCTCCCCTTCACACACTGGGCGGTTGTGCTGGTCAGGAAGGCCCCAGGAGGACCCTTCCAGCCCCGGGGAGGGTGAGCTTCCTATCTCCGCCTGCCTCGGAGCCCCCACTTCTCTACCCCAGAGAGTAGCGCCTTACTGGGGTGACTGCTGACCCGACGTCTGAACCCCACTTCTTTGGCCTCCGTCACGGGTTCTTCTCAGTCCCATAGGTTCACCCCCAGACCAGGTCCTGAGACACAGGCCTCAGGGAGCCTTGCCCTCCACCCCCACACTCGTGTCCCTGTGGACATTAAAGGTGGAGGTGAGCATCAGTGTGAGGCTGGCGGGACTCGAGTCAGACTTTGGGGAGGCTCCTGCTGAGGAGAGAGCTCCTGCTCTGAGGTCGCAGGCTTCCCGAGGACGGCAAGTCCCTTCAGGTGGCCTTTGGGACGTCTGTGGACAGACTTCCCCCAATTCGCAGCCACTGCTGGTCTAGTCGTCCACGCCTGAGAGCCGGGTGCGTGCTGGCGGCCGTGGAAGGACACGGGGTGGGTGTGTGGCCTGGGATGCCCTTTCATTATTCGTACTGCACGTGAACCCTCCCGGGCTATGAGGTCGCCCCTGAGCTGTGGGTTTGGTTGGGAAAGGAAGCTGGCAGGTCCCTTCACACATCTGGACCGTGAGCAGGTGAGGTGTGTGCTCCCTGCCCTGGAGGGCTGCCTGCTGTGGTACCGGCTCGGCATGCACCACGTCTGTGACTGCAGGCCAGCCAAGCAGGTGGACAGGGCAGGTGAAGGCCAGGCCATGAGAGCCCAGTTTTCTGTGAAGAGCAGCTTCCCTGGAGCTAAAATCACGGCTTGATTTTCCTGGCACTTGACATCTGTTACACTTGTACTGGGGAGAAAAAAAAGATGTTAGCATGTTTTTTAAGTGAGTTGAAAGCATTTTAGTCAGTTGGGGAGTGTTGTATATGTTTTCCCTAATTAAGGAATGTTTCTCTTTTATTTTAGAAAAGGTTTTTCTCTTTCATTTTCAGTCAAGTTTCATGCATTGTTTCTGTCTTTATTTTTCCAGTAAAATCAGAAAACTATAATCAGACTAAAGGGGTAGAAAAAGAAAATGTCTTTTCTTTTTTGATTCCTGGGTCAGGAAGATCCCCTGGAGAAGGAATGGCAGCCCACTCCAGTATTCTTGCCTGGAGAATCGCATGGACAGAGGATCCTGGGGGGCTGCTGTCCATAGGGTCGCAAAGAGTTGGACACACCTGAGCAGCTAACACTTTTTTTTTTTTAAGAGGGAGATGATTTTTCTAAATTTTTTATTTTTTTGTATTTTTGGCTGTGTCTGGTCTTAGTTGAGGTACATGAGCTCTTTACTGCAGCATGCGGGCTTCTCTCTGACTGTGGCACATGGGCTCTGTAGTTTTCTGCAGGCAGGCTCTCCAGTTGAGGCGCGGGGTCTTCCTGCCCTGCAGCATGTAGGATTTTAGTTCCCCAACCACGGATCTAAGCCATGTCCCCTACATTGGAAGTCTACATTCTCAACCACTGGGCCACCAAGGAAGCTCTGAAAATGTATTTCTAATGGCTCAAAAACTAGGCCATGGGTAGACCATGCCCCTCTACTAAGGAGCTGGCATCTGTTCTGGAGCTTAGCAGTGGGGACAGACAGCCTAGCTGCAGGGCCTCCGTTCATCCCCTCAATTGCAAATTATCTTATGCTGAGGTTACAGGAACTGCCTCCTCACTGGGGCTGTCACTATGGAAGGAACCCAGTCAGAGTCTTCCAAATGGGTCACGTTTCCTATCCATGATGTTGAAACCCAAGCAAGGCAGTGTCCTGAGTTTCCCTACCTCCCTGTCGGGTCGAGAGGGCCATGGGGTCGGCAGGCTCCCTCTGAGCACAGATGCCCTGGCACCCCAGGAGGGCAGCGGAGCCGAGGCCTGTCCACCAGGCCCATCTCCAGGGGTTTCCTGTGCTGGGTGTTGGGGCCGAGGCCCCAGGATGGGAGAAGGCGATGCCTCAGGCCCAGCTCTCCCAGAACCCCTGCCTGAGGGACTGGATCCCAAGTGGAACACAAGGCTGGGCTTGAGGACTCACTCCAGGGCTCGTGCTCTGGTGGTTACATGTGTGTTCATGACTTACACGATCCAGAGTGGCATGCTCTAATGCATGTTTCCCTTTTTGTTGACAGCGGCTCGGCACTGAGTCATGCTTGCTTCTGCTACGCGCTCATTTGTTCTATTCCAGTTTCTGTCTATATCATTTTGGTGACGTCCCTGCGTTATCATTTATTTATATGGAGTGTGTTTTCTCCAAAACTTCTCTATGAGGGAATGCATCTACTCATCACAGCTGCTGTCTGTATATTCTTCATAGCCATGGACCAAACCAACACAAAGTCTTAGATGGAGCTATTAAGACACTGGAAAAATTATATATTTTTAAACTCTTTTGTTTACTTCATGGGTTTGTGTCATGAAGGATATCTGTTTAAATGCAAGATTATTCTTTAAAAAAAAGATGTTAATTCTATAAGGTTGATGAATAGCTTCAATTTCTTTGATTACTATACTTGAATTTAGATTGAGTAGTAAGTAGTTTAAAAAGCTCATTTTAAAATACTTGGTTTGGATATGCATCATATTTCCCTGTTGACAATCACTCTGGGAACTTCTGAGCTTTTAATTTCCTCTGGATAAGTTACCCAAATATATGTGTTTAAATTGAAGAATACAGTTTCTAGATTTGTTAGTGTCCAGGGACTCTGTGGGACGAGGCTCACATGCTGCCAGGGTCCCCTTGCAAAGCTCAGGGCCTTTATGATCCAGGAACCACCAGGGGTCCCAGAAGCTTGTGTTTATGTGGGCTGTATCTGTCAGCATTTATGGCATTTAAAATTAAAACTAAGACATTTAAAATAAATATATTCAATTAAAAATAAAGATATAAATCATTTGCGACACCAAGTACTATAGCCCACCAGGCTCCCCTGTCCATGGGATTCTCCAGGCAAGAATACTGGAGTGGGTTGCCATTCCCTTCTCCAGGGGATCTTCCCGACCCAGGGATCAAACCTGGGTCTCTCACATTGCAGGCAGATTGTTTACCATCTGAACCACCAGGGAAGCCCCTATTGCATGTTAATATACCATTTTAAAGAAAAATAAAGGAACCAGTGCTGAATATTCATTGGAAGGACTGATGCTGAAGCTGAAGCTCCAGTACTTTGGCCACCTGACTTGAATTGCTGACTCGTTGGAAAAGACCCTGATGCTGGGAAACGTTGAAGACAGGAGAAGGGGGCAACAGAAGATGAGAGGCTTGGTTGGCATCACCAACTCAATGGACTTGAGTTTGAGCAAACTCCAGGAGATAGTAAAGGACAGGGAAGCCTGGCGGGCTGCAATCCATGAGGTCACAAGAGTCAGACATGACTGAGCAACTGAACAACAACCAGGATGGAGGCTTGTTACAAGGAGAACCAGCCCGGTTATTAGAGAGCTGGAACTTTCAGGCCTGCCCCCTGATTCCTGGTGAGTCAATCACTATTGGCCAGTGACTTAGTCAATCATGACTATATAATGAATCCTCCCATAAAAAAAAAAGTGCTGATTCAAATGTTTTCTTTTTAATGGCTGAGTAATACTCCATTGAGTATATGTACCATAGCTTTCTTATCCATTCATCTGCTGATGGACATCTAGGTTGCTTCCATATCCTGGCTATTATAAACAGTGCTGCGATGAACATTGGGGTACACGTGTCTCTTTCCCTTCTGGTTTCCTCAGTGTGTATGCCCAGCAGTGGGATTGCTGGATCATAAGGCAGTTCTATTTCCAGTTTTTTAAGGAATCTCCACACTGTTCTCCATAGTGGCTGTACTAGTTTGCATTCCCACCAACAGTGTAAGAGGGTTCCCTTTTCTCCACACCCTCTCCAGCATTTATTGCTTGTAGACTTTTGGATCGCAGCCATTCTGACTGGCGTGAAATGGTACCTCATAGTGGTTTTGATTTGCATTTCTCTGATAATGAGTGATGTTGAGCATCTTTTCATGTGTTTGTTAGCCATCTGTATGTCTTCTTTGGAGAAATGTCTATTTAGTTCTTTGGCCCATTTTTTGATTGGGTTATTTATTTTTCTGGAGTTGAGCTGTAGGAGTTGCTTGTATATTTTTGAGATTAGTTGTTTGTCAGTTGCTTCATTTGCTATTATTTTCTCCCATTCTGAAGGCTGCCTTTTCACCTTGCATTAGCAAGTTTCCTTTGATGTGCAGAAGCTTTTAAGTTTAATTAGGTCCCATTTGTTTATTTTTGCTTTTATTTCCAATATTCTGGGAGGTGGGTCATAGAGGATCCTGCTGTGATGTATGTGGTAGATGAAACTGGAGCCTATTATACAGAGTGAAGTAAGCCAGAAGGAAAAACACCAATACAGTATAATAACGCATATATATGGAATTTAGAAAGATGGTAACAATAACCCTGTGTATGAGACAGCAAAAGAGACACTGATGTATAGAACAGTCTTATGGACTCTATGGGAGAGGGAGAGGGTGGGAAGATTTGGGAGAATGGCATTGAAACATGTAAAATATCATGTATGAAACGAGATGCCAGTCCAGGTTCAATGCACGATACTGGATGCTTGGGGCTAGTGCACTGGGACGACCCAGAGGGATGGTATGGGGAGGGAGGACGGAGGAGGGTTCAGGATGGGGAACACATGTATACCTGTGGCGGATTCATTTTGATATTTGGCAAAACTAATACAATTATGTAAAGTTTAAAAATAAAATAAAATTTAAAAAAATAATAAAACCCAGACATAGTTTACTATCAAAAAAAATTAAAAAATAAAGCAAAGTGTTACTTGCAAAAAAAAAAAAAAGTGCTTTCTTACCCTTTTTGAGAATTCCCAAGTCAGGGAACCAGGGAGGTTCTATGTGCCAGCGTGCTGGGCCCCCAGCTCCACAAAAAAAAAGAAGGCCTTTGTTCAGGACTTTGCCCTGCATGTCTGTTCATCTGCTTCTTAATTCATATCCGTTAATTTTTTTTAATAGTAAATCACTAAACTAGTGAGTAAACATAATGTTTCCCTGAACTCTGCTAGCCATTCTGTCCAATTAAGGGAATGACCAGAGGAGAGGCTCTTAGATGCCTCTAATTGACAGTCAGTCAGTCAGAGGCACAGGCAGCAACCTGGCCCTGGGTTTGGTGTTGTCGAAAGTGGAGGGTGGGATCTGATTCTATCTCTGGGTTGATAGCATCAGGACTGAGTGGGATTCGTGGATTCCATACTGCCACAGAGAGCTGCTTGGTCAGGAGAAGCGTCCACACGCAGTCATTGGAACTGGGTCCAGCAACTCTTCTCAGTATGAGACCATTAAGGTTAAAAATGTGCCCCTATGTTAGTAGCAGCACTGTTCACAATAGCCAAGACACGGAAGCAATCTGAATGTCCACCAAGAGACAAATGAATCAAGAGGATGTGGCACATATACACAATGGAATATTACTCAGCCATAAAAAGAAATGAATTTGACTCCATTCTAGTGAGGTGGAAAGAACCTAAAATACAGAGTGAAGTAAGTCAGAAAAATAAAACAAATATTGTATATTAATGCATGTATACAGAATCTAGAGAAATGGTACTGTGAACCTATTTGCAGGGAAGGATGGAAATGCAAATGTAGAGGGACTTGTGGACGCGGTGGGGGAGGAGAGGGTGGGACGGATGGAGGAAGTGGCACCAGCATACACACATGAGCATATACACCACGAGCATATACACCATGAGCATATACACATGAGCATATACACCATGAGCATATACACCACGAGCATTGCTGAGAAGCTGCTGTGTAACACGGGGAGCCCGGTCTGCACTCTGATGACCTAGAGGGGTGGGATGGGGGAGGGGAGGGAGACTCAACAGGGAGGTGAGATATATATATATCACTGGAGAAGGGAATGGCAAACAACTTCAGCATTCTTGCCTTGAGAACAGTATGAAAAGGCAAAAAGATAGGACACTGAAAGATGAACTCCTCAGGTCAGTAGGTGCCCAATATGCTACTGGAGATCAGTGGAGAAGTAACCAGAAAGAATGAATAGATGGAGCCAAAGCAAAAACAACACACAGCTGTGGATGTGACTGGTGATAGAAGCAAGGTCTGATGTTATAAAGAGCAATATTGCATAGGAACCTGGAATGTTAAGTCCATGAATCAAGGCAAATTGGAAGTGATCAAACAGGAGATGGCAAGATTGAACGTCGACATTTTAGGAGTCAGCAAACTAAAATGGACTGGAATGGGTGAATTTAACTCAGATGACCATTATATCTACTACTGTGAGCAAGAATCCGTTAGAAGAAATGGAGTAGCCATCATAGTTAACAAGAGTCCAAAATGCAGTACTTAGATGCAGTTTCAAAAACGACAGAATGATCTCTTCATTTCCATGGCAAACCATTCAGTATCATGATAATCCAAAGCTATGTCCCAACCAGTAATGCTGAAGAAGCTGAACGATTCTATGAAGACCTACAAGACCTTTTAGAACTAACACCCAAAAAAGATGTCCTTTTCATTATACGGGACTGGAATGCAAAAGTAGGAAGTTAAGAAACACCTGGAGTAACAGGCAAATTTGGTCTTGGAATAGGGAATGAAGCAGGGCAAAGACTAATAGAGTTTTGCCAAGAAAATGCACTGGTCATAACAAACACCCTCTTCCAACAACACAAGAGAAGACTCTATACATGGACATCACCAGATGGCCAACACCGAAATCAGATTGATTATATTCTTTGCAGCCAAAGATGGAGAAGCTCTATACAGTCAGCAAAAACAAGACCGGGAGCTGACTCTGGCTCAGACCATGAACTCCTTATTGCCAAATTCAGACTTAAATTGAAGAAAGGAGGGAAAACCACTAGACCATTCAGGTATGACCTAAATCAAATCCCTTATGATTATACAGTGGAAGTGAGAAATAGATTTAAGGGCCTAGATCTGATAGATAGAGTGCCTGATGAACTATGGAACGAGGTTCGTGACATTGTACAGGAGACAGGGATCAAGACCATCCCCATGGAAAAGAAATGCAAAAAAGCAAAATGGCTGTCTGGGGAGGCCTTACAAATAGCTGTGAAAAGAAGAGAAGTGAAAAGCAAAGGAGAAAAGGAAAGATATAAGCATCTGAATGCAGAGTTCCAAAGAATAGCAAAAAGAGATAAGAAAGCCTTCCTCATTGATCAGTGCAAAGAAATAGAGGAAAACAGTAGAATGGGAAAAACTAGAGATCTCTTCAAGAAAATTTGAGATACCAGGGAACATTTCATGCAAAGATGAGCTCAATAAAGGACAGAAATGGCATGTACCTAACAGAAGCAGAAGATATTAAGAAGAGGTGGCAAGAATACACAGAAGAGCTGTATGGAACAGATATTCATGACCCAGATAATCAGGATGGTGTGATCACTCACCTAGAGCCAGACATCCTGGAATGTGAAGTCAAGTGGGCCTTAGGAAGCATCACTACTAACAAAGATAGTGGAGGTGATGGAATTCCAATTGAGCTATTTCAAATCCTGAAAGATGATGCTGTGAAAGCACCGCACTCAATATGCCGGCAAATTTGGAACACTCAGCAGTGGCCACAGGACTGGAAAAGGTCAGCTTTCATTCCAGCCCCAAAGAAAGGCAATGCCAAAGAATGCTCAAACTAGTGCACAATTGCACTCATCTCACACATTAGTAAAGTAATTCTCCAAGCCAGTCTTCAGCAATATGTGAACCGTGAACTTCCAGATGTTCAAGCTGATTTTAGAAAAGGCAGAGGAACCAGAGATCAAATTGCCAACATCCGCTGGATCATTGAAAAAGCAAGAGTTCCAGAAAAACATCTGCTTTATTGACTATGCCAAAGCCTTTGACTGTGTGGATCACAATAAACTTTGGAAAATTCTGAAAGAGATGGGAATGCCAGACCACCTGACCTGCCTCTTGAGAAATCTGTTTGCAGGTCAGGAAGCAACAGTTAGAACTGGACATGGAACAACAGACGATCCAAATAGGAAAAGGAATACATCAAGACTGTATATTGTCACCCTGCTTATTTAACTTATATGCAGAGTACATCATGAGAAACACTGGGCTGGATGAAGCACAAGCTGGAATCACAATTGCCAGAAGAAATATCAGCAACTTCCGATATGCAGATGACACCACCCTTATGGCGGTGTCATAAGCGTGACACCTTATGACAAAATGTCATAAGTGAAGAAGAACTAAAGAAAGTGAAGAAGAACTAAAGAGCCTCTTGATGAAAGTGAAAGTGGAGAGTGAAAAGTTGGCTTAAAGCTCAACATTCAGAAAACTAAGATTATGGCATCCAGTCCCATCACTTCATGGCAAATAGATGGGGAAACAGTGGAAACAGTGGCTGACAGTATTTTGGGGGACTCCAAAATCACTGCAGATGGTGATTGCAGCAATGACATTAAAAGACGGTACTCCTTGGAAGTAAAGTTATGACCAACCTAGACAGCATATTAAAAAGCAGAGACATTACAACAAAGGTCCATCTAGTCAAGGCTATGGTTTTTCCGGTAGTCACATATGGATGTGAGAGTTGGACTATAAAGAAAGCTGAGTGCCAAAGAATTTATGCTTTTAAACTGTGGTGTTGGAGAAGACTCTTGAGAGTCCCTTGGACTGCAAGGAGATCCAACCACTCCATCATAAAAGAAATCAGTCCTGAATATTCATTGGAAGGACTGATGCTGAAGCTGAAGCTCCAATACTTTGGCCACCTGATGTGAAGAGCTGACTCATTGGAAAAGACCCTGATGCTGGGAAAGATTGAAGGCAGGAGGAGAAGGGGATGACAGAGGATGAGATGGTTGGATGGCGTCACCAACTCAATGGACATGAGTTTGAGTAAACTCTGGGAGTTGGTGATGGACAGGGAGGCCTGGCGTGCTGCAGTCCATGGGGTTGCAACCAACTAAGTCAGACACAACTGAGCAACTGAATTAAACTGATATATATATATATAAATATATATATATATAATTATAGCTGATTCAAGGTGTTATACAGCAGAAACCAACACAACATTTTAAATATTTAAAACAACAGACATTGTTTTAAAAAGAATGAAATGATGTCATTTGCAGCAACATGGATGAAACTAGAGATTATCGTGCTGAGGTAAGTCAGACAAAGACAAACACCACACGACGTCACTTACATGTGGAATCTAAACCATGACACAAATGAACATACTCACGAAACAGAAACCGACCCACAGGCATAGAGAACGGACGTGTGGTTGCCGAGTGGGGGCAGGCGGGCGGAGGAGGGATGGACTGGGTGTTTGAGATTAGCAGATTCAAACTCCCATATATAGGATGAAGAAACAACAAGGTCCTACTGTAGAACACAGGGAAGTGTATTCGATATCCTATGATAAACCGTAGTGGAAAAGCATATAAAAAAAGAATATGTATAATGGAATCACTTTGCTGTACAGCAGAAATTAACACAATGTTGTAAGTCAACGATATTTCAGTTTTTACAAAACATGCAGGCAACACTATATAATGTGCACAGACACACACTTTTGTTGTGGAAGCACAAAAGCACTGCAGGTGTGACCCACGACGAGCAAGAGGTGAGGGTAACCCAGATGGTGAGGGGGTGTCACCTTGCACCAAGGCCACAGAAGCGGGGCCCAGAACCAAGGCCATTTCCAGAACTTACTGAAACTCTTTGTAACCATTGCCAAAACTACCCTCGATCATCACTTAACAGGCTTCCTAACTCCAAAATAGGCAAAGAGGCCCAATCCAGTAGTCACCATATAACGCCCTAACCCATCACTTAATGCCACCCTTCCAGCAGGAATTTTTTTTGTCTTGAGGTAATAAAAATTGGCTACTAACCCATGAAAAGGGCTTCCCTTATAACTCCATTGGTAAAGAATCTGACTGCAGTGGAGGAGACCCCAGTTCGATTCCTGGGTCAGGAAGATCCACTGGAGAAGGGCTAGGCTACCCACTCCAGTATTCTTGGGCTTTCCTTGTGGCTCAGCTAGTAAAGAATTCGCCTGTGAGGCGGGAGACCTGGCTTCCATCCCTGGGTTGGGAAGACCCCCTAGAGAAGGGAAAGGCTACCCACTCCAGTATTCTGGCCTGGAGAATTCCATGGACTGTAGAGTCCATGGGGTCGCAAAGAGTCGGACACAACTGAGCACCTTTCACTTCACAACCCATGAAAAGCATCAGCTCTCCCTTGGCCTGTCAGGAGGTCGGCTGCTGTGCTCTCAGGGCCCTCATTGTCTCTGCTGTCTGCTCTCAATAAACTCACTCCTTTATTAAATGCTCTGTGTCTGTAAACTCTTTTCCAACCTGAGCTTGGACTACCATGACACTAAGTTAGACCAGTCTGCAGCAACTCACCACCGCAGCTATCAAGTCTTTGAATGGCGGCCGATCTACTTTGAGATGTGCCTTATGTATAATATACAACCAGATTTCTGCACTTAGTATGGAAAAGATACACAAAAATCTCTTTACCCTCCAGTCTCCCAAGAGTGGCACTTGCATTTGCATCAGGGCAAGTGACAGGATGGAGCATGGGGCACCCTCTGAAATTCCTGACATCCAGTCCCCGGGGTGGCCACTGAATGAACACAGAGATGAATTAGCAGAGGCTGAATTGACAGCCCTGGTGACCGGCATAGGGGCGGGGCCCCTCAATGGAGAACAAGAAGAGGCTGAATTTTGGCAAAAGTCTGAGTTTAGGGTCCTAAGGGACCCTGAGGAGGGCAGTGAGCAGGCCGTTCGCTGAAAGCACAGAGGTCTGCAGAGAGCTGGAGGTTGCTACACTGCCAAACCTGGGCTCACAAAACTCCCACAAATGCCACTTGAAAAAAGAGCCTTGGTCCCACTTGTGGCTAGAACAAGGCAAGGGGTCCAAGCACAGTGAAGAACTGAGTTCAGACCCCTGTTCTCACACCAGCTCCATCCCAGGCACACAGCCCGTTCCCTAAGCTTAGGTTTTCCTACCTTTGAAGTGCTGTTTCCAAGATTAAGGGAGGCAGCAATCTTAAAGTGCTTGTCACACAGGGCCTGGCCCATAAAGAGCTCGCAACACAAACTAGCCATTGGTCAGATGACACCACACTGACAGAGATGGTGGTGGGCATAGGATTCAGGCTGGTGTGGGCTCAGGCAAGGCTAATTGGTTGCTCAGGTGAGGGTGGGGTTTCAGGAAACTCCTGGAGCTTTTCCCTGCCTCCAGGAAGGGTTGGTGGTGGCAAGAGGTGAAGGAGGCAGGAGGTGGCAGAGCTTACAGCTCTGGGCGGCTCCACGGTGGTAGACAAAGGAGAACTGAAGTCTTGCATTTAAGGAAAAATAACCTGAGCTACGCTCAAAGGCACAAGGGGCTCCTGGGGCCAGCCTGCTGCACAGGAGCAGGGGGCACTGCCTCCAGGGCCGATGGTTCAGACGGCCCTGCAGGTGCACTTGGAAGAGGCTCCCAGCAAAGACAATGTCCCAGCAGGGCCAGGACACGAGATGGGGGTGAGGGTCCAGGGATGGACACAGGTGTTGAGCAGACTATGTGAGCCAAGGCTGGGAGGAGAAGGAGCAGGTGGAGAAAAAGTCCTTAAAATGAGCAAAGTTGAGGCCACTGCTGAGTCTACGCTGCCCCAGGCAGAGAGACCCCTTCAGAGAACATAGTCTTTGGCCTTTCACTGGATGAGAGTGGAGTCTCCAGCAGGACTCCAGCCTCTGACACAGAGACCACGCCTACCCCCACCTCCCCAAGCTGCTGAGAAGAGGAAGTAACGTGCCAGGCGGGATTTATGAAATAACACAGTCACTGGTGCTCTTATATGCAAACGTTTGCAAATATGCCAAATGTTCAGAAATTTTCCCCCCTTGGGTGATTAATCTCACTTTCAGCTTTTTTTTAATGTTCATCTGACAGATGGCAAGGGCACCACCAGCTTCACCCCTGCACCCTGGCTCAGAGAAGGGGTGCCCTCCCTGGGTATTCTCAGCAGCTGGCCCCAGGCAGGAAGGAGGGCACAGACCACGCACCAGAGTTCTGTACCAGGTTCAAAAGTGTTCAATTCAGTCCCCCAAATTCTTATTCACCTAGAACATGACCTTATCTGCAAATAGGGTCTTTGCAGATCACTCTGGACTAGAGAGGGACCTAAAGCCAACAAAGTCCTTATAAGAAGCAGAGAGGGCACACAGAGAGAGCCGGAGGACACCAAAAGTGGGGTCAGGTATAACGTGATATGTATGTGCATGGGCCCAGGTATGCCTGGGACTGCTGGCTCCCAGAGCCTAG
This sequence comes from Bos mutus, assembly GCF_027580195.1. Classification (NCBI taxonomy): domain Eukaryota; kingdom Metazoa; phylum Chordata; class Mammalia; order Artiodactyla; family Bovidae; genus Bos; species Bos mutus. The sequence continues at coordinate 116,018,964 of NC_091622.1, read as the reverse complement.
AGGGAGGAAGAGAATGAGTTCTTTAGGGCTTCAAGAAGGAGCCAACCCTGCCAACTACCTGACCTTAGACTTCTGGCCTCCAGACTATGAGATAATATATATTTGTTGTTTTAATCCATGAAGTGTGACAGCAGTCCAGGGAACTAAGACAAGCTCCTACAAGGTCCAGGTCAATTAGATGGTCCAGGCTCCTAAGATGGTCCCGGGCCCTGAGATGGTCCGGCCCCTGAGATGTTCCCAGCCACTGAGATGGTCCCGGCCTCTTAGATGGTCCAGGCCCCTGAGATGGTCCACGCCCTGAGATGGTCCAGGCCCCTGTATGGTCCAGACCCTGAAATGTTCCAGGACCCTGATATGTCCGGGCCTATGACATGATCCAGGCCCCTGAGATGGTCCAAGACCCTGAGATGGTGCAGGCCTAGGAGATGGTCCAGGTCCCTGAGATGGTCCAGGTCCTGAGATGGTCCAGGCCCCTGAGATGGTCCAGGCCCCTGATATGGCCCAGGTCACCAAGATGGTCCAGGCCCCTGAGATGGTCCAGGTGCCTGAGATGGTCCAGACCCTGAGATGGTCCAGGTCCCTGAGATGGTCCGCGCCCTGAGATGCTCCAGGCCCCTGAGATGGTCCAGGCCTCTGAGATGGTCCAAGCCTCTGAGATGGTCCCAGCCCATGAGATGGTCCATGCCATGAGATGCTCCATGCCTCTGAGATGGTCTAGGCCCTGAGATGGTCCAGGTCACTGAGATGGTCCAGGTACCTGATGGTCCAGGCCTCTGAGATTATCCCAGCCTCTGAGATGGTCCAGGCCTCTGAGATGGTCCACGCCCTGAGATGGTCCAGGTCCCTGAGATGATCCAGGCCTCTGAGATGATCCCGGCCTCTGAGATGGTCCACGCCTCTGAAAAGGTCCACGCCCTGAGATGGTCCAGGTCCCTGAGATGGTCCAGACCCTGAGATGGTCCAGGCCCCTGAGATGGTCCAGGTCACCAAGATGGTCCAGGCCCCTGAGATGGTCCAGGTCCCTGATATGGTCCCAACTTCTGAGATGGTCCTGGCCCCTGATATGCTCCATGCCCTGAGATGGTCAATGCCCCTGAGATGGTCCAGGTCACTGAGATGGTCTAGGTCCCTGAGATGGTCCAGGTCCCTGAGATGGTCCAGGTCACAAAGATGGTCCAGGCCACTGAGATGGTCACAGCCTCCGAGATGGTCCATGCCCTGAGATGGTCCAGGCCCCTGAGATGATCCAGGCCTCTGAGATGGTCCAGGCCTCTGAGATGGTCCCAGCCCCTGAGATGGTCCATGCCATGAGATGGTCCATGTCCCTGAGATTGTCCAGGCCCCAAGATGGTCCAGGTCACTGAGATGGTCCAGGTCCCTGAGTTGGTCCAGGTCGCTGAGATGATCCAGGCCTCTGAGATGATCCTGGCCTCTGAGATGGTCCAAGCCTCAGAGATGATCCCAGCCTCTGAGATGGTCCAGGCCTCTGAGATGGTCCACACCCTGAGATGGTCCAGGTCCCTGAGATGATCCAGGCCTCTGAGATGATCCTGGCCTCTGAGATGGTCCAGGCCTCTGAGATGGTCCACGCCCTGGGATGGTCCAGGCCCCTGAGATGGTCCAGGCCTCTGAGATGGTCCAGGCCTCTGAGATGGTCCCAGCCCCTGAGATGGTCCATGCCATGAGATGGTCCATGCTCCTGAGATGGTCCAGGCCCTGAGATGGTCCAGGTCACTGAGATGGTCCAGATTCCTGAGATGGTCCAGGCCTCAGAGATGATCCCGGCCTCTGAGATGGTCCACGCCCTGAGATCATCCAGGCCCCTGAGATGGTCCAGGCCTCGGAGATGGTCCCAGCCCCTGACATGGTCCATGCCATGAGATGGACCATGCCCCTGAGATGGTCCAGGCCCTGAGATGGTCCAGGTTCCTGAGATGGTCCTGGCCTCTGAGATTATCCCGGCCTCTGATATGGTCCCGGTCTCGGAGATGGTCCACGCCCCTGAGATGGTCCAGGTCACCAAGATGGTCCAGGTGCCTGAGATGGCCCCGGCCTCTGAGAAGGTCCCGGCCCCTGAGATGGTCCCGGTCTCTGAGATGGTCCAGGCCCCTGAGATGGTCCCGGTCACTGAGATGGTCCAGGCCCCTGAGATGGTCCAGACCCTGAGATGGTCCAGGTCCCTGAGATGTTCCAGGCCCTTGCGATGGTCTAGGTCGCTGAGATGTTCCAGGCCCCTGAGATGGTCCAGGTCCCTGAGATGGTCCAGGTCCCTGAGATGGTCCAGGCCCTTGAAATGGTCCAGGCCTCTGAGATGGTCCAGGCCTCTGAGATGGTCCATGCTCCTGAGATGGTCCCAGCCTCTGAGATTGTTCCAGACTCTGAGATGGTCCAGGTCACTGAGATGGTCCACACTCCTGAGATGGGCCCAGCCTCTGAGATGGTCCCGGCTGCTGAGATGGTCCAGGCCCCTGAGATGGTCCAGACCCTGAGATGGCCAGGTCCCTGAGATGGTCCAGGCGCCAGAGATGGTCCAGACCCTGAGATGGTCCAGGTCCCTGAGATGGTCCAGGTCCATGAGATGGTCCCGACTCTGCGATGGTTCTGGCCTCTGACATGCCTCTGGCTTCTGAGATGGTCGAGGCCCCTGAGATGGTCCAGGTCACCAAGATGGTCCAGGCCCCTGAGGTGGTCCAGGTCCTGAGATGGTCCAGGCCCTGAGATGGTCCAGGCCCCTGAGATGGTCCTGGCCCGTGAGATGCTCCTTGCCCTGAGATTGTCCATATCCCTGAGATGGTCCAGGCCCTGAGATGGTCCAGGTCACTGAGATGGTCCAGGTAAGATGGTCCAGGCCCCTGAGATGGTCACAGCCTCTGAGATGGTCCTGGCCCCTGAGATGGTCCATGCCTTGAGATGATCCATGCCCCTGAGATGGTCCAGGTCACTGAGATGGTCCTGGCCCCTGAAATGGTCCAGGTCCCTGATGGTCCAGGCCCATGAGATCGTCCAGGTCACCAAGATGGTCTAGGCCCCTGTATGGTCCAGGCCCCTGAGATGTTCCAGCCCTCTGAGATGGTCCAGCCGCCTGAGATGGTCCACGCCCTGAGATAGTCCAGGCCCCTGAGATCGTCCAGATCTCTGAGATGCTCCAGGTCCCTGAGATGGTCCAGGTTCTGACATGGTCCAGGCTCTTGAGATGGTCCCAGCCCCTGAGATGATCCCGGCCCCTGAGATGGTCCCGGCCTCTGACATGTTCCCGGCGTCTGAGATGGACCAGGCCCCTGAGATGGTCCAGGTCACCGAGATGGTCCAGACCCCTGAGATGGTCCAGGCTCCTGAGATGGCCCCTGCCTCTGAGATGGTCCAGGTCCCTGAGATGTCTAGGCCTCTGAGATGGTCCAGGCACCTGAGATGATCCAGGTCACCGAGATGGTCCAGGCCCCTGAGATGGTCCAGGTCCTGAGATGATCCAGGTCCTGAGATGGTCCAGGTGGTGATATGCTCCAGGCTCCTGAGATGGTACAGGCCTCTGAGATGGTCCAGGCCCCTGAGATGTCCAGGCCTCTGAGATGGTCCAGGCCCCTGAGATGGTCCTGGCCCATGAGATGGTCCTTGCCCTGAGATGGTCCAGGTCCCTGAGATGGTCCAGTTCCTGAGATGGTCCAGGCCCCTGACATGGTCCCAGCCTCTGAGATGGTCCCGACCTCTGAGATGGTCCAGGCCCCTGAGGTGGTCCACCCCCTGAGATGGTCCAGGCCTCTGAGATGGTCCAGGCCTCTGAGATGGTCCAGGTCCCTGATATGGTCCCAGCCTCTGAGATGGTCCTGGCCCCTGAGATGGTCCTTGCCCTGAGATGGTCCATGCCCCTGAGATGGTCCAGGCCCTGAGCTGGTCCAAGTCACTGAGATGGTCCAGGTCCCTAAGCTGGTCCAGGGCCCTGAGATTGTCCAGGTCCCTGAGATGGTCCAGGTCACCAAGATGGTCCAGGCCCCTGATATGGTCACAGCCTCTGAGATGGTCCAGGCCCATGATATGGTCCACGCCCTGAGATGGTCCAGGTGGTGATATGCTCCAGGCTCCTGAGATGGTCCAGGCCCCTGAGATGTCCAGGCCTCTGAGATGGTCCAGGCCCCTGAGATGGTCCTGGCCCATGAGATGGTCCACGCCCTGAGATGGTCCAGGTGGTGATATGCTCCAGGCTCCTGAGATGGTCCAGGCCCCTGAGATGTCCAGGCCTCTGAGATGGTCCAGGCCCCTGACATGGTCCCAGCCTCTGAGATGGTCCCGACCTCTGAGATGGTCCAGGCCCCTGAGGTGGTCCACCCCCTGAGATGGTCCAGGCCTCTGAGATGGTCCAGGCCTCTGAGATGGTCCAGGTCCCTGATATGGTCCCAGCCTCTGAGATGGTCCAGGCCCCTGAGATGGTCCAGACCCTGAGACGGTCCAGGTCCCTGATATGGTCCAGGTCACTGAGATGGTCCACGCCCTGAGATGGTCCAGGCCCCTGAGATGGTCCAAACCCTGAGATGGTCCAGGTCCCTGAGATGGTCCAAGTCCCTGAGATGGTCCAGGCCCCTGAGATGATCCAGGCCCCTGAGATGGTCCAGACCCTGAGATGGTCCAGGCCCCTGAGATGGTCCAGACCCTGAGATGGTCCAGGCCCCTGAGATGGTCCAGGTCCCTGAGATGGTCCAGGCCCCTGAGATGGTCCAGGTCACCAAGATGGTCCAGGCCCCTGACATGGTCCCAGCCTCTGAGATGGTCCAGGACCCTGAGATGGTCCATGCCCCTGAGATGGTCCAGGCCCTGAGATGGTCCAGGTCACCGAGATGGTCCAGGCCCTGAGACGGTCCCAGCCTCTGAGATGGTCCAGGCCCCTGAGATGTTACATGCCCTGAGATGGTCCATGTCCCTGAGATCATCCAGGCCCTGAGATGGTCCAGGCCCCTGAGATGGTCCTGGTCCCTGAGATGATCCAGGCCCCTGAGATGGTCCTGGCCTCTGAAATGGTCCACGCCCCGGAAATGGTCTAGGCCCCTTAAATGGTCCAGGCCTCTGAGATGGTCTAGGCCCCTGAGATGTCCAGGCCTCTGAGATGGTCCAGGCCCCTGAGATGGTCCTGGCCCATGAGATGGTCCTTGCCCTGAGATGGTCCAGGTCCCTGAGATGGTCCAGTTCCTGAGATGGTCCAGGCCCCTGAGATGTTCCAGGCCCCTTAAATGGTCCAGGCCTCTGAGATGGTCCAGGCCCCTGAGATGTCCAGGCCTCTGAGATGGTCCAGGCCCCTGAGATGGTCCTGGCCCATGAGATGGTCCCTGCCCTGAGATGGTCCAGGTCCCTGAGATGGTCCAGTTCCTGAGATGGTCCAGGCCCCTGACATGGTCACAGCCTCTGAGATGGTCCAGGTCACCAAGATGGTCCAGGCCCCTGAGATGGTCCCGACCTCTGAGATGGTCCAGGCCCCTGAGATGGTTCACACCCTGAGGTGGTCCACCCCCTGAGATGGTCCAGGCCTCTGAGATGGTCCAGGCCTCTGAGATGGTCCAGGTCACCAAGATGGTCCAGGCCCCTGAGATGGTCCCAGCCTCTGAGATGGTCCAGGACCCTGAGATGGTCCATGCCCCTGAGATGGTCCAGGCCCTGAGATGGTCCAGGTCACCGAGATGGTCCAGGCCCTGAGACGGTCCCAGCCTCTGAGATGGTCCAGGCCCCTGAGATGTTACATGCCCTGAGATGGTCCATGTCCCTGAGATCATCCAGGCCCTGAGATGGTCCAGGCCCCTGAGATGGTCCTGGTCCCTGAGATGATCCAGGCCCCTGAGATGGTCCTGGCCTCTGAAATGGTCCACGCCCCGGAGATGGTCTAGGCCCCTTAAATGGTCCAGGCCTCTGAGATGGTCCAGGCCCCTGAGATGTCCAGGCCTCTGAGATGGTCCAGGCCCCTGAGATGTTACATGCCCTGAGATGGTCCATGTCCCTGAGATCATCCAGGCCCTGAGCTGGTCCAGGCCCCTGAGATGGTCCTGGTCCCTGAGATGATCCAGGCCCCTGAGATGGTCCTGGCCTCTGAGATGGTCCACGCCCCGGAGATGGTCCAGGCCTCTGAGATGGTCCCATCCCCTGAGATGGTCCAGTTCCCTGAGATGTCCCAGGTCCCTGAGATGGTCGAGGCCCTGAGATGGTCCAGGTTACTGAGATGGTCCAAGCCCCTGAGACGGTCCCATCATTGAGATGGTCCAGGCACCTGAGGTGGTCTATGCCCTGATATGGTCCAGGCCCCTGAATTGATCCAGACCCTGAGATGGTCCAGGTCCATGCGATGGTCCCAGCCCCTGAGACGATCCAGGCCCCTGAGGTGGTCCAGGCTTCTGTGATAGTCCAGGCCTCTGAAATGTTCCTGGCCTACATCCTGGTACTCCATATCATCTTCCGTGCTCAGCGACACCAGTGGGTTTGCCTCCCCACTGTACACCCTCCTCCTGACATGTCCATAGTGCACACCAGCTTCAGTCTCCACACCTACTTATTCTCTGGGCCCCAGACAAGAGCCCCCTGTGCCCCACAGAGAAGGCTGAAAGGTCAGACTGGGTCAGGTCCATGAGGTTTTACTTTTTCTTCAGAAAAGGTAGTTCTTGAAAGTTCCTGGGAAGGACAACAATCTGACACATGTTTTAGAAGAAAGTTTTATCAGGAGTGGAGCTGATAAAGGACCCAGGCTGGTGTTGTAGGAATAGTGTGAGCACACAGCAGGTGCACAGGTCAAAGCTGGGCCTGGGTGTCGGGAGCAGGGCCCCCTCCTGCAGCCACAGGTGGCACAGGGAAGGGCCACAGTGGCCTCCATCCCTGACCGGCCTGTTTGGCGCTCCTGCCCTTGATGTAGCCCAGGTGGCTTGACCACACAGTCTGCTGGACCAGGACCAGAGTCACCCAGAGACAGAGAGGAAGTGACCGTTGTGTGGAAAGTGTTTTGCTCTAACACAGACTTCATCAATTCAAAAGGAACAGGATTTCTGTTGGCATTCTGCAGAGGAGCGACAGTAGATGAAAAGGTAGAGACAGAATTTCTCTAGATGAAACTCACCTGTGTGAGGATGACCCTCCAGATGTGGAGATTTTGAGAAAACCATTAAAAACAGTGACAGGAACCCCCAGGCTTTCTCCCACCATCCCCAGGAAGTCCTTAGAATTCAAACTGGGGATGTAAGGATGTATGGGCACTACTTTTCAAAGTTAGATTTTTATTTTCCATTTTGGTGAGTTTTTTCCTGTAATTACTGTGCTGAAAAGTGGCAAATTAAACAAAGATATCATATCATCCAGAAAATGAACCACCTAACATTAGGCTGCTGGCTCCCTCTCCTATAAAAAGAAGTTCACAGGTATATAAAGAATTTCTACTTATTTATGTGCCAGAATTCATTTTGCTTAGAGTCTTTTATTTATTTTCATTCATATTTTGGTGAGAAAATGGTGCTTTGAGGCAATAACATTGAGGGCTTGCAAGGGGCCTGTGCCCAGAGCAGGGCTCCCTGGAGGTCACTCAGAGGTCTCTGCAACACTGCTGCCCTGGAGCCTGGGAACTTGACCTGCACACTCCCACCAACACTGGCCCCAACCTCAACGCTGCCCTGGTGTGGCTGGCTGTGCTGTGCTGGCATCTGGGTGACGAGCCATCCCACCAGCGTATCCCACCTGGATATGACAGAGTGTGCAGGCTGACATGCACCTCAGCACCCACAGAATCGTCCAAGGAGTGCTCCCCACGAGCATGCTCCACGATGCCTCAGCCAGGGGTACCAGCCCACAGCCAGGCCACTCCACCGAGACACGGCACCTAGAGCTCCTGGTGTCCCAGGCAGGCCACTGGCCTGGCCCTCAGACACCAGGAGTCAGTGTGTGTGTGTGTGTGTGTGTGTGTTCATGCACTGGTGCATGTGTTTGCAAATGTTATGTCTGGGAGTGTAAACACAGGTATATGTGTGCACAGATGCATGTGTGCATTCCTATGTGCTGGCACACTCATGTAATATGTGCACATGATCATATGTGCATGCATCTGTCACAAATGTATTCCTGCATGTACAATCATATGTATGTGCATATACTCATACCCACGCATATGCACACCTGTGCACGTGTGGTTTTGTGTACACTGCATGCACATGTATGCATGCACACGTGTGTGCATGTGTGTGCATTTGCACATATTTGAGGTTCCCACCTGTATGGCATCATGACACTAGCCAAGAGTAAAAACATTGATAACCAGCAGTTTGATCTTCACCACAAGCACCATTTACTAACTTTTTAAGTGAAATGATTGCTTAATTATATCAGTCAAAAATTCAGTTTTGAAGTCGAGATTTGTGTGGCCAGGAGCACCTCCTCTGCCTGAGGAAGGCACGTGAGCCCGGGCACCCTAGGAGCACTTGTTCATCAACACTAAGAAAACACAGGTTTGTCTGGTGACTGTGTCATGTGTTGTTAATTAAGTCATTCTTTTAAATGTAAACAAACTTTATGTTTAAAATAACTTACAAAGAGCATTAAACAAAGTAAAAACACAAAAATGTGTTTATTTAAGTTTGGTATTTCACCATGATATAAACTCTTGGTTTGGCTTCCACCAGGCCAAGAGTTTATTATTATTCTGAAAAGTAGAATAAGACCCATATTTCAAAAACGCTCCAAGAGCTGGCATTATTTTCCAAGGAGCATAAGAATCAATTCTAAACAACTAATATAAATTTTCAAAAAGGAGAAAAAGCATGAATGAGCTGGCTAACCTCCCAGGACTCTGGAGCCATCACAAGCAATTAGAAGGAAGCAAGGTGGTGACTCTCCACTGCCTCCCTGAGTGCTAGTCTTCAGAACAATTTGAGTGAAGGGATATTGAAGATTTTATTTCTTTAGCAAACTTTAAAAAATAAAACGCTGGGATCCCATATCATTATATCAGCCTCTATAAAGTGGACTTAACCATATTCTGGAGTTAGAAACACATCTTTAAAAATCCAATCTAGCTTCTTGGTCACACGTACATTTGACAGGGGGAAGCCACTGTCTGTACCCCTAGATGCCCTCAGTTGCCCCATCCCATTCTGCCTTCTGTCCCATCCCAATGAAAGTCTGAAACTTGAGAGAGGTCATTGATTTTGCCTGCATGTTTGAAAGACAAATCGTGTGAGACAGAACCTCAGGAAACAGGAAGGATACAGGAAGGTCTGACATCAGATGTCCGCGCTGTTCAAGAGTTTGCTCCGTTCCAGTGGTCCCTGCCCAGCAGCCTTCCGCAAGAGCTCACCATGTGCCCACTCACTGGGCACACCCTGGCTTGGCTGCCTCCTCATGTGGTTCTGGGAAGTCAGCCTTGCAGCTGCCCCTGAGGTCTGTGCTCCATGAGTGGCGAGCAGCCCTGCCTTATTGATTTGATCTAGGTAGATGGGGAAAAGCTTTTCAAAAGTCTCTTTTGCTGCCACTTATCACTTTTTCTGCTTAGGTTGATGGCCAGTGGGCTGGTGGTGTGGGGGCCGGGGCAGGGGATCAGGTGATAAGGACCCTCAGGGGAACTAGTTGGGCTGAGCCCTCAGCCTGGCTGAATCTCAAGGCCTAGTATGGACACTATGTGAAGAGGTCTGGGTACGAGGACCTGGGAGATTGGCCCGGAATGATTCTTTTTTCTCGGATGGCATCAACATAACAAGGAGAAGTCACTGCCCAAGGCCCCTTTGATCAGAATCCCCAAGTTTCTAAGTAATTGTCCAAGCATCAGCATAACAGCTTTGCCACCTCCACTGAACAGCGGCAGGTCTCCACTTCTCTGCGTGGATAGCGGGCCTCTCCTCTCTAGCAGCCTCTGCTGCAGCTGGGCAGCCCTGCCGGTCATGGTTAGATGCTGGACTCGGTCACCTGGGGTACAGAGGAACTCTGGCCTTGGGCAGGGCAGCTGGTCTCATCCCAGAGCCCACACCTGGAAACCACATCTCCAACACCAAGTCTGGCTGTTTTTCCACAATTAGAAGTGGACCCCTATACACTTTAGAGAGATTACACATTATTTCCTTAGCTTTTCTCACTTCAAGTGTCCTGTGCTGTGCTCACCCTAGCAGAGCACAGGGTGAATCCTCAACTCTTTTTGCAGGAGGGTCACACCATTTGGGCCAAAGTGGGACTCTGCTTACAGCATGTTCAGAATTAGCAGCACACCTGCCTGGCGCCACAATTCCAGCACACGGTAGTTGGATCACCTTTCCCCAAGACCCAGAGCCTACCTGGATCCCAGTCAGAACCACAGGACTGGGCAGAAACACATTTCACCACTGTTCGGAACACGTTTCACGTTGTGTTTAAATAGGCACACACAAGTTTATCCTAATGATTTAAAAGTATGACCTTCACATCAATTAAGGCTATTTAAGGGGTATATTTCAAATGAAATGCTATAATGTCCAAAATTACCAGATTACTGAATTAACCAACAGGATAATAATCTTTGCCAGAAAAACTATGACTGTGATTTCCAAAATAGGATTGGATTGTTCATATGTATTAACCAAAATAAGCTCAGTTTTGCCGTAAAAACCCAATCTCCAGTTTCCAGAAAAAGAAATGTATGGGACCTGATATACAGACAGAAATTTAGCCTCAGAAAGAGGTTGGACTTAGCCAACCATCTAGCATAATACAACTGTTCAAACTCATATCTGTCAACCAAATTCAATCATTTTCCCCCCAAATTGATTTGTGTGTTGACATTCTCTAACCCCAATTTGATGAATATCTCCAATAACATAGCAATTAATTTAATAAAGGAACTCACCAATTTTAAATTGCAATAAATTTACCAAACATTTTCACTGTTTATGGAGAGCTTTACAGTAAGAAAGTTATCAACAAAAGCAGGCACATCCGTGTACAAAGTGTTGCTGTGGGTGCTTCTTCACGTCTTCCATTCCGACAGTATCAGCCGCTCCGTCTTTCTGTCCTCTCAGTCAGCGTTCTTCCCGCTCGCTGGGTGAGCTTTCACCCGGGCCTGGGCCTCGGGGGCGCCCAGGGAACGGACTTGCCAAAGAGAAGTGCGGTGGGGGCGAGCCAACCCCAAAACATTTGTTGTAAACTTTAAAATGGAGTCCGGATACGAGCAGACACAGAAAAGAAGAGAAACCTCCCAAACACAGAAATAATAGTACTGGAGGGCCAGTCTCGCGGCGGGGAGCCCCCAGAGGCGCTGGGCCAGACCGCCCTGAAGCTGCGGCGCCACGGAGAGGCTTGGCTTTGCGCCCCGCCAGCCCCCCACCTCCCTCGCCGCCGCGGCAGGGCAGGGAGACGGGCACGGCCGTCCGCACAGGCCCAGGGGCTCAGCAGGCCCGGCCCGGCTCCCAGGGGCGCGCCGCCTCGCAGGGCGGGCGGCAGCAGTAGGGGTAGGAGGCGTTGAGGTCGGGGTCCGAGGGCGCGTACCCCGGCAGCTCCACAGACGGGTGCCCCCCGCAGCACACCTCCACGCCCGCCTCGTCAAACGCGTGGAAGACGCCCACGTTGATGTAGGAGACCGCGTGGTGCGTCGCGAAGCCCGCGCAGTCCCCCGGGGCGGCGAAGTCCGACTCCTCCGGAGACAGGATGGAAGCCTCGCTGGGCCGCGGCTGCAGCCTCCGCCCCCGCCGGCCCCGCCGGCCCCGCCGCGCCCGGGAGGCGGGCGGCTGCGCGCGGAGCCCCGGGCCGCCGCGGGGCCGCGCCAGGGCCCGTCCTCCCTTCCGCCGGCCGCGCCGGCCTCGCCGGGCCTGCGACGACTTGTAGTTCTTGACCAGCAGGAGGCTGAGCAGGCCCAGGAGGCACTCGAGCGAGTTGAAGACGGTGGAGAGCACCAGGCCGCGCTGGTAGTCCTTCAGCTGGCGGCACTTGGCGGAGGTGGCGCTGTCCAGGGTGCCGCGGGTGCGCGGCGCGCCGGGTGCCGGGCCGGGGCCGGCGGCTGCAGGGCCCGGGGCCGGGCCGGGGGCCGCGGCCGGCGCGCGCGGCGGCAGGCAGTAGTGGGAATACTTGCGCTCCACCAGGGACACGGTGTCGCCGTCGATCACGGCGCCCGCGAAGGCGCTGAGGACCCCGAGCATGAAGACGAGGACGCCGAGCAGGAGCAGGTTCTGGCTGCTCACCGGCCCCGAGGGCCCGGCGGCGCCCCCCGGGTCGCCCGGCGCGGCCTCCGCAGCCCCCGCGGAGCCGGCGGCGACCCCTAGCCCCGGGCCCGGGCCCGGCCCCGCGAGGGGCGCGTCCCGGGGCCCGCAGCAGAGCAGGGCGGCGCCGAGCAGCGAGAGGCCGGCGGCCAGCAGCAGCCCCGAATAGAAGGCGCCGGCGGCCGCCCCTAGCCGGAACGGCTCCCCGCGCAGCTCCGAGCCCAGCGAGAAGCACTTGAGGCCGACGGCGGCGGCGCTGAGCGCGCAGGCGAGCAGGAGGCAGGAGGAGAGCGCGGCGCAGGCCCCGCGGACGCTCCACTTCATCCTCCGCGCCCGAGCCGGCCCGCACCCCGCGCGCCCGCCGCCGCCCGCCGCCGCCCCCGCCGCCTGCGCCTCCTCCCGGCGCCGCGCGGCCGGACCGCCGGCCTCCTCCTCATCCTCCCGCGTCCTCCCGGGCCCGCGCCGCCGCCGCCGCCGCCGCCGCAGTCGGAGCCCGCATCCTCCGCCTCCCGCCGCCGCCGCCGCGGCCCCGCGCAGGGAACCGATGCGGCGCGGAGGACCGCAGGGCGCGCGCGCCCCCTCCCCAGCCCGCGGCGCCCCTCCCAGGACGCTCAGCTCCCCCCACCGCCCGCGGCCCGGCGCGCCCGGCCCAGGCACCGCCCTCCCCCGCCCCCCCAACCCGCGTCGCCCGTAGGACACCCCTCGGACACCCCCGCAAGGAGAAGCCCCCCGCGCCGCGTCTCTCCGCCTTCTTCCCCCGAGTAGCGCCCCGGCCTCTCTGGGCACGCCGCTCCCCACCCCTGGGCGCCCGCCCCTGACGCCCCCAGGCCCCACCCCCTGCGCCTCCCACCTCTCGGGCCCCTGCGGGCGCGCTCCGCAGGCCACAGGGCTGGGGTCTCACTCCTCGCCCCCCGCCTGTCAGAGATCAGGAAGCCTGAGGAAGTTGGCTTGGAGTGCGGGAACAGAGGACCCTCGCGCTGAGGGCTACGGGGAACGCCTGAGTGTGGGCGGGGAGGGGCGAGTCCGGGGCGAAGGGAAGAAAGAAGACCCCGGAGCAGGGGTTTGCGTGCGGGGGTGGCGGGCGGGACGGAAGGGAAGAGAGGAGCCCGGGCAGGGGTGAGCCGGCTACTCGCGGGAGGAGGGCGGGAGTTCGGCTGCGGGGTGGAGGGGAGGGCTCGGAGGAGGCGCTCGGGTGCCGGGACCCTAGGGCGCCGGCGGGGAGCGCGGGGCCCAGTGCGGGGGCGGGGGAGTGAGGCCTCGGGGAGCCCTGGAGGAGTCTCGTCCGAGCCCTCAGGGATTCTCAGGGATCATGCGGGACTTCCCCGCAGATGCGGGTGCGAGTGAGTTAATTCATCGGAAGGCGGCTCACGGCCTGAGAGCAACGCGGGAGACTGGGCGCGGGGCGGGGGGTGCCGCGGGGGGGAGGGTAAATCGCCTCCTTCCGACCGACGCGGCGCTCTCGGTGGGAGAGGAAGGCGTGGGGCCGAGCACAGCGTGGAGATGGCCTTGCCCGGGCCTCTCGGGCACCCAGCCTGCTGAAACGAGGCCTGGGAACACGTCTCCTGCAAGCCCTCTGAGGTCCCACCGCGCCGAGCGCCCTCGGTTCTTTCTACACCGGCTCTGCCGCTTCTGCAGCGAGACCCGGGGACCGATGACTCACCCTACCCGCTAATTACAGCGTTAAATAACTTCGCGCTGGATCCCGGGGAAGCGGGCGGCGCAGCAGCTAGGGAACGCGATGCGGGAGGAGGGGCCGGGGGAGATGCAGGGGTGCTTTGAGAACACACCCCCGTTCCTGCCGCCCGCTCGGCAAGTTCTGGCCCGTGGAGGCTCCCCCAGAGCTCACAGCGTCGGGCCCTTTCCTACACAATGTCCGGCGGTGGCCGGTGGGCAGGGGCACCAGCCCCCAGAGGGCCCTCCCGTCTGGAGGAAGCCTCATCCACATTCGCCAGGCAGCCTGCGCAAGGGGACCCTCGCCCACGTTTCACGGAAACCATCTGCCCAGTGAATATATGTGAAGGCCTTTCGTGCGTCTCTCTGGACATTTGCGTGGGACGGACGTGAACGGCGGTGGCTGCGCGGAGAAGGAGCAGGTTTCGCTGTATTTTTAGCAGGGAGTGCAGATTTTAGAGCGTCAGCTGAACCTTCTCGTTCAGTCCTCTCCTCATGCAGGACGACTTGCCAGAAAAGTAGGGATAGTGAGCTTTCTTTCACATTTATGGGGTATAGGTTTTAAAGGACAGTGTGTAAATCAGCTTGTATAATAATCGTGGCACCCACGCGTGTGAGCGGAGTTGCCATGAGCTGACTTCCAATGATTATTTCTGTTTCCAGGGAGACGAGGTTTGCAGCCACCTCCGTGGAGGATGGAGCAGCTTCTCCATTCCCTACGCTGTGCTGCGGCAACCAGATTGATGAGGCTTTGCTGGAGGAAGTGAGCTGCCTTGCCTGGTCCTGAGCCCGGCCTGGATGGAGGCCTGAGTCGGCCTGCGCACGCTGGGGGCTGCCGTGCAGCAGCCTCTCAAGTCCGAGGACCCAGGCTGGCTCGTGGTTTAGGATTTCTCCAGGATCTGGCCTCCTCTCTCCTCCAGAGCCTGCTTCTGCCAGCCCTTCACTCGACCCCTGACCACTGTTCCTTAAATGAGTGGTGCCTCTTACCAAAGCAAGCCCTTGGCATATGCTGTTCCCGTTTCTGCTTTATGTTCCCCGGGCCACATCCTCACCTAGCTTCTGCTGTCCCCTTTCTTAGACCTTAGCTTCAGCTCCCTTAATTGCCCTCTCTTCTGTTGGGTGCCCACTGTCCTTTGAACAGTGAAAAGAGTGCTCCCAAAGACTTTCTAGTTTAGTCCTGGCAACGAACCCTGAGGCAGGTGGCTCTGCTCTCCTCACAGAGGTGTTCCATCCCAAACCCAGACTCTGCCCACCTCCCTGGTCCCCACCTCCCTGCACCCCCTCCTTCCTGCACCCCTCCTCCCTGCACCCCTGCCTCCCTGCCCCTCAGCTCCTGGCCAAAGTTCCCCATCACAGGCAGGATCTCCCAGTGGTCTAAATGTCTGTCTTCCCAACCATATTGGGGGCTCAGTGCAAGCAGGGTCCATGTCCAGCTTGTCCCCACCCCCTCCCCATCAGGACTCCCCATCAGGCCCCGTCCTGGCCGTGTGGAGTGGACAAGTGAGCAGATGAATGAATGGGTAAGCTGCTGCCAACCTGGGGTTGCTGTCCTGTGACGCATCTCATGTCAGTCCAGTTTTGCTCACGAGGAGAACAGGGCCAAGTAATGCAGACCAGGCCCGCAGGACGGCGAGGACCCACCTCCCTGCTGCAGTGAGGGAGGGCTCTCTGGCCAGGAGCCAGAAGCAGAGCGTGTGGAGCCCTGCAGGCAGTGACCAGCAGGTGTCCTGTCATGAAGGGCCTTGAGCTGTGCAAGTTCGGACTTTGTCCTGAGGGTGAGGAGACCTTAGAAGGGCCCGGTACTGTGGGGTGTTCTAGACGCACTGCTGTGAAAAAACTGGGCTGGGGGCTGGAAGCATGTAGGGGTCGGGGCAGGTGGAGCGTCCTGCCCCCATCACGGTGCTCATAGAACATACTCTCGGGCTCCTGCCCCACAGCCTGGCAGATGGCCGACTGGCCATCTCTTTTGGCTGCTCCGCTGGAACGCGGACAGTGGTCAGCTATCTTGATGAATGTGTCTGTCTCCCCTCTGTGTCTGCAGGAGGAAGGGACAGCAGTCTGCAGGCCCTGCCACACAAAGCTCTCAGGGACCCTGTCACCGCGCCACTCTCAGCTCTACAACCCATGCATAGTTTGGACATTAATTCCACTGCTTTTTTTTTAATGGCTGTGCTGGATCTTTGTTGCTGCTCGTGGGCTTTCTCCAGTTGTGGCAAGTGGGGCCTACTCTCTATGTGTGGTGTTCGGGGCTCACTGCCATGGTTTTCAGGGTGCAGAGCACGGGCCCTAGCGCTCACAGGCTTCAGCAGTTGCGGCTCAGGCTTGGTAGTTGTGGCTCATGGGCTGTGTTGTCCCGAGGTGTGTAGGATCTTCCCAGACCAGGACTCGAACCCACGTCCCCTGCATTGGCAGGTGGATTCTTTACCGCTGAGCCACCAGGGAGGCCCTCCCCTGCTTTCTGGCAGAGTCCTTTCCCCCAGCCCCCAACAGGCTCACCTGTGAAGCTTGTCCCCCCGACAGCCCCTGGCACAGTGGGGTCCAGGGGGTGACTTGAGGGCCGTGGTGAACTCTGAAGCAGGGAGCTCATGCCAGAAAGAAGCAGCACCCTCATGAGAAATGACTCTACGTGGGGAGGGGTGGGTGGCAAGTAGTGATTTTAAGAATCACAAAGCCTACCACATACCAAGCGAGCTCGCAGGGACCCTCGTGGCATCTCTGTGCGGGACACATAACTGTCGCAGTCTAAGAACAGAGAACCAGAGAGGACAACGGGTTTAAAATGTCATGTGTGGTTTTTTTTTTATTATAGCAGTAATCATGCGTCAAGTGAAGAATGTTTTTCCTATTAACGTTAAATTTCAATATTTACCTATTTATTAGCATGTAAAATCCAATTTCCTGCAGTGTTTACTTCAATTAATTTGGCTGATTCTAATTATTTTTTCTAATTTGTTTTTCATTTTACTTTTCAGTATTTCCTCCTTTATCTTTTTAACTGGCTAAGTGCTCAGATTTTTCTTTCATTATTAATTCTAAGCCCCTTTTTTAGGGAATGGTCAGTATAGATCTTCCTGTACAAGTGCGGCCACCTCCGCACAGGTGATGGTTAATCTGAAGACCTCAGTCTCACAAATCAGAGCCTGTGAATTCTGGAGACACAGAATCTACCTTATTATTTTATAAGTTTTTGTCTTATAATAGAGCCACAGAAAAACCCATAAAACATGCATGTAACAGTTTACTGACATAAACCAGCATCTGTGTCCTTGCCACCAAATCAGGAAACAGAACACTGCAGACTCAAGGGTGCAGCTCACCTCAGCCTCCCCCAGAGGTCCTGCTGACCTCATCGAACCGCTTCCTTCTGTTTATTTGTACTTTAATCACCTAAGTATACATCCCTGAACATTTTAGTTTGGCTTTGCCCGTTTTTTTTTTATTATACAAGTGAAATCATAGAGCCTGACTGTTGCACATCTTGTTTCTTTCATCCAGCTTGATGCCTCCTGTTGTGTCTCTAGTTTATCTCTGTCAAAGCTGGTACTAAGCCATTGTGTAAATGTGCCAGAGTTTATCCACGTTACTGTTGATGAGCATTTGATTGTTTCTAGTTTGGGAGATTATGAATAAAGCTGTTGTGAACTTTCTTATGCTTGTGCACTGATGCACTTGAGGGTGGATTTTATTTGATCATGAGTAATATAATGTATATGCTCAGCTTTTTGTGCCCATTTTTATTGAGATACAATTTATGTGCAATAACAATCACTGATTTTAAGTGTTTGACTCAGTGACTTTAGACAACTGTACACGTTGGTGTGAGTCTCCACCACAGCACGACACAGGAATAGTCCAAACACCCCCAAAGTTCCCCTTTCCGGCAATGCTCTGCTCCACTCAAGGCGCTACAGAACTGCTCATCTGCTTTCTCGTGCTATAGTTTTGGTATAAAATTTCAGATACTTGCAGTCATAAAATATATTGTCTTTCATGTTTGGTTTCTTTCACTTGACAATGCTTCGTTTTTATTGTTGAGAAGAATTCCACCAAAATTTGTTTATAATTCATAAAATGATGGACTTTGTCCATATGGAGTTATTATGAATTAATATGTTAATGCATGTTAATTAATAACGTGCATGCACAAGTTAATATTAATTAACAAATCAACATGTTAATCAACATGTTAATCACAAGTTAATCAACACGGTAATTAATAACCTTCATGCACAAGTCTTTTGTGAAGGTGTGTTTTAATTTTTCTTGGAGTGGAATTTCTAGGTTTTGTCTTAAGTTTATATTAATTTTATAAGAAACTGACCAGTTGTTTTCCACAGTGGCTGTGCCGTCCTGCATTCCCCTGCGCTGTGTATGAAAGTTTCCCACACGCCATCCCTTCACCAAACCTTGGTGTTACCAGCAGTCTTCTTAGTAATGTTAACCGTATGATTTTGATTGGAATCATATTCAACCTGTAGATTAATTTGAGCATAACTGATATGTTAGCAGTATTGAATCTTCTGCTCCAGGAACACAGTTTATCTCTACATTTACTTAGATCTTCATTAATTTCTCTCAATATTTTATAGTTTTCAGTATAAAGGACTTGCACACGTTTTGTTAAATCTACCTTTAAGTATTTTATATACTTAATCCTTCTTTAATTATTACTTTAAATAACCTTTTGTTGTCCAATTGTTTGTTACAAGGATATGGAGATATATTTGACTTTTAAGTTGCCTTTTAAACCTGCAACCTTGCTAGATTGACTTATACTACCAGCTATTTTAGATTTCTTAACATTTTCTATATAAACAATCATATCACAGGTAAGCAGAAACAATTTTAATGTTTCCTTCCCCACCTGCATGCCTTTTATTTCTATTTCTTACTTTATTATATGGGCTAGACCCTATTTCCTATGCATAGTAGCAAATGGAAGTTACAGGAGTAAAAATCCTTGCCTTGTTCCTGATTTTTTTAGCTGCGCCATGGCATGTGGGGTCTTAGTTCTCTGACCAGGGGCAGCTTGGGGTCCTAATCACTAGACAGCCAGGGAAGTTCCTATTGTTCCTGATTTCAGTGGGAAATCATTTTTATCTTTCATCCTTAAGTATGATGTATGCTCTAGCTTCTGAGGAGAAAATTTTCACTGGGTTGAAATCTATTTCTAGCTTTCTGAGAGTTTTTTTTTTAATCATGAACAAGTAATGAGTTTTCTCAACTTTTTGTTGTTGCTGCTGTTGTATTTGCTGAGATTATTATATGGTTTTTCCTTTTCAGTCTGTTAGTATGGTAAATTACATTCATTGTATTCCTGAGCTAAATTCCACTTGGCTTTTCTCACGCAAGTAGCATCTGGTACCTATTATCAGGAATACAAATACTTTTGCTCACTATATCTTGGTTTAGGCATCACCAGGGAAAACATGATGGCACCCCACTCCAGTTCTCTTGCCGGGAAAATCCCATGGATGGAGGAGCCTGGTAGGCTGCAGTCCATGGGGTCGCTAAGAGTCAGGCACGACTGAGCGACTTCACTTTCACTTTTCACTTTCATGCATTGGAGGAGGAAATGGCAACCCACTCCAGTGTTCTTGCCTAGAGAACCCCAGTGACTGCGGGGCCTGGTGGGCTGCCGTCTATGGGGTCGCACAGAGTCAGACACGACTGAGGCGATGCAGCAGCAGCAGCAGCAGCAGCAGGGAAAACGTGAAGCAGTCAAGCACCGGGTGGAACAAGCTTTACTCACACAGGGCGTGACAGTGCAAGGTGGCAGCCGCACCAGTGCTGGAGCTCCAGTGTGTTTGGTAGAATTCACTTGTGAAGCCATGTGGGGTTAAGGTTTTCTTTCTGGGATGATTTTAACTGTAAGTTCAATTTTTAAAAGCGGTTGTAGGGCTATTCAGGTTATATAATTTTCTTGAATAAGCATTAGTAATTTGTGTCTTTTGTCTATTACAATAAAATTTTCAGATTTGTTGGCATAAAGTTGTCCACAATATTCCCTTAAAAGTTGTGATTTTTATTGTATGTAAAATATATCTCAATAAAGCTGAAAGAGTAAAAGTTTTCAATTTTTTTAAGGTTTTTTTTTATGTCTGTAGGATCTGTAGTGAAATTCCCTCTTTCATTCCTAATATTGATAGTCTGCATTTTTTTTTTCTAGGCAGTTACCAGACTGCAGTCGATCTTTTATTATAAATAATTAAATCTCCCCACAAGGTCTTAAACAGTATCAAACACCATTTCATATCTCTTAACACAGAGCAGACCAGGCATTCAGTACTGGAACCAAGTAAGAAGTGTTCAATTTCAAGCTTCTGATCACATCACATGGTGATCAAAGCCTGGGTCATTTTCTCATGTTATCCAACTGTGTATCTCACACTGTTTATCCTCTGAGTGGAGACAAAAGTTTCTAGTTCATGTTCTAAGCGCAGGAAGTTGAGAGAGACAAACTCCAGTGAAAACACATCAATCTCAATTCAACTCAGTTAAAAAAAAAAAGGCAAACTTAAATTATTTGTTTTGAGGAGACAAAGGGAAAGGAAGGCATGGGGCTAAGAGTAAAAACTGGGACAAAGACCAGACGCTACACACGGCATGTCGTGGTTCTGGAAACTACCTGTTATATGATATTTTTAAATAAAGTGGCTTTTGTGGATTTTTTTTCTCTTTTGGTATTGTAAACATATGCTGTTTAATAGTACCTGAATTTAAAAGTTTCTTTTTTTGCAAACAAAATAAAATTGAAAGCCTTTAAGGCAAATGAACTCCTAAGGAAAAAAGAAAGTCATTTGTTATAAAACTGTGAGAATACCCAAGCAAGATCCTACTTAAGATTCATCAGCATGAACTTGAGAGCTTTACTGTTCCTCAGAGTTAAACTGAGTTTCGATGTAATAGGAGCCACCACTGCCTCCTATATCTTCAATTTTGCCTTTCTCCACATCTATCCTGCAGGTGAACACACCAGAACTCATTAGTAACTGAGATCTAAGTTAAGTCAGTTCAGGCAAATGGGCAGGGACTTGATCATGGGACCATTCACGTCATTTTATCTATTAACTCTTGGCAAGGGACAGCAGTGTATTTTGGATGTGCTTGAAAGCCCAGCATCAAGAAGGCTGTCACAAGAGCCTCATTGTCATTGCGGAGTACAGGGACAGGAGACACACCCTAACAGATGAGAAGCCTGGAGCAGAGGGTAAGTGAGGGCGGCAGCACTCTGCACTGTTTTCCTAGGCACGCCTCACTCGTGGGGAGGGGAGGCAGGCAGAAGAAAGGAAACGCTTTGTTTTGGGGTGATGGAAGCAGCTCAGCCTTACTCTCTTAAGTAAGGTGCCCATCTGTCTCTGGGCTCCTACAAAATTTGATCAAAGAAAGCATTCCTATTTCTTTCCAAGGACATAAGGGAAAACCTCCCTGAGACTGGAGAGCAGGCTTGAGCTCTGCACCAAGAAAGTCCCCCACACCATCAGAGTCAGCGTTTTCTCCAGGGAGCAGGTGGTCCCTCTGTCTTGCTTGCAGTGCTGGGTCCCCCCTGCCCATCAGTGTCGTGGGTCTTGCTCCATGTTCAGCTTTCCCACCTGCACACTAGTTTTGCTTCCTTCTTCCCATCCCTTCCATTCTGCTCACTTTGGTCCTACTTCAGGTTCATTCAGCACTGGGGAATACTGACCTCAGATTTGTCTGTCAGAGACTCCAGATATGAATGGTTTCCAGAGGGAACAAGTCGACACCTCTGAGATTTCAGCCCCACCTTATTGGCCAGGGCGTGGAGCAGCAACACTGTCTGGCCCCAAGCAGCATTAATCTCATTCCATTCCACAGGAACACTGGGCCACCGACCCAGTCTGAAGTTATTGATTGTACCAAACTGTCCACTATGCCAAATGTGGAAGGTTGCATTAAAGACATTAGTTCTCTTCAGCTTGTCCAGCTGCATCTGGGTATAACACATCTGGTTTTCTACACTCTTCAGCTCATTATCCAGTTCTAGCTGTTGTCTTTTAATTCACTGTATTCCCTTTGATACTGAGCTTCCTCCTGATCCAATCTCTCAGCCTCAGCCTGGACCTTCTTGAGATTTTCCGCCACTATCTTCTGGTTCTTTTCCACATCTTCCAGCTCTTGGATCAGCCTCGCCTCCTCTAATGCCAACTCCTTTAGCTCCAACCCAAGCTGTTCGCTGTCATCTTCATTCACTTGCTCTAAGATCTCCAAACAGCGTTTGTAGTTCTGACACTCATTTTCAGTGACGTTGAGCTGAGTGTCCAGCTGGTCTAAGAGAGTGTCTGTGCGTTCCTCACACAGGGGGTGATCCACATCCGTCTGGCCTGACATAATGTCAAAAAGGTCCCCAGTGACCTTTAGTCTTCAGCTGAGGTTCTCCATGGTGCCGCCATCGGATGCCTCCCCAATCAGACTGAAGCTTTTGGCACTTTCTGTGGACGTCATCCTAGCCGGGGGGATGAATCTGCAAGAGACACCATCCTGGCGAAGTTTCAATAAATGGCTCTTCTCCTGAGTTAGCCTCTTCCTCCTGGGTCTCTCCTGGTTTCAGCTGGGCTGTGGCAGGAGCTCCTGGATGGTGACATGGTCCAGGATCTTGAAGCTCGTGTCCAGTTTCAGAGGCTGACTGCAGCACTGACACATGAGGGTCACCTGCATGGTGCTCCATCCCTCAGGACCCGGAGCCCACCACCCCGATCCAGTCTACCGCGGGGATACCGCGGGCTCAGGTCTTTCTGCAAGCGGGCCTTCCAAGACTGCCATCGCCCAGCCTTCACTGCATTTTTTTTTTTCTTGATCAGTTTGGCTAGAGGTTTGTCAGTTTTTGGTCATTTCCAGAAACTACATTCTAATTTATTTTCTTTATTTTTGGTTTTATATTCATTGATTCTGCTCTTTTATTTTCCCCTCTTTTTTCTGCTTACTTTGGCTTTAGTTTGCTCTTTCTTTTCTAGTTCTGATTTGAGACCTTTCTTATTTTCTTATCAGAGAAAGCAATGGCAACCCAATCCAGTACTCTTGCCTGGAAAATCCTATGGACGGAGGAGGCTGCAGTCCATGGGGTTGCGAAGACTTGGACATGACTGAGCGACTTCACTTTCACTTTTCACTTTCATGCATTGGAGAAGGAAATGGCAACCCACTCCAGTGTTCTTGCCTGGAGACTCCCAGGGACGGGGGAGCCCTTATACAATCTTTTAATGCATTAATTTCCCTTTAAACATTGATAAGTGGCTTACATTGACAATGAGTGAATTGATTCCCTTAATTTGAACTTGAATTCATTAAAAAAATTCATTTTTTCTTTATATGCCCCCATAACTTTTTAAGGTGCTACCTGATGGAAGATACTAGAAGATAGTACTCAAACTGGAGGACAGGAGCTGAGGGAGCAGATGGGTGGTGGGTGGGTAGATAGGTGGATAAATAGGACATGTGGATAAGATAAAATACAAGAGGGATTAGACCAATGGTGATGGTGTGTCATGAACTGGGGAACAAGACTAACCCAACTCTGATCTGTGGTTAAAAAGAAGTTAACTTCCTGTGCTGTGCTGCGGTAATAATCAGATTCAGATGAGTGTGGCTTACAACAGTCAAAGTATCCTTCATTCATACTTCACCCGTCGCAGGTCTGTCTTCTTCATTCTAGGACCCAACAGCCCCTTTGGGGATGTGATGTGTTCAGCAAAGAGGGATAAAAGGCAGTGGAGTCCCATGGCTGTTTAGAAGGGCCTTTCTTGCTTCCTCCTGAGACAGGCTGGGACCTGGGCCCCTTCGCTTCCGCACGTGCACACCTCTCCTCCAGCAACAAAATACAAACAAACTCATAGGACCAAAAATAACCGCGTACCTGCTCAATTGGGCCAAATTCTGAGCAGTCAGTCAGTCAGTTCAGTCGCCCAGTGGCGTCCGACTCTGCGACCCCATGAATTGCAGCACGCCAGGCCTCCCTGTCCATCACCAACTCCCGGATTTTACCCAAACTCATGTCCATCAAGTCGGTGATGCCATCCAGCCATCTCATCCTCTGTCATCCCCTTCTCCTTCTGCCCTCAATCTTTCCCAGCATCAGGGGCTTTCCCAATAAGTCAGTTATTCGCATCACGTGGCCAAAGTAGTAGAGCTTCAGCTCCAGCATCAGTCCTTCCAATGAATATTCAGGACTGATTTCCTTTAGGATGGACTGGTTGGATCTCCTTGCTGTCCAAGAGACTCTCAAGAGTCTTCTCCAACACCACAGTTCAAAAGCATCAATTCTTTGGTGCTCAGCCTTTTTTGTGGTCCAACTCTCACATCCATACATGACCACTGGAAAAACCACAGCTTTGACTAGATGGATGTTTGTCAACAAAGTGATATCTCTGCTTTTTAATATGCTGTCTAGGTTGGTCATAGCTTTTCTTCCAAGGAACAGCATCTTTTACTTTCATGGCTGCATTCACCATCTGCAGTGATTTTGGAGCTCAAAAAAATAAAGTCAGCCACTGTTTCCACTGTTTCCCCATCTATTTGCCATGAAGTGATGGGACCAGATGCCATGATCTTAGTTTTCTGAGTGTTGAGTTTTAAGCCAGATTTTTCGCTCTCCTCTTTCACATTCATCAAGAGGCTCTTTAATTCCTCTTCACTTTCTGCCATAAGGGTGGTATCATCTGCATATCTGAGGTTCTTGATATTTCTCCCAGCAATCTTGATTCCAGCTTCTACTTCATCCAGCCAGGCATTTCACGTGATGTATTCTACATAGAAAGGAAACAATATACAGCCTTGTTTTCCCAATTTGGAACAAGTCCATTGTTCCATGTCCGGTTCTAACTGTTGCTCTTGACCTGCATACACATTTTTCAAGAGGTAGGTAAGGTGGTCTGGTATTCCCATCTCTTTAAGAATTTTCCAGTTTGTTGTGATCCACACAGCCAAAAGCTTTGGCATAGTCAATAAAACAGAAGTAAATGTTTTTCTGAAACTCTCTCACTTTTTGAATGATCCAATGGATGTTGGCAATTTGAACTCTGGTTCCTCTGCCTTTTCTAAATCCAACTTGAACATCTGGAAGTTCTCAGTTCATGTACTGTTGAAGCCTCACTTGGAGAATTTTGATCATTACTTTGCTAACATTTGAGATGAGTGCAATTATGTGGTAGTTTGAGCATTCTCTGGCATTGCCTTTCTTTGGGATTGGAATGAAAACGGACCTTTTCCAGTCCTGTGGCCACTGCTGAGTTTTCCAAATTTGCTGGCATATTGAGTGCAGCACTTTAACAGCATCATCTTTCAGGATTTGAAATAGCTCAACTGGAATTCCATCACCTCCACTAGCTTTGTTCATAGTGATGCTTCCTAAGGCCCACTTCCCCTCAGAATCCAGAATGTCTGGCTCTAGGTGAGTGATCATACCATCATGGTTATCTGGGTCATTAAAATCTTTTTTGTGCAGTTCTTATGTGTATTCTTGCCACCTCTTCTTCATATCTTCTGCTTCTGTTAGGTCCATACCATTTCTGTCCTTTATTGTGCCCATCTTTGCATAAAATGTTCCCTTGGCATCTCTAATTTTCCTGAAGAGATCTCTAGTCTTTCCCTTTCTATTGTCTTCCTCTATTTCTTTGCATTGATCACTTAGGAAGGCTTTCTTATGTACCCTTACTATTCTTTGGAACTCTGCATTCGGATGGGTTTATCTTTCCTTCTCTCCTTTGCCTTTAGCGTTTCTTCTTTTCTCAGCTATTTGTAAGATGTCCTCAGACAGCCATTTTTCTTTTTTGCACTTCTTTTTCTTGGGAACTTATTTGTCTTCACTGCCCTCTGCTGCAGCAAGGACCCCAATAAAGCCTTGCCTGAATTTCTTGTCTGGCCTCTGTTGATAGGAGAAGGCCAAGCACCCTGGTATCACTCCCACATTCCATTAGCCAAAGCCACAGGTCAGTTGCCTGAGGTCAATTGCAGGGATGGAGCTGATGAAGTTTAATCCTCTTACCAGACCGTCAGCCACTGCTTTATGACCCCCGCTGGCAGTAGTATTTTATCCCAACTTCGTACTTGTTATCTAACTTGCGGTCACAGTTTCTTCTGGGCAGACAAATCCTTTGAACCAGAATATTTGGTCACAGGACTTTTCAGTATCCTCTTGGCCCTTGTGTCTGTGGTCATCACCTGAGTTTTCTGTCTCAGTCAGTCTTATATCCCCTCTGAAGTTAGGGCCCATCCTTTTAGCTTGTTCTCTGTTCATGCGGACATTGCCCATGGTGGCCCCACTCTGAGAGTCACACTCCGGCCCCAGAACCCACTGGTCTGTTTCTCTGGGGAGCCCTGGTTCATACAATAACAGTTGAACATCCCCTATAGGCTCAGAAAAGCTGTCAAAGGGCTGCGCCAACACCTGTTGAGGAGGGTGGGCTCCAGCTTCCCTTCACATTCTCGGCTCTTTCCTCCTGCGGCCTTGACCCTGCCCTCACACTTGCCTGTCCCAGGACAGCCAGGTCCGGGCAGCCACTGTACATGCCCTAGAGGAGGGAGTCGCGACTGACCGGCATGGCCCGGCTGCCTCCCTCTCACCAGCGGCAGCCGTCAGTGGCTCCAAGCTGATCCCTGCCAGCCTCTGGCCCTAGGATGAGGCTGTGGCTGGTTTAGACCAGCTCCATCCACGAATGTCCTTCTCCTCTGTACCTTTTCTTATAAAGACAACACCTAATCCAGTAGAAAAGGAGTACAGCAAGGCTGTGTATTGTCACCCTGCTTATTTAACTTCTATGCAGAGTACATCATGAGAAATGCTGGGCCGGACGAAGCAAAAGCTGGAATCAAGATTGCCAGGAGAAATATCAATAACCTCAGATATGTAGATGACACCACCCTTATGGCAGAAAGTGAAGAGGAATTAAAGAGCCTTTTGATGAACGTAAAAGAGGAGAGACAAAAAGTTGGCTTAAAGCTCAACATTCAGAAAACTAAGATCATGGCATCTGGTCCCATCACTTTATGGCAAATAGATGAGGAAAGAATGGCAGACTTTATGTTTTTGGGGGGCTCCAAAATTGCTGCAGATGGTGACTGCAGCCATGAAATTAAAAGTTGCTTGCTCCTTGGAAGAAAAGCTATGACCAACCTATACTATGCTAAGTCACTTCAGTCGTGTCTGACTCTGCGACCCCATAGACGGCAGCCCACCAGGCTCCCCCGTCCCTGGGATTCTCCAGGCAAGAACACTGGAGTGGGCTGCCATTTCCTTCTCCAATGCATGAAAGTGAAAAGTGAAAAGTGAAGTCGCTCAGTCCTGTCCGACTCTTAGCGACCCCATGGACTGCAGCCTAATAGGCTCCTCCGTCCATGGGGTTTTCCAAGCAAGAGTACTGGAGTGGGGTGCCATTGCCTTCTCCGATGACCAACCTAGACAGCATATTAAAAAGCAGAGACATCATTTTGCCAACAAAGGTCCATCTAGTCAAGGCTATGGTTTTTCCAGTAGTCAGGTATGGATATGAGAGGTGGACTATAAAGAAAGCTGAGCACCAAAGAATGGATGCTTTTGAACTGTGGTGTTGGAGAAGACTCTTGAGAGACCCTTGGATGGCAAGGAGATCCAACCAGTCCATCCTAAAGGAAATAAGTCCTGAATATTCATTGGAAGGACTGATGTTGAAGCTGAAACTCCAATACTTTGGCCACCTGATGCAAAGAGCTGACTCATTTGAAAAGATCCTGATGCTGGGAAAGATCAAGGGTGGGAGGAGAAGCAGATGACAGATGATGAGATGGTTAGATGGCATCACTGACTCAATGGACATGAGTTTGAGTGAACTCCAGGAGTTGGTGATGGACAGGGAGGCCTGGCGTGCTGCAGTCCATGGGGTCACAAAGAGTCAGACATGACTGAGCGACTGAACTGAACTGAACTGAATCCAGTAGAGCTCATCTTAACTGGGTTACATCTGCAAAGACTGTAGGGGGCTTCGCTGATGACTCAGACAGTAAAGAATTTTCTGCCAATGCAAGAGACCCAGGTTCAATCCCTAGGTTGGGAAGATCCCCTGGAGGAGGAAATGGCAACCCACTCCAGTATTCTTGCCTGGAGAATTCTATGGACACAGGAGCCTGGCAGGCCACAGTTCATGGGGTCACAAAGAGTCAGACACAACTGAGCAATTACCACTGTGAAGACTATTTCCAAATAGATTCCCTTTCACAGATTCCAGGCTAAAAAAACAAAAGGCAGAAGTTGATCCACCAGGACCTTCTTTACAGTTTTAAAAAAGATCAAGCCCCGTGGTGCCATGGGGATGCCTGCCCCTACTTCCCTGCCCCCAAAGCTCTCCTATGACCCCCTAACCCACCCCATGGAGGCGGAATGCCACTTGGTTGCAGTCATAGCCACAGGTCCTTTTCTGATTGAGTTAAGCGAAGCTATTAAAATTCTGCAAGCTTGAAGGATTCCATCTCTTCTGCCCTCTGCCCCTGGATCCATGTAGGTAACGGCCTGAGTGAGTGTGGGCTGCTCCCAGCTCTGGCCAGGGAGGCAGGCAGTGTTAGCAAGGCCTCCTGCCAGCACCCGAAGTCACGCCTTCTCTGTAGGGCTGGCAGCAAAGGTGACGCTCCCTCCATCTGAGCTCTCTGCTGTTCCAGGACTGGGGTGGAGAACTGACAGTGTTTCGATCAGTTCAGTTCAGTCACTCAGTCGTGTCCTACTCTGTGACCCCATGGACCGCAGCACGCCAGGCCTCCCTGTCGCTTCTAAAGTTTACTCAAACTCATGTCCATAGAGTTGGTGATGCCATCCAACCATCTCATCCTCTGTTGTCCCTTCTCTTCCTGCCCTCAATCTTTACCAGCATCAGGGGCTTTTCAAATGAGCCAGTTCTTCACATCAGGTGGTCAAAGTATTGGAGTTTCAGCTTCAGCATCAGTCCTTCCAATGAATATTCAGGATTGATTTCCTTTAGGATGAACTGGTTTGATCTCCTTGCTGTCCAAGGGACTCTCAAGAGTCTTCTCCAACACCACAGTTCAGAAGCATCAATTCTTCGGCGCTCAGCTGTCTTTATAGTCCAACTCTCACATCCATACATGAGTCCTGGAAAAACCATAGCTTTGACTTGATGGACCTTTGTTGGCAAAGTAATGTCTCTGCTTTTTAATATGCTGTCTAGGTTGGTTATAGCTCTTCTTCCAAGGAGCAAGCATCTTTTAGGTTCATGGCTGCAATCACCGTCTGCAGCATTTACCTCCCCTCAAAACCCAAACAGAAACATCCTAAGTGTCTGTGAACAGGAGACTAAGTAAGTAAATCAGGGAAGCTCCACAAAATGGAATTGTGTGCAGCCCCTAAAAAGTGATGGAAGGCCAGAGATGACCCATGCCCTGGGTCTGGGTACAGAATCGCTGCCTTGGACATGAGTGCAGAGAGGAGGCAGTCTGGAGGGAGCGACATCGCCAGCAAGGGCAAAGCTCCTGGCACAGTATGGCTCTAGCGAGTGCAGCCGCATCTCCACTAGACCCACCAGCCCCTCCAGGGAGGTGGCGGCATGATTCTCGGCATTGCTGGCTCTCCAACGATGTCACTTCTTACATGCTCAGTGTCAGTTGGAGAGCTGCCTCCTGTTCGGTGCTGACCCATGGGATCATTGCCTCAGACCCCGCTGTGGCCCCAGGGTTGTTCCCCAGGCCCTGCCTCCCGTCCACCTCAGCCCCCCGACCACCCGCCTGGTGCTGGGGGCAGGCACAGTCCCCCTTGGCTGCTTCCCCTGCCACTTCTGCCACCCTGGTGGGCGGGAGGCCACCCAGGTTTCTGAGTGGCCGCCCCTGCAGGCTGGGACACGCCTGCAGGCTGGGGCGCCCATGCCCCGTGGGGCAATCCGTAGCCAGTGGGGAGGGGAGGTTGGAGGGGAGACCACAACTGCATCTCCGTTCCTCTCCTCCCTCCTTCCTCAGCTGTGCCAGGGCCCGGGGCCAAGTGGTCGCACCTGCTGCCTGACTAGCTGCGTCTCTGGCTCCTGGTGAACGAGGGTGTGCTCTCTGCCCAGCATGCTGACCCAGGACTGCGACTCTCCTGTGAGGTGTTTGCCCCGGGCTCTCCTCAGCGATCAGCCACACAGGACAGGACCAGGTGCCCCAGATCTTGGTGGCCTAAACAGCTTCGTGTCTCATAGTCTGTGGGTCAGTCATTTGGGCTGGGCTGAGCTGGGCACTTCTGCCAGTCTTGCCCGTGGTCACATTGCAGCCATGGTCAGCTGGCAGGTGACTGAGGCTGGAAGGCCAGCCCCTGGCCCAGCCGGGAGACTCAGCCACTCCATGGGCACCACCACTGCCCCTGCCGCTGCGGGTGGGCTCACAAAGGACCGCAGTCATCCTTAGTCTCCCTGGGGCCTCTGCAGACCCTGCAGGGCGGGGCCCGGGGTGTTCCGATCGTCTTCGGAGGAAGCAATCCTGCCTCCTGCTGCTGTGCCTGCCCTCTGCGCACCCCGCAGCTCATGCTACTGCCCTGCAGCCACCCCCCTGGAAGGTTGTAGGTCCTCACTCCATGCTGCAGGCTCCAGGCATCGAGACCCAAGTCTACGCTACTCTGAAGATTATGGCAGCAGAGAGGGAAGAGGTTTCAGCTCCTGACACCACTGCCCAGACCAGCACAGACTCAGAGGGGCTCCCTCACCCGGCCCACTCTTCCAGCTCCGCATCCGCTCCCTCCAGGCCCCCGAGGGTGACCTCTGTTCTCTCCATGTCCCCACCTCCCCTGCCCTGTGCACCACAGCTGAGCCACACACCTCCTGGTTCCATTTCCAAGAGGCTTGCTGGCCAGAGTCTGCCCTGGTGTCGGGCAGTGGGTGGGGGCAGGGGTGCATGTCCACCCCAGCCTGGGTCCGAGCCCCTGAAGCTCCCCTCTGCCCCCCACATTACCACCTCCCCCTCATCCCTCCAGTGACACATCTTGTGGAAGGACAAGGTCCTAATGGACGTGTCCGTTTTCTGCACCACAGAGTAAATGATATTTTGGAACGCGAACTCCGATTTCCTCACCCTTTCCAGCCTCTTGCCTGGTTCATTTTAATTTCAGGGCACTTGCTCCTTATGAAACTGCATCCTCTCCACAGTTTGGGACAGGGACCTAGAACTCTCTCCATGCGATAGCTATCCAGACACGCCTTGTCAACAGCTCCCCGGGCGGACTTGCTGATAAAATCCCACACTGTGATGAGGTAAAATTAGCAGGAACCTCACATTTCCTCAAACACTTTCCAAGTTCACCTGGAGAAGTTACCTGCTGTGCCTGATGGACGCTTGAACACCAAAAAAATTGAAGATCATGGCATCAAGTCCCCTCACTTCTTGGAAAATGGATGGAAAAAGGCAAACAGTGAGGGACTTCTTTTCTTGGCTCCAAAGTCACTGCAGGCGGTGGCGGCAGCCATGACACTAAAAGACGCTCGCTCCTTGGAAGAAAAACCATGACCAACCCAGACAGCATATTAAAAAGCAGAGACATCACTTTGCTGACAGAGGTCCATCTAGTCAAAGCTCTGGTTTTTCCAGTGGTCATGTACAGATGTGAGAGGTGGACCGTAAAGGAGGCTGAGCACCAAAGAACTGATGCTTCTGAACTGTGTTGTTGGAGAAGACTCTCGAGAGTCCCTTAGACAACAAGGAGATCCAACCAGTCCATCCTAAAGGAGATCAGTCCTGAGTATCCATTGGAAGGACTGATGCTGAAGCTGAAGCTCCAATACTTTGGCCACCTGATGTGAAGAGCCAACTCACTGGAAAAGACCCTGATGCTGGGAAAGATTGAGGGCAGGAGGAGAAGGGCAGGACAGAAGATGAGATGGTTGGATGGCATCGTTGACTCAACGGACATGAGTCTGAGCAAGCTCCAGGAGATGGTGGAGGACAGGGAGGCCTGGCGTGCTGCAGTCCGTGGGGTCGCAGAGTCGGACACGACTGAGCGACTGAACAGCAACGTGTGCACTGCACAGCTGCCTCTCAAAGGTGAAGCTCACGGGTGCACCCCACAGGAGCCTCTCGGACACCCCTCTCTGCACACTTTAAAGGCACCCCTAAATGGAACATCTAATTGCATCGAGTCCACCCCTGGGGCTGCTCAAGAGCCTGGGACCCACCAGTGGGCACGTTGAGAAGTGACCGGGGAGGAGCCCCCCTGCAGGTGAGGTGGCCAGGTGTTTACACCATGTGCCCAGGGCTCCTCAGGGCACTAACACCTCAGTTCCCATACCTATGAGCACTTCAGGGGGCAGCAAAACCCACCAGCAAGTCACTGTGGGCCCCCTTCACGCCCACCCACGGCCACCACGGGTCTTGCACGGGTGCTCTGCCCCGAGCC
The DNA here is from genome assembly GCF_027580195.1 of Bos mutus. Lineage (NCBI taxonomy): Eukaryota > Metazoa > Chordata > Mammalia > Artiodactyla > Bovidae > Bos > Bos mutus. The sequence continues at coordinate 115,986,786 of NC_091622.1, read as the reverse complement.
CAGGGCCAGGCCCTCTGCCCCCACACAGGGGAGAATCACTCCTCCTTCCCTCAGCCCTGCAGAGGCAGAGAGAGGAAAAGCAGAAACAGGGAAGGTGGCCCCCGGCAGGGTGAGCACAGGGCCTGGGAAACGCACCCCCAGAGATCTGGCTCTTCTGGGCCATTTGGCCGGATGGCCACCTCGTCACGGGCACGGCCCTCACATCCAGCGCGGGCTGGACTCCGGCTCATGGTGGGAGGGGGCCCTGGAAGCTTCCCGGGGCTGGATTTAGAGCGAGGTGACCCTCAGCCTGGGCCCCAGTCCAAGCTCTGCAGCTCTGGCCCACGGCACCTGTGCCCCCACCCCACCTCTCGCTGCCCCCGGCCGTGGCCACGCTCCCTAATCTGGGAGAGCGGGGCCCTCAGTGCAGCCCTGAAAGGCCTCTGCTGCGTGAAGAAGCGGAGGCGGGACAGAGCGGCTCCAGGCCAGCACCCTAAGCTCGGCCAGCTGGGCCTTTGTGGCTGATGCAGCTGCCGGGCACCCGCCCAGGGCCCACACGGAAGGCCCCCCAAATGGAGACTGGTGCTGAGCAAGCTTGTGCAACCGCGGAGGTGCTAGCGCCACACTCCCACACGCATGCGCACAGATGGACGCCCACACATGCATGTCACGTCCACACATTTCCACCAGCTCAGTCACACAGCCCTGCCTCCTAGTTATGAGCGTGATGACGACATAGACACGGTAGCATAAGAAAGACAAAGAGACGAGGCCCTTCTCCCGGCCCTCCATGACTTGGTCTCTAGCTAAACCTCCCTGCTTCCGCCTCTGGCCAGGGTGCTCAGCACCCCTCTGGCTGCTGCAGAAGGCGAGCCCAGAACACCAGCCCCCCGACTTTGCTGAGTGATGTGCACGCTGGTGGGCAGAGCTCCTACCCTTAACTGCGCTGTGGTCCCCGAGCACACATGCACACTCACATGCATGCATCCTCGTGCACACCCAGCATGTGCACTCACAGGCATGTACACATATCTGCACATGGTTTCTTGTGTGAAGGGAAGTGAAAGGAACTCCTGCAACTGGAGAGTCAGGCAGACCTGGGGTGAGTCCTCCAGCTGTAACCCAAGCTTTTTCATCTCGTCTCAGCTCACAAGGAGGTTGGGATCGGACCTTGAGGAGGGAGGGTGGCAAGGCGCTCAGCCGGAGGCCCCCGCTGCTGTCTGGGCCCACGGGTCCCTGTGTGAGGCCCAGATGCTCGCTCAGGTGTGATCTTGTCCGTAACACTGGGTACTGCTGGCAGAGCCACCCTGGGCTCTGTGTGAGCAGAGGGCCTGGCAGCCTGAGTAAGGGTCCCAGCAAGTAGGGGCTGGGCCGAGAAGAGAGGAGTGTGGTGGGCACTCGTGGAGACCACTCCTAACTAGAGATGCAGGCTCTTGACAGAGAATAGCCCCCTATTGGGGCCCCGCCTCCACCCCTCCTCCCCTCTCCCCACTTCCCTCCCCAAGGTGGGCAGCGCAGTCAGGGGTCCACCCCCACCCCCTGAGCAGAGCTCTGCCCCGCCGCCCAGCACACCTGAGCCCGGGTCTGGGGGCCCAGGAGACCTGGGGCTGCTGCTGGACCATCCCCGATCCTTGGGTGGCCCCTCATGGCATTTGTGCCATCACCTCTCCCTGGGGGTGGGTGGGAGGGCCTGCCCCATGCCAGGACCTCTGCCACAGGCAGAAGGCCCTGAGCTATTACCCCGCAGCCCCCAGCCCAGGTGGTCTGATGTTCCCAGGAAGCAGGCGGTCCGGGCCCCACGGGGAGGGAGGGCAGGTGTGGGCAGGTCAGCTGGCGTGGTAATCTCCACTAAGACAGGCTTTGCTGATGGCAGTGTTTGCTGGAGGGCCCTGTGCGCAGGGGCGGGTGCTGCTCTCGGACGGGCAGCCGGACACCATGAGCCTCAGTGAGGGGCAGGTGCACAGGTTCCTGGACCAGAACCCCGGCTTCGCGGACCAGTACTTTGGGAGGAAGCTGAGCCCGGAGGATGTGGCCAGTGCCTGCGAGGACGGGTGCCCCGAGGGCTGCACCAGCTTCCGAGAGCTGTGCCAGGTGGAGGAGAGCGCGGCCCTGTTCGAGCTGGTGCAGGACATGCAGGAGAACGTGAACATGGAGCGCGTGGTCTTCAAGATCCTGCGGCGCCTCTGCTCCATCCTGCATGCCGACCGCTGCAGCCTCTTCATGTACCGCCAGCGCAACGGTGTGGCCGAGCTCGCCACCCGCCTCTTCAGCGTGCAGCCCGACAGCGTCCTGGAGGACTGCCTGGTGCCTCCTGACTCCGAGATCGTCTTCCCGCTGGACATCGGGGTCGTGGGCCACGTGGCTCAGACCAAGAAGATGGTGAACGTCCAGGACGTGATGGAGGTGGGGTCCGCAGGCCCCAGGGGTGCTCAGGTTTTAGGGGGTAGCGAGCGGAGCGGGGGCAGCGAGCGGAGCAGAGCCAGCTCAGAGCTTGCCGGGGGAGGCCTGAGGTGGCAGGGAGGACTCCTGCTGCCCCTTGAGGCATGACCCCCGGGGCAGGGTTAGGGCAGGAAGATCTCTGGGCAGAGACTAGTGCAGAGGCCCAGAAAGGCGGGGCTGCTGGACCCCAGAGCCCTGAGCTCACAGCCTCGTCAGAGACCGCACCGCCTGCCGGGCTGGGCAAGCTTGGAGGTTCAGAAGTTGGTCCAGGTTCCCTGCTGGCCTAGTGGTTAGGACGCTGCGCTTTCTCTGCCGTGGCCTGAGATTCAGTCCCTGGTAGGGGAGGAGATCCAAAAGTGTCTCCGCCAGAAAAAAAATGAATATATAAAAAATAAAGAAGCTGGCCCAGGGCGCCCAGGGGCCGAGGGGCGGGACTGGGGTCAACACCTGCGGGGCATGTGGGTAGGGGCCCACGATGGGCACAGGCAGGGCTGGCTGCCTCTTCCGTCCTCCCCAACCCCTCGGGAGAGTCACAGGTCTCGCCTGAGAGCGGCTCCACCCCCTCCCTGCTGCAACGGGTCCAGAGGGAGGCACCCACAGGGACAGGCCGCTGCCACAGCAGCCGCAACCCCTTGTCCCTCGAGACAAAAACAGACTTTTGGACAGACCCCCAGGCCCCTGACTCCGGACTGCAATCCTCTTAAACTTATCTCCTCAAACAAGCCTCGGTCCAGCGACCTGAATATGCTAATCTCTGGGATTAGCTTCATCTTCACTTCCTTTTTAGGAAATGGGTCACCCAAGAATCGGAGGGTCCAGAGCGTAAATTACCAGGAAAACATCCTGCAGAAGTTGGGGGGCTGCACCGAGAGCCCCCCCGCCCCTCCCTCCCCCTCCCCCACTTCATCCCACCCCTCCCCTCTGTGAGCCTCCACCCCCCACCCCCCGACCCAAACCTGTGCTGTTGGTTCTGAGGTTCTGGTCCAAGGGGCTGGAGGGGGTGCCGCCAGGTGGCCGCTGAGAACCGAGGGCTCGTGGGGAGACAGCGGGCGGAGGTCGAACACAGAGGAGAGTGGTGGTGCCCGGCAAGGCCAGGGTCTCTGAACCCGTGTCACTGAGGCATGTAGACTGTCATGGGGAGCAGTTGCTGTGTGCAGGCGGACCAGGAGGCAGGCAGGCCCAGGCCTGGGCAGTAGGCACAGGGTTGGGGGCACTTTAAAGAAGTCACAGGGCTTGCCTGGGTCTGAGGGACAGGGAGACAAGGCCCAGGTTCCCTCTCTGGGGTGGTGTGTGGATGCCAATCCTTGGAAAGGGTACAGGCGGGCAGGTGTTTCTGGGCATGAGGTCCAGGTTGCAAGGGGCAACTGGACCAGGACAAAGCTCAGATGAGCTATTTTCTTCAACTGGCCCCTGACCAGGGAGAGGCCCTGAAGAGCAACTCCGAGACCAGGGGAACCTGCCCTGGGGGCCAGACATGGACAGAGGTCTCATCGTTGGGGCATGAAACCCCGTGGAGCAGATGCCTGCTGGAGCAGGGGCCCAGGAGGTCCGCGGGGCTGGCAGACAGGTCCTGAGCATGGAAGCGGGCTCAGGGCGGCTGAGGGCAGGAGGAGACTGCAGCCTGGACCAGGAGGAGCTTGGGGACACAGGGACTAGACAGACTCAGGAGGCATCTGGAAGGCCAGTTAGCAGCTGTGGAGGTGCTGGGCCTGCTCGTAGCCAAGCTCTGCAGTCTGAGGTTCGAGAGCTGGGGGTCGCTGGCTCTGAGATGGGGTGATAAGGACTGAGCCAAGCTGGAACCTCCAGCACAGGCCATGGGCTGTGTCTGCATATGCTTCCCAGGCTCCTGATACCCAGGGCGTGGCCCCCTGGGTCTTAGCACTGGCCTGGGCAGCTTAGCCGTGACCCCCAGAGACAAGGGGGACCAGGACTCCGGGTCCACAGAGCGATGGCCTCTCCCTTCTCTCCTCTCATCTCGTAGTGCCCCCACTTCAGCTCCTTCGCGGATGAGCTGACCGACTATGTGACGAGGAACATCCTGGCCACACCCATCATGAACGGCAAAGATGTTGTGGCTGTGATCATGGCTGTGAACAAGCTGGATGGCCCATGTTTCACAAGTGAAGACGAAGACGTGAGTGTCTGGGGACCCTCCAGGTGCGCACGCCTGTGCCTGGGGGCGGTATCTGCATGGCCGCTCTCCTCGCATGGCCCCGGGGGCTCACCTGCTGCAAGTCAGCCCACAGGCGAGGTCGCTGCAGGGCGTGAGGTCCCCGCTCTCAGCCGCTGGGCGTCTCCTCTGCAAACACATACCTGGGCGAGCGTCTGAAAGCCGGGGTTTTTCACTGCTGCTGCCACAACCTCTGTTTCAGGTTTTCCTGAAATACCTGAACTTCGGGACATTAAACCTGAAGATCTACCACTTGAGCTACCTGCACAACTGCGAGACTCGCCGTGGCCAGGTACCGCACGCGCCCAGGCGTCTCTCAGAACAGAGGCACGAGGTGCCATGGGCACCTGGGTACCTTGAGGGAGAGGGCCCAGGGATTTGTGCTTGTGGGTCAGAGCTGTGAGTATGCGGAGCTGAGGGCACGGAAGCCAGGACCCTGTGGGAGGCCGGTGGCCTTGCCCTCGGGCCCAGGGCTGTGACCACCTGCAAACCTGGCGTCACCACTGCGCCTTAGAAGCCACCTCCAGCCTTCTCCAGAAGGAGCAGGGGCGGATCATGAAGGTACAGCAGGGTCAGAGAGTCCCGGCACTCTTTAGCCAAGCCTGTAGGTGGACTCTGCCCCAGCCACACAGGAAAGAAATTGCCTCCAGGACTGGAGTCTGCTTTGTCCCTGAGCGAGGAGGCCTCGGGGCCTCAGCGGGGTCCGGCCCACCTTCCTCTGTGCAGAGGGGGAGGTGGGGGGACGCTCAGGGGAGGGAGGGGGTGAGAGGGGGCCCGGCAGGGCTGGCAGCCAGCAGGGCTGGACTACAGTGTGGGGCTGAGAGCAAGGCCGGGCGTGGGGCCGGCAGAGCCCACGGAGAGCTGCAAAGTGCTCTTAGAAGGGCCGCTGGGTGGACGGGGGCTCCACACTGTGGGGACGGGGCTGCACCAGAGGCTGATGCCTACTTCCTTCTTTCTGTTATCATTTGTCCATCAGTCTGGACACGGGTATTCTTTATGCTTTAGTGTAACCCAGCATGACTAGACTGATTATGTTGTTCAACTCCTCTTCCCAGTGGCTCCTGTGCCCTCTGCATGCCCACCGACCCATCACTCTGCGTGGCTTTTGTTCAGCTGGTAGGCGGCTGGGTGGGCTTTTCGTTTCGGGCTTCTGTGCATCTTAGTGCTTCCCACGTAACTTCCTTACTCTCGCGCATCCTTACTCTCTACAAAATGCTCCTGTCTCCTTTGATTTTTCTGCCCAGTCCTGGAATTACCCATTCCTCAAGGGGACTGGCTCCTTTTGTTGGAGACAGTCTTAGAAACAATGTCCAGAGCACCAGGTGTGACCTTGGCGTGGCTTTCAAGCCCTCCGTCGGCGGAGCACAGAGGCCTGGGCGCGTGCGCACAGCTGAGCCGGTTTCTGCCGTTGCCACCTGCATCTTCACTCCTGCTGATGTCTCCCGCCGCCCCTCGCGAGTCATTCAGGCCCCTCCCCCGGCTCCCGGCTCTGCTCTTGGTTTGGGCTGTCCCTTCTCGGTGCGCGTGTGCGGCAGGGTCACAGCTGTAACCTGGGACCCACAGGAGGCAAGTCCATCACCAGAGCCCAGAGCGTGTGCACTCTGTCTTTGCTCTTGCAGACGCCATCATTTCCAAAATGCTGAGGGCGGCGCCTCTCCCTGCCCCTTCCGTGAGGAGGTCTCTTGCATTCCCTTGTCACAGTCTGCATTCTTTCCTGGAATCCTCCAATCTACTAAATGATTTTTTATTTGCAAACATTACAGTTCATTCTTTGTGCTGTAGCTTTTTATAGATCTCGACAAGTGCATCATGGCATGTATCTACCCATACGGTGTCATAAAGAATCATTTCACCACCCTAAAAACCCCCACCTCCACCAAAGCCCTGACAACTAGTATTTTCACTGTCTCCTTAGTTTTGCCTTTTGCTGACTGTCATATACTTGCAGTCATACAGTATGGAGGGTGTCAGGACTGGCTGCTTTCACTTGGTAATATGCATTTAGGGTTCCTGCATGTCTTTTCATGGCTTGGTAGCCCAGTTCTTTTCATTGTTGAATAATATACCAAAGACTGGATGCATCACAATTTATTTATCGATTCACCCATAGAAGGACATCTTGATTGCTTCCAGTTTGGGGCAATCATGAATAAAACTGCTATAAACATTTGTAGACAGGTTTTTGCGTGGGCATGAATTTTCAATTCGATTGAGTAAATACCAAAGAGTGTGATTGCTGGATAATATGGTATATAATTGTGTATGAGTTTGTGAGAAACTGTCCCGAAGTGGCTGTCCTGCTTTACATCCCCACCAACAATGAACGAAAGTCCCTGTGGCTCTGTCTGCATCTCTGCCAGTGTTTCAGATTTTGCTCATTCTTACCGCTGCTTTGATTCACAGCTCTAATGACAAGTGACTTTGGACATCTTTTCATGTCATCTTTATTTGTCAACTGTATTTCCTACTCTTTGGTGAGGTGTCTGTTCAGATCTTTTGCCTGTTTGAAATCAGATTGTTTTTTTCTTATTGTTTAGTTTCAAGAGTTTTTTGTAACATTGGGTTTTAAGTCCTTTATCAGATATGTATTTTGCAAATATTTTCTCCAGTGGTATAGCTTGTCTTTTCATTCTCTTACCAGTACATTTGGAAAAAAAGTTTTATATTCTCTTTTTTTAAATTGAAGTGTAGTTGATTTACAATGTTATGTTAATTTCTGCTATATAACCAAGTTATTCAGTTATATATATGTATACATTCTTTTTCAAATACTCTTCCCCATTATAGTTTACCATAGGGTATTGACTCAGAGAAGGCAATGGCACCCCACTCCAGTACTCTTGCCTGGAAAATCCCATGGACGGAGGAGCCTGGTAGGCTGCAGTCCTTGGGGTCGCTAGGAGTCGGACACTACTGAGCGACTTCACTTTTACTCTTCACTTTCCTGCATTGGAGAAGGAAATGGCAGCCCACTCCAATGGTCTTGCCTAGAGAATCCCAGGGACGGAGGAGCCTGGTGGGCTGCCGTCTATGGGGTCGCACAGAGTCGGACACGACTGAAGCGCCTTAGCAGCAGCAGCAGCAGGGTATTGACCATAGTTCCCTGTGCTACACAGGAGGACCTTGCTGTTTATCCACCCTATACACAGTGACTTACATCTGCTAACCCCACCCTCCCACTCCACCCCTCTGCAACCCCCTTCCCCTTGGTAACCACTGTCCATGAGTCTGAAAACATGTTTTTAATTTTAATAAATTTATTTAATATAGATTGATATAGTAAGTATAATATATATGGTAAAATATTAATAATCATAATATTAATTTAAATATAAAGTTAATTACAATATAATTAATTGTATTAATAAACATAATATATTAAATAACTTTACTAGGATGGATTGTAGTTGAGCGTTACACCTTAAAACTCCTCAGCAAACTCAGAGTCATCTGGCTTCTGTCCTATGCCACCTTCTAGCAGCTTTATACTCTGCACTTCACACTCAGGTCTCTGAGTCAATCTCAAGAAGGCTGCAAGGTTTGTGTCTACATACCATTTTTTGCATATGCTATCCAGTTGTTCCAGCAACAGTCAGTGAAAAGGCCAGCCTTTTCCCACTGAATTTCTTTGTTTCTTTGTCAGGCTGCAGTTGACTGGTTCATGTGCATCTATTTCTGGGCTTTCTTTTCAGTTCCATTGATCTGTGTTCCTACTTTTCACCAATACCATGCTGTACTGATCACTATAGCTTCATAGTCTTGAAGATGGGAATATCAACTTTTTTTTTCCTGCAGTATTGTACTGGCTATTTTGTGGTTTTTGCCTTTCCATATAAATTTTAAAATCAGTTTGTCCATATGCACAAAATAGCTCGCTGACATTTTAACTGGTTCTGGATTAGATCTGCACATTAGGTTGAGAAGTGGCGTCTTAACAATAAGGAGTTTCCAGTTCATGAATGGAGAATATCTGTTTACTTAGATTGTCCTTGATTTCTTCAGAGTTTTCTCAAAGTTGCATATGGATTCAGTACATATTGAGTTACTTTGTGCCTAAGTATTTAATTTTATGCTGATGTAAGTGGTATTGTGTTTTTAATTTCAAGTGCCAGCTGTTCACTGCTCATATAAAGGGAAGCAACCGACTTTCATTACATGTCAACTTTATTATCTTATAACCTTAAGACAATAATTAGTTCCAGGAAGTTTTAAAAATTGATCCCTTGGTGTTTTCCCATGAATGATCATGTCATCTGCAAGTAAAGACAGTTTTATTCCTTCCTTCCCCATCTCTCTCCGTTGTTCTTTCTCTCTGTCCTAGCGTACCTGCTAGGGCTTTCAGTACGATGCTGCCGTGAGTGGTGACATGGCCATCCTTGCCTTGCTCCTGATGTTAGGGAAAGAAGCAGTTTCTCACCATCAGATATGACATTCGCTGAAGGGTTTTTGTAGAATTTTTTCTAGTTGACAAATTTCCCCTCTATTTACACTTTGCTTAGAGATTTTATTCTGAATGAGGGTTGGATTTTGTCAATACTTTTCTCCACCAATTGATATGGTCACGTTAATGTTTTCCTCTCTCGCCCAGTAATATGGTGGTCTACATTAACCGATTGTCCAATGCTGGACCAGCTGTGCACACCTGGGAGGCATGCCGTCACTCAGTTCTGGGGCATGGTTATTTTCATGTGCTATTGAGTTGGTTTCGCTAATATTTTATTAAGAATTTTTGTACCTATGTTCTTGAGAAATTTTGGCCTATAGTTTTCTTCTTGTAATGTCTTTATCTGGTTTGTATATTAGGGTAATGCTGGCCTCAAAGAATAGTTTTAGAGGTTTTCCTTCTGCTTCTATATTCAGGAAAAGATTGCTGTGAATTGGCATAATTTCATCCCTAAATGTTTTGTACAATTCACCAGTGAAACTGTCAGAGACTGGTGCTTTCTTTTGGAAGATTATTAATTATTGATCCAGTATCTTTAATACTTACAGGTCCATTCAGATCATTCTGTTCTCCTTGCGTTGGTGTTGGTGCTTTGGGTCTTTCGAAGCACTGAAACATTCATTTGATCTAAACTACTTAATCGAGATTATCAAACTTGGGGGCATACTGTGGTTTTTAATATTTGTTACTGATTAGTCATTTCCTTCTGCTTGCTTTAGGCTTAAAATAATCTTTTTTTCTAGTTTCCTAGGATTAAGTTACTGATTTTAGACTGTTTTTCTTCTCTAATACATGCGATCAATGCTATAGATTTCACTCCAAGCCCTGCTTTCATGGTATCCCACGAACTTTGTTAAGTTGTATCTTCACTTAGTTTAAAATCTTTCAAAATTTCTCTTGAGACTTCTTTTTCTATCCATATATTAATTAGAAGTGTATTGTTTAATCTGTTTTGGAATTTTCCAACTATCTTTCTCTTAATGATTTCTAGTTTATCACCTGTGGTATGACAATGTATTCTTATGATTTTTAATTCTCTTAAATGTGTTAAGACGTGTTTTGTGGCCCAGAATGTGGTTTATGTTGGTGACTGTTCCGTGTGACCTTGAGAGAAATGTGTGTTCTGCTCCTGTCGGATGAAGTTGTCTGCAGACATTCATTGTAGCCATTGCTGTTTAGTTCAACTATTTTCTTGCTGAGTTTCTGCCTGCAGGATCTATCAATTAACTGAAAAAAGAACACTGAAGTCTCCAACTATAATACTGGACTTATCCATGTGTCTTGCAGTTCCATTAGTTTTTGCTTTATGCAATCTGATGCCCTGCTGTTAGGTGTATACACATTAAGGATTAATGACTCCTTGGAGAAATGACCGCTTTATCATTATGTAATGCCCCTCTTTCAGTTCAGTTCAGTTCAGTCGCTCAGTCGTGTCCGACTCTTCACAACCCCATGAATCGCAGCACGCCAGGCCTCCCTGTCCATCACCAACTCCCGGAGTTCACTCAAACTCATGTCCATCCAGTCAGTGATGCCATCCAGCCATCTCATCCTCTGCCGTCTCCTTCCCCTCCTGCCCCCAATCCCTCCCAGCATCAGAGTCTTTTCCAATGAGTCAACACTTCCCTTGAGGTGGCCAAAGTACTGGAGTTTCAGCTTTAGCATCATTCCTTCCAAAGAAATCCCAGGGCTGATCTCCTTCAGAATGGACTGGTTGGATCTCCTTGCAGTCCAAGGGACTCTCAAGAGTCTCCTCCAAACCACAGTTCAAAAGCATCAATTCTTTGGCGCTCAGCTTTCTTCACAGTCCAACTCTCACATCCATACATGACCACCGGAAAAACCATAGCCTTGACTAGACGGACCTTTGTTGGCAATGTCTCTGCTTTTGAATATGCTATCTAGGTTGGTCATAACTTTCCTTCCAAGGAGTAAGCATCTTTTAATTTCATGGCTGCAGTCACCATCTCCAGTGATTTTGGAGTCCCCCAAAAATAAAGTCAGCCACTGTTTCCACTGTTTCCCCATCTATTTCCCATGAAGTGATGGGACCAGATGCCATGATCTTCGTTTTCTGAATGTTGAGCTTTAAGCCAACTTTTTCTCTCTCCTCTTTCACTTTCATCAAGAGGCTTTTTAGTTCCTCTTCCCCTTCTGCCATAAGGGTGGTGTCATCTGCATATCTGAGGTTACTGATATTTCTTCAGGCAATCTTGATTCCAGCTTGTGCTGTCCCTCTTTACTCCTGATAATTTTTCTTCTGCAGAAGAAAAATCTTATCTTCTGCTTTGTAGAAACTTAACATAGCTCCCTCAGTTTTCTTTTGATTGGTGTTAGCATGGTATATATTTTTCCATTCTTTTACTTTTTTCGCAATTATTTTCCTTGTGATAAAATACACATAAAAAAATTACTACCTCAATCATAGTTTGCTTGTTTGTTTGTTTTGTTCTGTTTTTTGAGTGACAGTGGATTACATTATGATTATTTCTCTACAATCACGTTACTGGTTTTGGTAACAGACGGGATGCCCATAGTAATGTTATGCTCTTCTTGAATGTTTGGACTTAACGTGTAAAGACAGCATGGGGCCAATTTGTTACACGTTTTTTTTGACAAAGCAAGAGAATTTGTTGGGAAAGGGCACCCGCAGAGAGCAGCAGGGTAAGGGAAAGCAGGAGGACTGCTCCACCACGTGGCTCTCAGTCTCGGGTTCTGTGGGGAGGGGTAGTTTCCAGGTTGTCTTTGGCCAATCACTGTGACTTAGAGTTCTCCCTGGTGGTGCGCGCATTGCTCAGCCAGGACGGATGCCAGCAGGAAGGGTTCTGAGAGGGGCTCAGACACATGGTGGAATTCCAGTTGTGGCCTGTTAGTTCTGTGTTCATTACCAGGACCTCCTGTCATAAAATAACTCATGTGCATGGTGACTGTGGTGCTTGGCCGGGGTGGGTGGTTTCAGTCAGTGTGCTTCCCTCAACAGTTCCCCCCGAGAGACTTCATACTCAAGATACTTTTTGGGAACTGGGGCGGAGGTCTCTTCCTTCTGTAACGACTTCCTGCTGTGTGTGGGCATAGTCCTGCCTAGCAGAGCAGAAGTCTCTCTCTACCCGATCTAACTTGATGAGGTATTCTGTATCTGTATACAGGTTTCTGTATCTGAATTCTGTATCAGAATTGTGTATGCTGTATCCTTGTAGTAACAGCAATTTAATCTGAAACTACTCGACCCTGTCAGAGATGAAACAGGGGCCAAACAGGAGGCCTAACAGAATAGTCATCACCAGTCCCCAGAAAAGGAAGACAAAATTTGGGGTGAGGGCTGCAGGGTGTGTGTGCGACTATCTTAATCATTTTTAATCGACAGTTCAGCGGCATTAAGTACATTCATATCAGGCAACCACCACCACCATCCATCTTCAGAACTCTGTACAGATTCCCAAATTGGAACTCTATCCTCTTTAAACACCAACTCCCCAGATCCCCCATCCCAGCCCCTGGAAACCACATTCTGTTCTCTGTTTCTATGATTTTAGCTCATATAAGTGGGATCCTATAGTATTTGTCTTTTTGTGATTAGCTTATTGCACCGAGCATAATGTCCTCGAGGTTCATCCATGGTGGAGCATGTTCAGACTTTTATTCCTTTTTAGGGCTGAATAGTATACCATTGTCGGAGAAGGCAATGGCACCCGGCTCCAGTACTCTTGCCTGGAAAATCCCATGGACGGAGGAGCCTGGTAGGCTGCAGTCCGTGGGGTTGCTAAGAGTCAGACACGACTGAGCGACTTCCCTTTCACTTTTCACTTTCACGCATTGGAGAAGGCAACAGCGACCCACTCCAGTGTTCTTGCCTGGAGAATCCCAGGGACCGGGGAGCCTGGTGAGCCCACCAGGGGTCCATGGGGTCGCACAGAGTCAGACACGACCGAAGCGACTTAGCAGCAGCAGTATACCGTTGTGTGTATACACCACAATTTTGCTTCTCTGTTCATCTGTTGATGGACACTTCTGTTGCTCCAGCACTTTAGCTATTATGAATAATGCTGCTGTGAACATGGGTGCACAGGTACCTCTTTGAAATCCAGCTTCCGATGCTTTTAAGTATATGACCAGAAGTGGAAACGTTGTATCCTATGGTAATTCCGTATAAATTTTTTTAAAAACCTCCATATTGTTTTCCAAAGTGTCTGTGCCATTTTCCGTTCCCACCAACAGTGCAAAAGGGTCCCAGTCTCCCCACTTCCTTGCCAACACTCGTTTTCTGTTTTGGTTTGAACAGTAGTCATCCTCACAGGTGTTGGTTGTGATTGTGGTTCTGATCCGCGTTCCCCAAATGCAGAAAAGCAAAATGGCTGTCTGGAGAGGCCTTACAAATAGCTATGAAAAGAGAAGCGAAAAGCAAAGGAGAAAAAGAAAGAAGCATCTGAATGCAGAGTTCCAAAAAATAGCAAGAAGAGATAAGAAAGCCTTCCTCAGCGACCAATGCAAAGAAATAGAGGAAAACAACAGACTGGGAAAGACTAGAGATCTCTTCAAGAAAATTAGAGATACCAAGGGAACATTTCATGCAAAGATGGGCTCGATAAAGGACAGAAATGGTATGGACCTAACAGAAGCAGTAGATATTAAGAAGAGGTGGCAGGAATACACAGAAGAACTGTACAAAAAAGATCTTCACGACCAAGATAATCACAATGGTGTGATCACTGGCCTAGAGCCAGACATTCTGGAATGTGAAGTCAAGTGGGCCTTAGACAGCATCACTACGAACAAAGCTAGTGGAGGTGATAATTCCAGTTGAGCTATTTCAAATCCTGAAAGATGATGCTGTGAAAGTGCTGCACTCAATATGCCAGCAAATTTGGAAAACTCAGCAGTGGCCACAGGACTGGAAAAGGGCAGTTTTCATTCCAATCCCAAAAAAAGGCAATGCCAAAGAATGCTCAAACTACCACACAATTGCACTCATCTCACACGCTAGTAAAGTAATGCTCAAAATTCTCCAAGCCAGGCTTCAGCAATACGTGAACCATGAACTTCCAGATGTTCAAGCTGGTTTTAGAAAAGGCAGAGGAACCAGAGATCAAATTGCCAACATCTGCTGGAACATGGAAAAAACAAGAGAGTTCCAGAAAAACATCTATTTCTGCTTTATTGACTATGCCAAAGCCTTTGACTGTGTGGATCACAATAAACTGTGGAAAATTCTGAAAGAGATGGGAATACCAGACCACCTGACCTGCCTCTTGAGAAACCTGTATGCATGTCAGGAAACAACAGTTAGAACTGGACATGGAACAACAGACTGGTTCCAAATAGGAAAAGGAGTACGTCAAGGCTGTATATTGTCACCCTGCTTATTTAACTTATATGCAGAGTACATCATGCAAAATGCTGGGCTGGAAGAAGCACAAGCTAGAATCAAGATTGCCGGAAGAAATATCAATAACCTCAGATATGCAGATGACACCACCCTTATGGCAGAAAGTGAAGAGGAACTAAAAAGCCTCTTGATGAAAGTGAAAGAGGAGAGTGAAAAAGTTGGCTTAAAGCTCAACATTCAGAAAACGAAGATCATGGCATCTGGTCCCATCACTTCATGGGAAATAGATGGGGAAACAGTGGAAACAGTGGCTGACTTTATTTTTGGGGGACTCCAAAATCACTGGAGATGGTGACTGCAGCCATGAAATTAAAAGATGCTTACTCCTTGGAAGGAAAGTTATGACCAACCTAGACAGCATATTCAAAAGCAGAGACATTACTTTGCCAACAAAGGTCTGTCTAGTCAAGGCTATGGTTTTTCCAGTAGTCATGTATGGATGTGAGAGTTGGACTGTGAAGAAAGCTGAGCACCGAAGAATTGATGCTTTTGAACTGTGGTGTTGGAGAAGACTCTTGAGTGTCCCTTGGACTGCAAGGAGATCCAACCAGTCCATTCTGAAGGAGATCAGCCCTGGGTGTTCTTTGGAAGGAATGATGCTAAAGCTGAAACTCCAGTACTTTGGCCACCTCAAGGGAAGTGTTGACTCATTGGAAAAGACTCTGATGCTGGGAGGGATTGGGGGCAGGAGGAGAAGGGGACAGCAGAGGATGAGATGGCTGGATGGCATCACTGACTCAATGGACGTGAGTCTGAATGAACTCTAGGAGTTGGTGATGGACAGGGAGGCCTGGCGTGCTGCAGTTCATGGGGTCGCAAAGAGTCGGAGAAGACTGAGTGACTGAACTAACTAACTAATGATTACTGATATTGATCATCTTTTCATGTTTATTGGCCATTTGTATTTCTTCTTTGGAGAAATGTCTATTCAGGTTCTTTGCCCATTTTTTAATCTGGCTGTTTGTTTTTGTTGTTGAATTTTAGTAGTTCTCTACATAATCTTTGTATTAATCTCTTACCAGATGTGTGATTTGCAAATATTTTCTCCTGTTGTGGAGATATTTTCTCCCTCCCTTTTGACTCTGTTAATGGTGTCTTTCAATGCACAAAGGTTTTTAATTTTCAGGAAGTCCAGTTTGCCTATTTTTTCTTTTGTTGTCAGTCATAATGTTATATCTAAGCAATCAGTTAAAAGCAAGAAGACTCTTGAGAGTCCCTTGGACTGCAAGGAGATCCAACCAGTCCATCCTAAAGGAGATCAGTCCTGGGTGTTCACTGGAAGGACTGATGTTGAAGCTGAAACCCCAATACTTTGGCCACCAAATGTGAAGAGTTGACTCATTTGAAAAGACCCTGATGCTGGGAAAGATTGAGGGCAGGAGGAGAAGGGGATGACAGAGGATGAAATGGTTCAATGGCATCACCAACTCAATGGACATGGGTTTGGGTGGACTCTGAGAGTTGGTGATGGACAGGAGGCCTGGTGTGCTGCGGTTCATGGGGTCACAAAGAGTCGGACACGACTGAGTGACTGAACTGAAGCAATCATTGCCAAATCCAATGTCAGGAAGCTTTTTTTCTGTATTTTCTTCTAAGTTCATAGTTTTAGATCTTACTTTTAAGTCTTAATCCATTTTGAGTTTATTTTTGCTTATGATGTGAGGTAAGGGTCCAACTTCATCATTTTGCTTATGGATATCCAGTTTTCCTGGCACCATTTGTTGAAAAGACTACTCTTTGCAAGGAGATCCAACCAGTCCGTTCTAAAGGAGATCAGCCCTGGGTGTTCTTTGGAAGGAATGATGCTAAAGCTGAAACTCCAGTACTTTGGCCACCTCAAGCGAAGAGTTGACTCATTGGAAAAGACTCTGATGCTGGGTGGGATCGGAGGCAGGAGGAAAAGGGGACGACAGAGGATGAGATGGCTGGATGGCATCACCGACTCAATGGACATGAGTTTGAGTGAACTCCGGGAGTTGGTGATGGACAGGGAGGCCTGGCATGCTGCAGTTCATGGGGTCGCAAAGAGTCGGAGAAGACTGAGTGACTGAACTAACTAACTAATGATTACTGATATTGATCATCTTTTCATGTTTATTGGCCATTTGTATTTCTTCTTTGGAGAAATGTCTATTCAGGTTCTTTGCCCATTTTTTAATCTGGCTGTTTGTTTTTGTTGTTGAATTTTAGTAGTTCTCTACATAATCTTTGTATTAATCTCTTACCAGATGTGTGATTTGCAAATATTTTCTCCTGTTGTGGAGATATTTTCTCCCTCCCTTTTGACTCTGTTAATGGTGTCTTTCAATGCACAAAGGTTTTTAATTTTCAGGAAGTCCAGTTTGCCTATTTTTTCTTTTGTTGTCAGTCATAATGTTATATCTAAGCAATCAGTTAAAAGCAAGAAGACTCTTGAGAGTCCCTTGGACTGCAAGGAGATCCAACCAGTCCATCCTAAAGGAGATCAGTCCTGGGTGTTCACTGGAAGGACTGATGTTGAAGCTGAAACCCCAATACTTTGGCCACCAAATGTGAAGAGTTGACTCATTTGAAAAGACCCTGATGCTGGGAAAGATTGAGGGCAGGAGGAGAAGGGGATGACAGAGGATGAAATGGTTCAATGGCATCACCAACTCAATGGACATGGGTTTGGGTGGACTCTGAGAGTTGGTGATGGACAGGGAGGCCTGGCGTGCTGCGGTTCATGGGGTCGCAAAGAGTCGGACACGACTGAGTGACTGAACTGAAGCAATCATTGCCAAATCCAATGTCAGGAAGCTTTTTTTCTGTATTTTCTTCTAAGTTCATAGTTTCAGATCTTACTTTTAAGTCTTAATCCATTTTGAGTTTATTTTTGCTTATGATGTGAGGTAAGGGTCCAACTTCATCATTTTGCTTATGGATATCCAGTTTTCCTGGCACCATTTGTTGAAAAGACTACTCTTTCGCAAGGAGATCCAACCAGTCCGTTCTAAAGGAGATCAGCCCTGGGTGTTCTTTGGAAGGAATGATGCTAAAGCTGAAACTCCAGAACTTTGGCCACCTCATGCGAAGAGTTGACTCATTGGAAAAGACTCTGATGCTGGGTGGGATCGGAGGCAGGAGGAAAAGGGGACGACAGAGGATGAGATGGCTGGATGGCATCACCGACTCAATGGACATGAGTTTGAGTGAACTCCGGGAGTTGGTGATGGATAGGGAGGCCTGGCGTGCTGCAGTTCATGGGGTTGCGAAGAGTCAGACACAACTGAGTGACTGAACTGAACTGAACTGAACTCTTTCCCCATTGAATGGTCTTGGATTATTTTTGTCAAAAATAATACATGCCAGGGTTTATTTTTGGACTCTGTAAGCTTTCCATTGGTCTATATGGCTGTCTTTATGCCAGTATCATGTTTTGATTAACGTAGGTTTGTAGTATGTGTTCAAATCAGGTAATATGAGTCCTCCAGCTTTAGTTGTTCTCAAGATTGTTTTAACTATTCACGATCCCTTGAGCTGCTATATAACTCCAGAATGTGTTTTTATACTTCTGCAAAAGCACCATTGAGATTTTGATAGGGATTAATTGAACTTGTAGGTTACTTTGGGTAGTACTGACATTGTAACAACATTGAGTCTTCTACTTCATAAGCAAAGAATGTCTTTCTAACTATTTATGTCTTCTCTAATTTATTTCAGCAATATTTTAGTTTTCATTGTTATAATAATTCTAGTTCTGAGGTCCTTTCATTTTACCTGGAGGGCATTTCTTGCTGCGAAATTGTAGTGGTCATTTATTCCCTCAACGTTTGTTTTTCTGGAGATGTCTTAATTTCTCCCTCACTCTTAAAGGGCAGTTTTCCCAGATACAAGATTCTTAATTGACAGGTTTTTGTTTTTTTTAATTTTAGCACTTTGAATACACCAGACTGGGCTTCCCTGGTGGCCCAGTTGGTAAAGAATCCGCCTGCAACATGGGAGAGCTGGGTTTGATGCCTGGATTGGGAAGACCAGCTCAATCAGTAAATAATCTGCCTGCAATGCAGGAGACCCAGGCTCGATTTCTGGGATGGGAAGATCCCCTGGAGAAGGAAATGGCAACCCACTCCAGTGGAGTGGAGTTGCCTGGAGAATCCCGCGGACAGAGGAGACTGGCAGGCTACAGTCCATGGGGTTGCAAGAGTCGGACATGACTTAGCAACTAAACCACCATACACCAGGTCACTGCCTTCTAGTCCCCAAAGTTTCAGCAGATTCTGTGCTGAAATGAGAGCAGATGAGAAATCTGCTGATACACTTAGTGAGGATCCCCTGTGTGTGATGATTCTCTTCTCTCATTGTTTTCAAGAGTCTCTCCATCTTTCAACAGCTTGATTATAGTCTGGGTGTC
Source organism: Bos mutus (assembly GCF_027580195.1). NCBI lineage: Eukaryota > Metazoa > Chordata > Mammalia > Artiodactyla > Bovidae > Bos > Bos mutus. The sequence goes on along the minus strand of NC_091622.1, from coordinate 115,967,999 downwards.
TTTGAATTCATCCCATCTGGTGTGTGTTGAACCTCCTGGATGGTAGTATTCAAGTATTTCATTAAATTCCAGCCCTTATTTCTTCCCATATGCTCACCACATGCTCCTCTGCCCTTGGTGAGGCCTGGCCGTCCCCCCTGGGAGGGGTTCTGAGTGGCTTTCATCCTACCCTGGCTTTGAGGCTGCCTTTCTCTCAGCTTCCTCTCAACCAGGCCCCTTAACCTAACTGCTGTGAGGACATTTCCCCAGATTCTTATCTGCAGCTTCAAGCAGTGGCCTCAGGCCAAGATTCAAACCCACCCCACACAGCCCAGGTGTGGGCATGGGAGGCAAGCCTGGGAGCATCTTCTGGACTCTGCCCCACCACACATACCTTCCCCCAGCAGATCTCACCCAGGGGCTGTGTTCCTTCCAGGGAAGTTGGATCTCTGGAGAAGCCAAGTTTCTAATTTTCTGCCTGTCATGTTCTGAGCCCCTAGCCCTTGCTTTGGATACCCTCACTTTTCAGCTCCTCTTCCTGCATACTGTCTCAGGGTCCCGCTCCTTCTGCCTCTCTCATTAGCCACCCCAACTCAACTCAGTCAGAGCCACACTTTGAAAACTTAGGTCCTATCACTGGGGGGCCCTCAGGGCCTCTCCTGCAGCCCCTGCCCACCTCTCCGTACTGCACCACCCTGCCCCAGCCATGCTCCTCTCAAGGGCTTATGGACTTGCTGGTCCCTCTGCCAAGAACACTGCCCCACACATCCCATGGCTCCTTTGTAGACAGGTCTCCCCTGACCTGAGCACCTCCTCACTCTAGCCCTGCATCTCCCCCCTCCGTCGACCTCCACCTGCTGGACCCCCTGCATTTGCTCATTTCCCCCTGACAAGCCATCTGGTTGCTTTGTTTGTTTATGTTCTAGCCTACACTCCCCGCATTAGAAGATGAATCTAAGAGTCAAGGATTTTTGTCTGTTCTATCATCCAGTTATACCAGTCCTAAGGCAGGCAATAAATATCATTCCAGCAAATGAATCCCTGACACTTAGGAAACACGACCATCCAGAGACCCGATGTTTCCAGCTCTTCAGACCACATTCATGTACAGATGTGAGAATTATAAAGGGGACTTCCAACAATGGGTGTTCATGTCTCAATTAAATACTTTGATTTCCACTCAGATGTCGCCTAACCCCAGTAGAAAGCCACCTCTGAGACCTTACACTCTGAACAGCATTTTAAAGAACTCTAATTACTTCACAGCTCTACCTCACAGCTCTCTTTGAAAAGAAAAGACTGAAATGAACAAAGCCTGGCTCCCGCATTGCCTGCGATTCAGTCTGGTGCCCACTTCTTCCTCACGCTGTAGGGGAGCCCCAATTGCAAATTAAAGCGCTTCTCTGCACAGGGCCTGCCCCTCCCTCGCACAGATCTTAGCAATCCTCCTGGGTCCTAGGTCCCCTCCCTGGTCAAGAATCACTGTCGATCAGCCCTGGTCATTCTTCCCATGGACTCTGCCTCAGGGGCTCCCATCAACCCCTTTTTGAAGGTGTCTTGGCCACTTTAGTCGGAGGCAAGAGAAACAACAAAGAAACCATAGACTTGGCCCTGGGATGTGGGAATTTCAGATCTGCTGCGTGAGGCTGACTGGCCAGCTGTAGCTTCGGTTCCCACGGCCCATGTTGCAGCACCAGCTGGACGAGAGGCCCCAGGGGTACAGAACTTTGGCTCCACGCTGCCCAGACCATGCTTCTGTCCACAACCCATTGGCTGGTATAAAAACAGAGCATGTGCACTGCCGCTCCCAGGATGAGGTGGGAGGTGCCCCAACTCACAAGGCTACATAAAGAGCACCCAGGCTCAGAGCTACTCGTATTCCTGATCTGTGAACATGCGGAAGTGTTTGGAAGTCAGGACATGTGAGTGGGAGCAGCAAGGTGGGGCGGGCTCGCCCCCCCTGGGCAGTGCAGGCTGATTCCTGTCCCTGCAGCTCCCACTCTGATGTTGCTGGACACATGGCTGGGAGAAGTATCATAGGGTAACCCTTCTTTCCACTGTCAGAAGCCATAAGCATACGGATAACAGTCACCTGTAGTGAAACGGGGAAACATGCATTTGCATATTTTTTATTTTTGCCTTAATGTAATTTCTTTTTTTTTTCTTTCCGTTCTTTGGCCATGTGGCCTGTGGGATCTTAGTTCCCTGATCGGGGATCAAACCCAAACCCTCAGCACTGACAGTACAGAGTCCCAACCAGTGAGCAGCTAGGGAATTCCCTAATTTTCTTAATTTTTAAGTTAACATTATTTAACTTGAATAATGGCTGTGTTTAACAAGTGATTCTCAAAATTCTTTAAGATTCAAGAACTTGCCCCTAAATAAGGGCCTTGGGAGCTCAAGCTGCCCAGGGCCTCTGGGTCACCTTTCCCATCTGCCCCCTGCCCTCCCAGCGGCCTGATATCCCCCCCATAGTATGAGCATGAGCTTAGGCCTCACAGGCCAGCCTCCCCACCCCAGGGGCAGCACAGGCCTCTGCATTATCTGTCCCCAGATGCAGCTGGATGCCCCTCACTTCCAGGGTCACCAAGTGGCCCTTCCCAGATTTCATCTTGGAACATTAAAGAGGAGCGCCCCTGATGAATCTGTGAAGGGCTACACGGCAGCTCCTGCCAACCACAGGCTCCTGGTCACTCAGACAGAGAAGGGGCTCCAGGGGCACCACCGAGACAGCACAGTTTGCAGCAGTCGAGACAAGCAGTCCAAGGGCCCACAGAGGCAGGAGGGTAGACTGGTCTGGGAAGAGCCGCCCCAGACAGATGTGGGACAGGCAGAGGGGGGCGGGCGTGGGACAGGCACTGCATGAATCCATTTAGACAAAGTTCTAGAACACTCAGCAGTCAGTGGGGCAGTTCCAGAAGGGATCGGGGTGTTGGCTGGGGGCTGAGGACCTTCTGGCTGGGGGATCGGGGTGTTGGCTGGGGGCTGGAACGCTCTAAAACCTGGTATGGCAGTGGCTCCAGGTAACCCATAAGATGCCTTCATCCCATCAGACGGTACCCCAGACTCAAGTCAGAGAGAAAAAGGAAGAAGGGGAAGGTAGAGGCCTGGGGTGGGCCTCACACCTGGCTTCAAACCACTGTGGACACGCTGCCTGATCCGCTGAGCATCCATTTCCTTGAGGCCAAGATAGCCTGCTTCAGAGCAGCGTCCAGTGTGGGGACTGACCCTTGGTCCGGCTGTGGCACTGGAGGGGCAAGGTGGAGTTGGAGTGAGGTCTCCCCTAGAGGCTGCACTGTGATGCCCGCGCCCTTTCCTCCTCACTCCATCCCTCTCCTAGAGGACAGGTTTTGGGACTGAAGTACTCAGATGGCTCAAAAATTAGGCTTGCAGCCCAGACACCCCACCCCCAACTCAGCTGTCCATGACATACCTGGGCACCCGACCGCCCACCCCTCAACATTTGTGACATGGGTTCTGCTCTCACCAGGACTGGTACCAAAGAGCTCAGAAGGCCTCTGGGGTAGAGGCACAGGTGACTGACGTGCACACAGTCACTCTCAGATGCACACATTGTCACACATGCTCACAAACTGGCAGGAAGGGAGCCAGGCAAGGAGGCTGGCTCCTCGTGGTGGAGGAGGAGGGACCGGGCACCAGGCCTCCCTCCTTACAGATCAGAAGGCGGGGAGGCGGTGAGTGTGTGTGAAGGGGTGGGGCCTAGAGGGTCCGGCCTGGGGCGCTGCTGAAGAGGTCGGGGGTGGGGGTGGGGGGCGGGGGGCGGGAGGCTGACCCTGCACAGCAGCCGGCCTGGTTGGGGGCTGATGTCCCGGGCAGGGTCTGGCTAGGCCCTCCTAGAGCGTGTCAGTGCATTCTCGCTCTCAACTTGCTTTGCAGAGACCACAAAAGTGCCTGACGTCCCGAAAACAACAAATTCGTGTCCTCAAGCCCCAGCTTCTCACAGGCTAGTTATGGAAGGCTGGCTGGTCAGAGCTCTGCCTTTCAAGCTCATGGCAATTGATCTAAATTTTCATTCACTCACCACCACAGCCTGAGGCCAACACCGAGGAGTGAGTGGCGGGGCTGTGGCCAAAGCCTGGAGAACTTACCTGCCAGGAAGCTTCCGGGGACCCTGAGGCAGGGAGCCGAGGGCCACATGCTGGATCAAACCTCGGGCGCTGGCACCCTGCAGAGACGCCAGGAGAGGCACCACTGTCTGCGTCCCGGGCTCCGTGTGCGTGTGTGAAAGTGTGTGTCTCGGGTGTGGCAGACCTCACTCGGGTGCTGCTGTGCAGACGGGGGTGTGTGGCCACGGACGCAGTGGTGTGTCACCCCCCAGGTGCTGCTGTGGTCGGCCAACAAGGTGTTTGAGGAGCTGACAGACATCGAGAGGCAGTTTCACAAGGCCTTCTACACTGTGCGGGCCTATCTGAACTGTGACCGGTACTCGGTGGGCCTCCTGGACATGACCAAGGAGAAGGTGAGGCCCTGGAGCCCACAGGCCCCTGGCCGCCTCGTCCTGCTCTGCCGCTGAGTTGGTGCCCCGCTCCCTTCTCTTCTCTTCCAGGAATTCTTTGATGTGTGGCCCGTGCTGATGGGAGAGGCCCAGGCGTACTCGGGCCCCCGCACACCTGACGGCCGAGTAAGTCGCAGGGTGACCGGCCTGCCCTGCACCCGGCTTCCTGGCCCAGCTCCACCATGGGGAGGGGTCGCCCCAGCTGACCCGGGTGGGAGGGAAGGCTCGGGAGGCTGTGGCGAGGCGAGGACAGGGTGGAGGGCTGCCTGGCCCTCTGACCGCTCCAGACGGCAGGCCCCTGAGGACGTCTCCCTAGCGCCAGCCCCCTGCAGTGCTCTGGGGCCAAGGGCCAGGCCTGGTCCTCATGAGGGCTGTCAGCCTGGTTTACTGAGCAACATCTGCTCTGGCTGAGCAGACCTGCTGCCCTCGTCTTAAATCGCTCTAACATCTGCCCAAGCGGGGCCACGTAGGGGTGCGAGTCGGGTAGGGATGTGTGCAGATACCTCAGCCACACGTTGTGCATCCAACCGGGGTCACACGTCAGAGCCGTGACCCAATCTCCCCTCTTGTCAAGTGGGGTGGCAACAGGCTGTCTCAGGGACTCCAAGGGTTCTGTGCGCCAAGTACATGTGGGAATCTCTGCACAGAGGCCGGCTGTGACCACAACTTGTCCCAGTTATATGAGAGAGACAGGTGTGTGTGTGTGTGTTTGTGAAAGATGGACACACAGGCCTGGCTCAGCTGCACGCACTTGTGTGACAGATATGGGCCAGTCTGTGCGTGGGGGACGTGGCTGGAGGGAAGAAAAACGTGTGTCCCAGGACAGTCAGTGATGGTCCACACATGTGCACAGTCCACGCGTGTGCCTGCGTGTCGTTATGTGGGCTTATGTGGTGTATCATGTGTGTGGGTGTGGTGTGTGTGGTGGGGTTCCCATCGGGGAGCCCCTCATGCCTTCTGCGGTCTGCTTCTCAGGAAATCCTCTTCTACAAAGTCATAGACTACATCCTCCACGGCAAGGAAGACATCAAGGTCATCCCGTAAGTGTCAGGGTTCTGAGAAGTGTTACCCGAGGGCCCGGGCTGGACGGAGCTGAGGGCCCGTCACGGCAGAGTCCGCAGCCCCTGGCTCGCCCCCACACCCTTTGACGCTCCCTGTGCCGCGGGGTGAGGCAGGACAGAGACTGACTCAATGGTCTGGGAGGAAATGCATGGGGTTGTGAGGAGGCCTGACGTCCCATGAACACTGATGTGGACTCAAGGCTCAGCAGAGCTGTCCGGGTGGCCCTCTCAGCAGCGACTGGCCTTTGAGGCCCTTAGGGTCTCATCTTGGTTCACCCGGCCAGCCCGCAGGCGGAGTCTCCAGGGAGGCCTGACACTGCACAGCCGGGGGCGGGGGGTGCGGGGGGCGGTGAGGGCGGTGGGACTGGAGGGACCAGCCCAGCGGGCAGCAGAACCAACAGAGCTGAGGGCAGCCTGGAGAGAGGGGGCGGCAGCTGGCCACTTCCAGCCCCACAGCCGCACAGCTGTACGAGCCCCAGAGCCCATCAGGACCCCACCCCGCGGGGCCCATGCAGCAAGCAGGACCCAGAGCCAGGCCTGCCTGGGGGAAGCCTGTGGCTCCCAGGAAGAGGGGGCCTCTTCACGGGCAGAGAAGGAGGCACAACACAGCTCAGGTGTCCCCAGACCCAGCCCTGGCCTGCCCTCCCCTTCTTCAAGTCTTTGCCAGCTTCCCACACCCACCCAGAGCCCGGGGAAGGGAATCAGCGCACACACACCCGAGCGCCTGCCCACCGCCCTTTGCTTCTCTCCCCACAGCTCACCCCCGGCTGACCACTGGGCCCTTGCCAGCGGCCTTCCAACCTACGTGGCAGAAAGCGGTTTTGTGAGTCCCCCAGCCCTTCCCAGAGGCCTAAGTGCCCCAGCTTTGCCTACGTAGAAGCTCATCAGACTGGACAGTCTATTTTAGAATCATACTCTATATTTGGCCGCTTCAAGTGAAATTGTGTTTCTGATCCTTTTTCAGATCTGTAATATTATGAATGCCCCTGCCGACGAAATGTTCAATTTTCAGGTATCTGTCTATTCATTAATGGAATGTGTACTGTACTTTAGGGAAAAAAGTGTTGTGGTTCAGAAATGATGGACTGAATTCGTTTTTGCTGCTTAAGAAACAACCTCAGACCTCGCAGGCTAAGGGCAGCACAGCATGTTCCGTGCACACAGGTCTGCTGCTTGGGTGGCTGCGGCTGCACCCGGCGAGGGTTCACGTCTGCTCCCTCTGGGGACGCACTACCGGGGTGGGCCCTTTTCCAGAGGAGGCCCAGGTCACGTGGACGGGTGGAACTGCGCTTTATCTTTCAGGGCCCCCTCCAGGAACTGGCCAGGGTCCATATTTCACTGGCCAACCATGAGCGGAATGTGAGCGGGGACCCACCACACCGTCTGTGGGGCCCGGGGGAACGCCAGGCCCCTTGTTTGGCAATTATTGGGAACTTAGCAGCAGAGCATTCAGTCGAGCGCGGGGACAGGCGGGGTGGGGGCGGCCTCCAAGAGCGGGAACCGATGTGACTGCAGCGCTCGCACGGTGAGGCACCTTGGCGGACGTCTTCCCTCTTCCAGGAAGAGGTCACCGCTGGCTTGCGGGCATGGCGGGCCGCCAGATGGGAGCAGGGACCCAGCCTCTGCCCTTTGAGGGCAGAAGAAGCGAGGTTCATGCTCCCTGGGTGACAAGCAGGCCCAGGCCAGGGTCAGACCCAGGGCAGCGGTCAGCTCTGAACAACTCTCCCACCAGGAGGGGCCTCTGGACGACTCTGGGTGGATCGTCAAGAACGTCCTCTCCATGCCCATCGTCAACAAGAAGGAGGAGATCGTGGGGGTCGCGACATTTTACAACAGGAAGGACGGGAAGCCCTTCGATGAGCAGGATGAAGTCCTGATGGAGGTAAACACCTGTCACAGGCGGGGTTCCGGAGACGACCCCGGGGGGTGTGGGACCCAGGCCTGGGAGCCGGCCCCGGGGGCGCCCATGGGGGTGACGCGTGCCTGCAGTCTCTCACACAGTTCCTGGGCTGGTCGGTGCTGAACACTGACACCTACGACAAGATGAACAAGCTGGAGAACCGCAAGGACATCGCCCAAGACATGGTCCTGTACCACGTGAGATGTGACAGAGAGGAAATCCAGCTGATCCTGGTGCGTCCGGCTCTCCCACGGGGAGCAGGGGTGTGGCCTAGACCTGCACACACCGCACCGCCCGGGGCTCCCTGCCCGGCCGCAGGCCCCTAGCAGGGACCCCAGCCCCTCTGGTCGTGCTGTGTGAGGGCTCCACCATCACCATCCAGGCAGAGAGCTTGGACTGGTGTGGAGGGAACAAGAGCCGGCCCGAGGCCGCCGCCACCGTTTCTGAGGCCAGAGGCTCCGGCTGGGGCTCCCCGAGGGATCACTCAGTCCCACAGCCACGAAGGGTGCAGTTGACGCCATCACCGTCTCATAGCACGTCTTCTCTCCCAGCCAACCAGAGAACGCCTCGGGAAGGAGCCTGCCGACTGCGAGGAGGACGAGCTGGGGAAAATCCTGGTCAGAGTCTGGCCCCGCCCCGGGGGCCCGAGGAGCCCTGAGGGAGGGGAGGTGCCACCCCAGGTGGCAGAGGGAGGTCCTGCGGTGTCTGTGCTGAATACGCCCGCCCATCCCTGTGATCGTGTGCGTCCGTGTATCCTTCCACCTGCCTGTGTATTCACAGGTCCTTGCCGATATCTGCGTGTGCCCACGCATGTGTGTATCTGTATTTCCCTCACAACTTCACTTGCCCAGCGGGCAAATTCTTGCTGCTGGGCCACTGGCAGGAGAAGGGGAGAGGAAAGGGTTGAACCAGGAGGGGCTGAGAGCACCTCAGGCTGCAGCCAAAGTTGAGACACCTGGCGTGTCTGAGGCTGGACAGAGGATCCCTGAGAGAAGCTGAGGAGCAGGCGGGGCTCCGGCGGGCCTGCCCCTCAGCCCCACCTTCCCTCCCACAGAAGGAAGTGCTGCCGGGGCCTGCCAAGTTCGACATCTATGAGTTCCACTTCTCGGACCTGGAGTGCACGGAACTGGAGCTGGTCAAATGCGGTATCCAGATGTACTATGAGCTGGGTGTGGTTCGAAAGTTCCAGATCCCCCAGGAGGTGAGGGCTCATTTGTGATCCAGGGTCCCAGATTTCCCAGGAGGTCACAGAGAGATGATCCGGATCCCAGTTCCCGCAGGAAGTCTGGGGGCAAGCCATGTCTGCACAGAATGGACAGTGTAGGCTGGCAAAACACACACGGCAAGTGTGTGGAGCCTACGTGGCTGGACAGACGGACGGACGGAGAGCGTGATACCACGGGGCTGCAGGCAGTCTGATCACACACATCACGGGGCAGCAGCAGGGGTAAAAACTAAGGGAAAACACACATAAACACATTATAGAAAATACTAACAGAACGCAAGAATTCCAGATAATTTCTGGCCCTAAAAACGGCTGTGGAAGCGGTGGTTGAGCCCGGGTTCTATCATCCAAACTCAACTGCCCGTCCGGAGAAGGCTCACCCTCCTGCTGCCCCTAAGCCTCTGGACCTTCAGCAACCAACCGCCTCTTTCTCCACCACTGTGTGCCCCGGTGCCCACACATCCTGCCCCACTCAGACGCCCACGGCTGAAATGGACATTTTCTTCTAAAGTATCCCAGGCCCCTCGCCTGGGGTCCTTTCCCGACCTGAGGTTTGGCAACAGGATGGAGGCCCCAGGCATCCTGTGGACGTTGGAAGTGTTCTCGGCCTCAGCTCCGGTCCTCCGGCTCCCTGCCCCCGGCGTCCGTCCCGCGTCCGCCCCGCGTCCGCTTCCGTCCGCTCCCCGCCCACCCACATCCGCCCCTCGTCCCCCCTTCATTCGCCCTGTGTCCACGGTCGTCTGCACCCCCCCGGCCCGCCCCCCACGCGCCCCTCCTCCACCCCCCACCCGCCCCCTGCCCGCCCCTCTTCCATGCCTCCCGTCCACACCCCTTCCACCCCTCCTCCACCCCCCGCCCCGTCCACCCCTCGTCCACCCCGAGGTGCCACCCAGGAAGGCAGCTGGAGGCCAGTGGACAGGAGGGCCGTGGGACGGGCAGGGACGTGAGCCTTTCACACTGCCGTCAGCTGGAAATGCGTCACTGGGATCGGGCACTGCGGTGCCTGGACCCCGTGTCTCACCTCCCGCAGGTCCTGGTGCGGTTCCTGTTCTCCGTGAGCAAGGGCTACAGGAGAATCACCTACCACAACTGGCGCCACGGCTTCAACGTGGCCCAGACCATGTTCACGCTGCTCATGGTGCGTGGCCGGGGCGCGCGTGGGGAGAGGGCACCCTGTTTGACGGGGCTGGGAGGAGCCTGGAGGTGCAGCCTTCAAGGGCCCGGAAGCGGGTGGCAGGCACCCAAGCTGGGGAGGGGTGGCGGGCTCCACTGAGCTCCCCGGGGGCCAGGCAGGGCAGGAATCTGGGCACCTGTCTCTGCAGACAGGCAAGCTGAAGAGCTACTACACGGACCTGGAGGCCTTTGCCATGGTGACCGCCGGCCTGTGCCATGACATTGACCATCGGGGCACCAACAACCTCTACCAGATGAAGTAGGCGTGGGTCCTGGGCCCTCTGAGGGTGCCGCCCCTTCCCTGGGGTGCTGGGCACACAGGCTGCCCTGGGGCCTCTGCCCGCTGCTTGTTCTTAGCCAAACCTCTGTGACAGGTCCCAGAACCCTTTAGCCAAGCTCCACGGCTCCTCGATTTTGGAGCGACACCACCTGGAGTTCGGGAAGTTCCTGCTCTCCGAGGAGGTCCGTGTCCTCCCCTCACTCTCCCGTAGGCCCTGGCCAGCTGACCTGCGCCCACTCCCCTGAACCTCCACCGCCAGCAACCACACCACATTGCTCTGGGCTGGAGAAGGGAGGCAGGCTTTGAAGCGATGGGGGCGATGGCACCCCTGGTGGTTCCAGTTTGGAAATGCCCCCTGAGGGCGGGGGCTCATATTCCGGGTGTTGAGGGAAGGTGGGCGTTAGATGCCCCCCAGTGCAATACGGGGCCACCGGTGTCTGGGGCCCATGACCCTTGGGTAGAAGATGGCCAGCAACATGGGGAAGGACAGATGGACGGCCTCCAGGAGGGAGTGGGGGACAGGCACAGAAGGGGGCGCGGCTGTGACGGGAGCACCCCCCGCACCCCCGCAGACCCTGAACATCTACCAGAACCTGAACCGGCGGCAGCACGAGCACGTGATCCACCTCATGGACATCGCCATCATCGCCACAGACCTGGCGCTCTACTTCAAGTGGGTGCCGCCCACCGCCCCGCTGGCGCCCCGGGGCCCTGCTGGGAAGGAGCCGGTAGAGGGGTACCTGGGGCCCCAGACAGACGTGCCCCGCTCCGGCGCCCCAGGCCTGGACTCTGGCCTCGGATCCTCTCTGGGAGGGTGGGTGGGGCTCAGACCAAGGAGGACACGTTGCCGGGGTCCTGCGGGGGTGGGGGGGAGGGGTCGACTCCCTCCCTTTGTCCTTCGGGTTCAGAAAAAGGACGATGTTCCAGAAGATTGTGGATGAGTCCAAGAACTACGAGGACAGGAAGAGCTGGGTGGAGTACCTGTCCTTGGAGACCACAAGGAAGGAGATCGTCATGTGAGCAGGCGCGCGGCTCCGCCCCTCGATTGCAGCGCCTCCTGCAAAGCTCCGCGGGCGGGACTGGGAGCCCAGAGCGGGGCAGCTCACTTCCGGACAGCGCCCATGCTCCCACCCCAGCCACTCTCCTTTCGGGGAGGCTGCAGGATTTGGGACCAGACAGCCCGAGTCCACCGTTAAATAATTTGCTCACGTTATGAGCCTCCACTCTTTCATCTGCAAAGTGGAGATTCAGAACTAGTCCAGCCCCAGGCCTGTCCCAGTGGCCCAATGTGGCCGCTGCTGCTGCTGCTGAGTCGCTTCAGTCGTGTCCGACTCTGTGCGACCCCGTAGACGGCAGCCCACCAGGCTCCCCTGTCCCTGGGATTCTCCAGGCAAGAACACTGGAGTGGGTTGCCATTTCCTTCTCCAATGCGTGAAAGTGAAAGTGAAGTTGCTCAGCGGTGTCCAACTCTTAGTGACCCCATGGACTGCAGCCCACCAGGCTCCTCCGTCCATGGGATTTTCCAGGCAAGAGTACTGGAGTGGGGTGCCTTCGCCTTCTCCGGGCCCAATGAGGAGCTATGTGTAAATCATGGGCCCCCAGGAAACGCTTGCTGACTCATCCCTGGCGGCCTGTGGTGACAGGGGAGGGCTGGAGTGGTGCACAGGGTGGGGCGCCCACTACTGCAGACGCTGGCGCGTGGCTCTGTGCCCCCAGGGACACCAGGCCTTGCAGGGTGGGGCAGGGAGGGAGGCCAGGCTGGGCGCACCTGGAGCTCCATCTGCCCGCAGGGCCATGATGATGACGGCGTGTGACCTGTCTGCCATCACCAAGCCCTGGGAAGTCCAGAGCAAGGTCAGAGTCATGTGGGTCCCCAGACGTCTTGCCAGTCCCCATGGGGTTGCACCTAAGTGGGGCCTGGGGGAGGGAAACAGCCCCACTTGTCTGCAAGGTGAGGCGAAGGCAGCTGCCCAGCTCTGGGGCCCAGCCAGAGCCGCCACCCTGGAGGAGGCTGCTGCGCTCCTGGGCACCACAGCAGTGTAGCCTCAGTAGTTGGGTCACCAGAGTCTGGGACACAGAAGGCTGAGGGCCCCGGCCGTCCTGGCAGGATCTCAGGACAGTATCTGAGCAAGCGCTGAGCCCACCGGTGCTTGCCTTCTGTGCGCCTTTCAGGTTGCTCTGCTGGTGGCAGCTGAGTTCTGGGAGCAAGGGGACTTGGAGAGGACGGTTCTGGATCAGCAGCCCATCGTGAGTGTCGCCTCCAGTATCCTCCACACCTGTCCCGGCCCTTGGGAGCTCCCAGGGCCCTTGGGGCTGGGCCCAGACTGGGGACCCCCGGGGGTTCTGGAATCCTGGGGCCTAACTCTCACTTTGTGGGGTCATGTGACGTGAGCCTGGATCTGGGTAAAGTTGTGGAAATACAAGGATTGGGTAAAGATGTGATCCCCCGCAGAGGTGGAAAGCTGTTGCCAAAGCTGCAGAGCCAGGCTGCAGCTCCTGGCCGAAAGCCCCCGTGGGCCCAGGCAGCTCTGGGGTGAGCCCCTGTGTGGCTGCGAGCTGCTCCAGGGAGGCTCAGGGTGTGGCAGGCCTGGCCCATGGGAAGAGTGCTGGGAGGGGGAGTGGTGGCCAGAGTCCAGGGCTCACCTGGGCATGGCTGTGGCCGTGGAGAGAGTAGCCGAGGTGGGGAGTGTGCAGCAGGGCTGGGGTGGTATGCGGAGCAGGACTGCCCGCTACTGGAAGGACACGGGGGCTTGGACCCACGCCCACAGTCACCAGGCCTCACAGGAGCGGAGGTGAGAGAGGGAGGCAGTCTTGGTATACCTGGAGCTCCATCTGCCCACAGGCCCACAGGATGCCAGGATCTTTGGGTCAGCAACGTGGGGGTCAGGAATCTGTTGCTAGACGGAACTGGTACCTGCATGGGGATAAGGACACGAGCACTGCCCAACAATGACCAGAAGAGACGGAGGGAGGTTTGGTCTCACAGGCCAACTCCAGCCTCTGACGAGCTCTCTGAGCATGGGGCTGCGAAGACCGGGGGCCAGGTGCAGACTGCAGGAAAGGGTGCCCTGACCAACCCGGCATCTTGATGGGAGGACAGGCAGCCTGTCTCCCTGGGCTAGACCGCTAGGGTCCTGCATGACTCACTCCAGCACGCTGAGCTCCAGACAACGGGCAGCTTTGAGGAGGAGACTGCCAGGAGGCAGCTCAGGGGGATAGTCCAGAGGCTGGACACTAAATCAGCTCCTTCAGAGTATCTGGGCTTTGCCCCTTAGGAGCTGGGGGCCAGGTCTCGGGTCAGGACCATGGATAGCTCATGGGGGAGCTGGAGGAACTTGGCTCCAAGCGCCACACCAGGGCTGGCGCGGCAGGGGCCCAGCACCACCTAGGGCAGCTCCCCAGAATGGCACAGTGTCTTGGAGGGGAGTGGGGGCTCCTGGGTTTCCCTTCCAAGGTGAGCCCTACATGGACAGGCTCATCACGTTGGGGTGGAGCTGAGTCCTGAGGCTCAGGGAGGTGTCGGAGGCCTCACGGTGTCCCTGCTCCCCCTTAAGCCAATGATGGACCGGAACAAGGCAGCTGAGCTCCCCAAGCTACAGGTCGGCTTCATCGACTTCGTGTGCACGTTTGTGTACAAGGTGAGTAGGGCAGCCCAGGGCCTGGCTGGGTTTGCAGGGGAAGGGTGAGACGGGGGCTGCTGTGGGGCTCCTTCCCGCTCAAATCCGCACTGAAACTCAAAACCGTCAGCCTCACCCCAAGGGGGTCCCCTCCCTGTCAGTTCCTCAGAAGGATCATGAAATTTCCCACCCCAATCTCTCCCTCCCAGAACGTCCTCCTGCACACCCTGATGTCACACCCCAAACATCCCTTCCCGAACCCCATCTAAAGGCACCCCCATGCAGAGCCTGCACAGTGTTGTCAAGGCACCGACTGCAGGGTATGTGCGGTGCATCCATTCAGGATCTGAGCTCTGGGAAGATGGGGGTGGTCCAGCCTCCAGCTGGGTGCGCCCGGCCCCGCAAACAGCTGAGCAGAGCCGGGGGCAGTGGGATGCGAGCCAAGGACCTGGCGCAGGCGCTGGACCTCGGCTCTGGGGACTGGCCAGGGGTGGGGGCAGAGCCCTCCCAAAGGTCAGCCGCCATGACTGTTGGCTGCAGTCTCAGGGGTAGCCCCATACTCCAAGAAGGGTGTTGGGTTCTGACCACGTTGTCCCACTCCCCACCTCAGCCCCCAAGGCCTTGTGCTTCCCTTTACTGAAGCACCAGCTCCCTTTTCTGCCTCCACCAGGGGCTGGAGTCAGTGCTGGGAGGAAGGCGGGACCAGGACGCACGTGCTGGTCCTCAGGTTCACTGCCGGGGCCCACCAGGCACTGCCCCCCTGTGCCTTCCCCGCCTCCATCTACCCGCACAGCTTGTGTGTCCACACGTGTGCATGTGTGAGCATGTGCTCTGTGTGACATGCGATGTCTGCATGAGGGTGAAGGAGCCCCAGGACCCGCACTTCTGCCCAGCCTTCTCAGCCCCCTTGCTAGGGAATGTCCTTTCTGCTTGGATGTTTTCTGTTCTTCAGGACCTCACCCCGTAGCTCCTGTTCCAACCTCAAGGACACAAACCACAAGGCCTTCTCCCTTTTTAGGTCTTTGCTGGGGATGTGGCATCTCTAACCACCCCACCTCTGGCCCAGCCCACCCAGGAACCACTAGGGATGTGGTCTGACTTCTGTTTCCTTTCCAGGAGTTCTCCCGCTTCCACGAGGAGATCCTGCCCATGTTTGACCGGCTGCAGAACAACAGGAAGGAGTGGAAGGCCTTGGCCGATGAGTACGAAGCCAAGGTGAAGGCCCTGGAGGAGGACCAGAAGAAAGAGACGACGGCCAAGAAAGGTCTGGGCTCCACTCCAGCTTCAACCAAGGCCACGCAGCCTGGCCCTGGCCTGCAGGGGGCGGGTGTGAGGCGACACTCATCTGGCCCTGGCAGGCTTCGGGTGGCCCTGTGGTCAGGGTGCCTGGACTCCGGGCTGCACAGACGGCCACCCTTCCAGAGGGAGGCCCATCCCCTAGGAACAGGCTGGTTGACTCAGGGTGGCTGATGAGCCCAGTCTGAAAGGGCCTGCTAGGGGTCCGAGTCAAGGGATTCTGGAGGGACGTCACCTTTATAAAGGGGAGGAAAGCCAACTCAGGAACTCTGTTCCCATCATCAATCAGCGGTTCCCTCTTAAGTAGTTCATAAACTCTATCTACGCTCCCATGCCAGCCTCAGAGCTGAAACAGCAGACCCATGGAACCTAAGAAGCAAGCTAGGGGTCAGCACGCATGGTGCTCCCGCCCCGGGCGCAGAGCTTGTTCCCCACCCCACCCCCAGCACTGTGGGAGCACGGCTCCATTGGCACCAGCCGGTGCCCCCACATCAGAGTCCTCGAGCCTTGCTTGTGCTCTGCAGCTGTCATCACCATTCTCTGAAACGTCCGCAGGGGAGAGAACCAACAGAAACCAGCCAGCTGCGAGGCCACTGCTGGAGCGTCACCAGAACTAAATTAGGATCAGCCGGGCTAATCGGCTTAGGCAGACCAGCCCCTGCCCTGCCCTTCCCCCTGCAGGGAGGATGGAGGCGCTGGGCCACTCATGGTCCTCGCTCACTGTCTTGTCTTCTCTTGCAGTGGGCACAGAAATCTGCAACGGCGGCCCGGCACCCCGGTCTTCTACCTGCCGCATCCTCTGAGGCGGTCCGCGGGCCCCCTGCCCCACACCCCACCCCCACCCTGGGACCCCGCCTCTAACCACTGGTACAAGAGGTTAGGGAGCCTGAGAAAATGACTGAAGACCATTTTGGATACTTTGAACTTTTTTAAGGCTTGTGTTTTTATGAACTAAAGCCAATGAGGAATGATCTGAACAGTGTAGCCTACCTTACCCTCATCCAACTTTTGGATACATAATCACACCACCAGGAGATCTGTGAGCTGTGTGTCCGAGAGCACTGGGTGAATATGTTCACAACTGCACATGTGTTTATGTGTATACAGGTGGAGAAATGGATACATGGATGCCAGTTCTCATCTGGTTTAGGAACAAATATGTGAATAGAAATTTAGAATAAAATCAAAAGAAAACATGCTGCTCTTTTTTATGTGGCAGAGGACATTGATTTGTGACCAACCAGAAATCCTGCCAGAAAGGTCCAGGTTGTGAGACCAGTGATCAGAGCTCAGTGATCTGTGCAGAAATAATGTGTTAATAAATGCTGCCGGGACCTGGTCTGAACCTTGCTGAGGGACCCGCACCTGTGGCCTGCCCAAGTCCACCTGCACCCCTGAGGTTTCCTTCATGGAAGCAACCACACGCCTCCAAGAACCAAATGGTTCTCAGCCGGGAAGAAAAGCCAAGTCAGACCCAGACAGAAAACACAGCTCACACTTGAAATGGGTGCTAAATATCTGATAGAAATAAAGGACTTTAACTTGCAATGTTAGCTTCAAAGCAATTGTTTCCAGACACTGGAAACTCCCCTTGCCTACAGCCATGAACTGTGCTGCAAGGTCACGTGGGTGAAGGCTGGTTCAGATGCCGCGTTCTCCCAGCGCTCCTGGCAGCAGTGTGCAGGGGACCCACAGGCCCCACACAACCTTCAGCTCACAATGACACCTGGGGACAAGAGCATGGGACTGGGGTCCCCCCCAGTTCCCAGAGAGACCCAGTGCCAGCCACCCACCAACCTCAGGATCTCCTAGGGGGTGTGCACTCCAGCCTCACCTTTACTGAAAACAGGGAAAACAAATGAACTGGGGCTCGAAGCCTAGGAAGTCCACTCCAGGCACAAAGCTGGAATAGCGACTTTTGACACCAAGCCTCACGCGCGCTTATTATATACATAACATTTGTGGGCTTTCCAAGTGGCGTCAGTGGTAAAGAACTCTCCTGCCAACACAGAAGGTCTAAGAGACAAGGGTTCATTCCCGGGGTCGGGAAGATCCTTGGGGGAGGGCACAGCAACCCACCCTGGTGTTCTTTTCCTGGAGAATCCCATGGACAGAGGAGCCTGGCAGGCTGCAGTCCCTAGTGTCACAGAGTTGGACACGACTGGAGCAACTTGGCACGCACGCACTAGGCTTGAAGAGGCACAGCCAGCAGGGGCAGAGTCTGCTGCCCTCTCAGGCACAAAGGCCCAAGCCCAGTGAAGAGCTAGCTGCACCCCAGCAAAGTCCTTAGGAGGCCACATCCCCTACCTGGGGTCAGGAGGAGGATGTGCAAAAGGAGAAGAGAAATCCAAGTTCCACCTCGAAGGGCATCAGGACACCCCCACTCCTCCCACGTGGCGAAGCCTGCCCCCTTTCCTACTCGTCCAAGGGTCTGAGCCAGGGATGAGCAGAGAAGCTCAGCAGCACCCATGATGCTTGGGCGAGCTGCGCCTCTGTTGCAAACTGCATCCTTAGGGGCTCCCGACCTCATTCCCACCCCCAGCCCCCAGAGCAAACGATCAAGTTTCTCTGTGTTCCACCGTGTTTATGCACCCATCACTGAATCATTGATTAGTTTTTCTGGAATCCCTCTCCACTCACACTGCACATAATCTGAGAAGACTGGCATACAGCTGAGTCTGAGTCCAGAAACCAAACTACTGGGGACAATAAAGGAAAGTCACAGACTCACAGAGCACAGAAAACTTTATTCAGCCACACTGCTCAGGAGAAGGGCAGGCTCACTTCAATATGGTATCCTCTTGGGCTGGAAAGTTAGAAGGAAAACACACCATTACACAGGCCCACCACCCCAAAGGGCCACCTTAGATTTTGGGGGTTAAACCATCCAGCGTCTCATCTCATGGAGCCTGGCTATGCTCTGTTTCCACCATATCCTCAGCCTTCCTTGACCTGCGGGTCCTCCCTGGGACCTGTCGCCGCAGTCAGGGAGGATGGAGCCTGGCTCCGGTGGTGTGGCCTCTAAGGCTGAGACAGTTCACCTCTAAGGTCCAGGGGCCGAGCCTCACTAAAGGCAGGTTAGCACCCGCCCCCAACAACGGCTCTCCTTCCCCACCCCTACCCCACTCAGCAGAGGATGGCCCAGGGGCCAGTGGAAATGGAGAAGGCAGCCTTTCCTCTCCACTTGCTGCTCCGTATGAAGCAGCAGCTGTTTCTGAAAACCCCGCGGGGCGGGGGACAGATCTAGGAGAGCCAAACGCATGACCACCTTCCGCCAGCTCCCGCTCGATGCGCTTCTGCTCATCCCGCTTCTTCTTCTCCTCGGCTGCAAGCCTTCTCTCCTCTTCCGCCCGAGGTTTCAGGTAATCTGTCAAAGGGAAGGCGGGGGCGGGGCGTCCAGTGAACGCTTCCACTGAAGCTCTAAAGGGAATTCAGTTCACAGGCAAAGCCATCCTCAGGTACACTGAGTGCCAGGGGCGCCCGATTCCCACTCTCCTTTACCTGGATGTAGGTAAAGGCCTGATACCCACCTCCTAACGGAGAGCCCGACCCGGAGGGCAGCTACAGGACGCCCGCGGCCACCCCAGGCACCCAGCCGCCCCGCACTCAGTCCTCTGCTGCAAGGTGCTGCCCGGCCAACCTCCAACCGGCCGCGCGCGGGGGTCCGGCCCTTTCGGGTCTCAGGTCAGGGGCCTCCCACGCCGCCCCTCTCCCGCCCCGGCCGGGGGGCCGCAGACGCCCGCGGACACTCACTGTAGCGCTTGGCGCCGTAGGCCATGCCGAGGAACAGGGCGGAGTAACGGCCGAGCTGTGGGAAAAAGCGGTCAGGGGCGGCAGGGGGGACCGCCCCTGGGGGGTCTCAGCCCACAGGGTCGGGGTCCGGGACACTGAGAGAGGGGACGGGGTGGAGGTCACGCCCGCGGCGTCGGGGCCCGGTGGGCGGGGGGGTCTCAGCCCACAGGGTCGGGGTCCCGGTCGCGGAGCGGGGTAGGGGGACGGGGTCCGGGGCGCGGAGCCGGGTAGGGGGAGCGGGGGTCACACCCGCGGCGTCGCGGCCCGATGGGGGGTCGCAGCCTCCGGGTCAGGGCAGGGGGTGCTGAGAGTCGGGGGCGCCGGGCCGGGGCCTTAAGCCCCGCCAAGGCGCTCACGCGCTTTGCCCACGCAGAGCGGATCAGCGGCGGCGGCTGCGAAGCCTGGTTCACCTTGATGAGCGGAGAGACCTGCACCGGCGGAACCATACTGTCCGTGACCCTCGCGCCGGAAGCACAATTCGGACCGAAGAGGATGCCGCAAGGCCCTGAACACCGCGGAGACGCAGACGCAGAGGCGCGGCCGGGCGTGCGCATGCGCCGCCCACAGGGCGAGGACGCCGAGTGCCGACCCCTGGCGGCTGGAGGGCAAATGGCCCGCGCGCACGCCCGGGTGACGTCATCAGGCGCGGCGCGCGGCGGCTTCCGCATGGGCAGTGGCCGGGCAGCGAGTTCGCGTTCCCTGCAGCAGGTGCGACCCTCCTGCGAACCAGGTTGAGCACAAATCGAGGCCCGCACACCTCGGGTACAAATATTTGAAAACTGTGAGTCCACTGTACAAAGTGAAAAACCGAGCTCCCTCCTACCTGTCCCGCCCCGCCCGCGGCTCCAGTGCGGCCGCAGCCACACCCAGGCCTGTCCGGGCCGCGGTCCCCCCAGACCAGCCCCCGGGACGGCCCGGGAAGGGGCTCGAGGCTTGGGCAGGGAATCCGGGGTCCGGGTACAAAGTGTAGCCTGAGTGCAGGCTGGCTCCCAGCGGAGGGGATGGCCATGTCCGGCCCCTCTGGACTCACAGGCCAGGTCTACCGTGTGGCCCGAGCCCCTTCCTGGGGCGGCACGGCCGTGGGTGCCCCTCTGCCCACCACCGGCCCCATTCCCAGCCCCCGGCAGAGCTAGGGTTTCCTCACCCCTGGAGCCTCCCCGGCAGAAAGGGGCACAGGTCCTCCCGAGAAGGCCGGCCTAGCAGAGTCTGCTCCCTCGGTATCCCGACTCCAGCCCTCAGGACCTTGCAGCCCCACGTTTCAAGGTCCACGTCAGAGAGGCCCTCACCCTCGTTTCTGGGAGGAAATGAGAAGCAGGGGTCACGCTGGTGGGGTATTCTGTCCCCCAGCTCTGTGGTCAGCGCAAGGGAAGACACAGCTCACCCAGCCCAGGTGTGCAGAGAGGCTGCACAGAGGTGGGCAGTGGTGGCCAGTCACCCAACTTAACCTGCTGTGCTTACACACAGTTCCCATGGCAACGGGGGTTGGGGACACCTGGAGAATGACGGAGCGGGGCAGCCCCGGGGTGCCTGTACCAACCACAAGGCCACCAGGGCAGCTGATACTCCTGCCCCGTGACACCCCCACCCCCACCCCCCATTCCCGCAACAGGCAAGATCAAAGTCAAGGATGACGAGCTGGATGCCACGTTCAAGGAGGCCTCGGGGCCCATCGACTTCACCGTGTTCCTGAACGTGTTGGGGAGCAGCTGAGGGTGAGCACCAGGCCAGCTGCAGGCCTGCCAGCACTCTGTGTGCACTTACTCGACACCTAATGTCTGCATATCTCACATAAAACCCAAATTTGCAGACCTCTTGAAAGTCTCTAGGACCTGGCATTCCGGGAACGGCCCCCAGCCCAGGCCCACCTCTCCACCGGCTGGTAGGGCCTCTGTCCCTCACTGAGAAATCGCTCACCTCTGGGCCTGGCAGGACCAAGGGGACTCCAAGAACAGTACCCTGGGGTGGGAGCTGAGGGTCTCTCAGGCGCTCAGAGTGGGAAGGCCACTGAGAGCATCAAGTGGGCAAGGACGTGGAGCCCTGGGTGGTGAGGGGCAGGACTAGCACCTGAGACGCCCAAGGCTCGAGGCTTCCTGTGGGCAGGCACTGACCCCGAGGAGACTGTCCTCAGCGCATTGAAGATGCTGGACCCCGATGGCAAGGGCAGCGCCAACAAGGACTAGTGAGCATGACCATGGGCACCAGGGCGGGAGGAAGCCAGGCCCACCCCCACCTGCCCCAGCTTTCAGGTCTTGATCAGCCTGCCCAGGATCCTGAGTCCCTCAGGGAAACCCAGGGCACGATCACCCATACCCTCGTGGGGCCCGCAGTCACTGCCATTCAGACCATCACTGGGTTTTTAGCCCCTCTGGGGGCTACTTCAGCCTCATGAACAGGTGCCCCAGGGATGTGGGAGTCAGGGATGGCTCCCTGCGGTCCCCCCTAGTGCCCAGGACTCACCCAGGGACAGGCTCCCAAGAGGTACCTGCCCTGTGAGCAGGTGGGATTGAAGGGGGCAGACGTGCCCCCATGAGAACCCATCAGAGGGCTCCTCTGGGGCCAGCGCTCCAGCTCAGGGCCAGTGCTTCCCCAGAACAGCCTAACCTGGCCCCTCCCTGCTGTCCTCAGCAGCAGGCGGCAGCTCGCATCCCAGGCCGACAACATGACTGCTGAAGAGGTTTGGCCCCTGGCGCCCTACGTCATTCCCCAAGGCCCTCTGTGAGGCTCAAGCATGGCCCTCGGGGCTCCGGGGGGATGTGCCTCAGCCCCTAGTAGCTGCAGCATCAGGAGGGTGGGACGCCCAGTGTCCAGGAAGGGGGACGCCAGCCCCAGCCCCACCCCTTTCCCTGCAGGGTCTCCCCCAGCTTCCTTCCACCCCCACACACAAACAAGACAGAGCCTGGAGTCCAGTTCCTGTAATTCACCTGCTGGCTGCAGCCTTGGGGACCCTCCACTCCCTCCATGCCGTCCTGGGCCTGACACCCCCCGCACCAAACTTGCAGGTCGACCAGATGTTCCAGTTCTCCACCAGTGGTACTGTAGGCAGCCTGGGCTACAAGACGCTGGGCCACATGTTCGCCCCTGGGAAGAGGAGCGAGAGGCACCCCACCCCACGGGGCTGTGGCCAGTTGAATAAATGTGAACCGACAAACCTTCCTGCCCACAGTGTCTCTGTTGGGCGGAGGTGTCCTCCTGGGGGTGGGAGTGTCCATGGGGTGGAGAAGGTCTGGGGTAGGGGTAACCCCCTGGGGGCAGGAGGGTCTTCAGGGAGTAGCAGCGTCTGCCTGCGGCCCACCCTCCACCTCCTGCCCAGCCTGGCCCCACCTGCTCTGCCCATCTGTGCCGGCACCAGGCTGGAGGGCTGGTCATTCAGTGGTCAGCAGAGGTGGACACGGGTGGCTCCAGCACGGGCTCCTTCAAGGAGGGCCTTCCTCACACCTGTCCACCCCACACTCAGCCACGCTGGGGCCTTCGGAGTCCCACACCCACTCAGTTCCCCCTCGCCCTGGCCCCCCCAGTGCCAGGCCAACCCCTGCAGTAGCCGCCCTGGGCCTGGTGTGGCCACTGGGGTACCCCTGGTCAGTGGCCTCTTGTCTGCACAGCAGCAGCTCTTCTTGCTGCGGCCAGAGAGAATCCCCTGGGCCCCCCTGCCACAACCCTGGGTCCCCCCAGGATGCCAGCATTATCCCAGCCTCAGTCGTAACAGGTCCAGCCAAAGGGACCAGAGCCCACGTCCCTGCCTCCCCTTCACATCCCCAGGTCCTCTTTTTCTCATGCCAACTGCTCTCCAGCCTCTGGCCCTCTACAGGGCCCCTGAGATGTCTTGGAGGGCTCCCAGGAGGAAGGAGCCAGGGCCAGGAGCACCAGTTCCAGGAAGGGGCTGCTGGGGTCCAGGGTGCTACGGTGGAGCCTCAGGGCGTGGCTGCCAGGTAGGGCGCGTGGCCCAGGGCTGCTGCGGTTGCTGGGCGTTCATCCTCCTGAATGGAGGGGCTGGCGTCGGCCTCAGCCTGCAGGCGCCGGTACGGTGTGTGGAAGAGGAGCACGAAGAGGCAGCTGAAGAGGACGCAGAGGCCGGCCATCAGCAGCATGGGCGCTAGGGAGAGACGGCCCAGCGCTGCCTGAGGCACTCGCCTAGGTGCAAGGGACCCCAGAGCAGCCTTGGGCACAGATCCCCGCCTGGCCCCAAGAGGCAGGTTTGCAGACCCAGGGGCCGTGAGCCCCAGGGTCACCCACCAGGTCTGAGGACGTGGGCGTGCAGCATGACCGCACTCCTGTCTCTCTGGCTTTCTGTCTCCATCTCTGTCTTTCTCTGCGTCTCTTACTGTGTCTCTCCTGTCTGTGATCTCACTTCAAAACTGCTCATGTGGGGTCACAGGTGGGCTCCCGTGAGGGCTGCTCCCACCAGGCTGCGCTCCAGGTTCTGCCTGCTGCCCTCGGTCCGCCCCAACCCACCTCACCCCTCAGTGGGCGCCCTGCACCCACCCGCCAGGACAGTGGAGGTTGCCAAGAGAAAGAGGCCAGTGGAAGGGAGACTCCAGGGCTGGGTGGGGTCAGCCTCCTGGCCTGGGCCTCACCCTTCCAGTCCAGCGGGCCCTGGCCATCCTGGCAGGTGGAGACAGACGGCTCCGCGTGGCGCACGGTCAGGGAAGTCAGCAGCACCATGATGAGAACGCCCTCGGCCTGCCTACACAGCCACGAAGCCCTCAGCCCTACCCCAGTGCTGCCCCAGGGACCCCAAGGGCAGCACGCAGTAGGCATTCAGGTCGTCCATGGTGTGTCCTGGGGGTGGGGGCAAGGGGAGGGTCCCTGGGTCCCTGGAAAGCCATGGGAATGGGCACTCACCCCAGCACAAAGACCAGGCCTGCGGCCGCGCCCTCACCCACGGGGAAGGAGCACTCGACCGCCAGCTCCATGGCAACGGGCGCCACCGAGAAGCCAAAGAACCCCAGCAGCGAGCAGATGGCGGCCAGCACGATGGTCTGTCCCTGCAGCTGAGACACCTGGACAGCAAGCCGCACAGACCGGCAGGGCAGGAGTCAGAAGTGCCCCAGCCTGAACCCCAGGCCCTGCCGAGCCCTGTCGGGGGCAGGGCAGTGCCAGGGCTGGAGAGGCCACAGCGCCCACACCACTCCAGGGACACCCCGGCGGGGGCACCTGGATCTGAGTGGGTCTGGGTGTCTGTTATGGCCAACCTGCCAGCTGCCCCACCCCTGGGGCACCCCACTCTCACCCTCTGCAAGGTGGTCTCAGCTCAAGAGGACTCTTACCACAGCAAAGGCCACACAGGCCAGAGACGTCAGACAGAGGCCGATCTTGATGGCCTCGGTGAAGTGCTTGGTCCTGTCCACGTACAGGCCCAGAGCCACTGCCCCCAAGACTCCAAACACAATGAAGAGAGCCCCGCAGAGGCCCGCAAATTCCTGGAGGGTAGGGGGCACCTTGTCCATTATCTGAACCCATCTGTTCCCAGGTGTACCCCACCACCAGGGAACCCACGGCAGGGTCACCGAGCAGCACCCGAGGCCCAAGGAGGACCATGTGGGAGGCTCGGGGACGGGAGGTGTCCTCCCTGGGTGTGCCACGGCCTTGTCTCACCTCCACCCAGGAACTGGACAAGTCCTAGAGAAAGGGCCTGGCTTCTGCAGACGCCCTCGACGCCTGTCACCTCTGAGAAACTGGGAACACTCGGGGCCTGAACCCCATGCCCAGTGCTGAAGCCAGACCACAGCGGGCACAGCCGAGATGCTGTGAGTCTGATACCAGACAGACCCACAGGGCTGGCGGAGGGCTGTGGGAGCAGGCGGGCTCTGCCAGCACCCCAGCCCGTGGCTGCCACCCACTGTCTGCAGACCCAGACTCACAGCATCTCAGGAGCACCCTGACAGGAGGTGTGGGGACAGCACTTGGGAAGTTCGTGGGCCGCTCCACAGCCACCAGCAGGTCAACAGGCCCCCAAGGCTGTGTCCGGGTGGGGGGCCCCCAGGTCGGGGCCAGCACTCACGCTGGAGTAGCCGTTCACGCAGAGGACCTGCTCCAGGAGGGCTGAGAAGTTGGAGAAGATGCCAATGCCGCCCCCAAAGCACACAGCCAGAACCATGTAGGCCTTGTTCCTCGTGAGCTAAAGGGGAGGGGCCGCTCAGTCCAGAGCCTCGCAGCACATGCGGAGGCTCCAGGGGTGGCCTGCCCCTCCCCCTCTTCGCCCCCACCCCCCAGGCCCACAGCACGCGCAGCACTAACCAGCTTCAGCCCAGCTAGGAACGACAGCGAGGTGGACTGGGCAGCCCCCACAGAGGGCGGGGTGGGGGGCACACTCTCCCAGAGGCATGCAATGGCCAACAGGAATGTGAGGCCAGCAGGGAGGATGTAGGTGCCTAGCTGTGGGGAGAGTGTGCATGAGTACACGCACACAGGTCCCCGTGGATGCACGCACCCGGGCATGACTGCACTCGTACAGGTCCCCGTGGATACACGCACACGAGCGTGATTGCACTCGCACAGGTCCCCATGGATACACGCACACTGGCGTGATTGCACTCGCACAGGTCCCCGTGGATACACACACAGGAGCGTGACTGCACTCGCACAGGTCCCCGTGGATACACGCACACGGGCGTGATTGCACTCGCACAGGTCCCCGTGGATACACACACAGGAGCGTGACTGCACTCGCACAGGTCCCCGTGGATACACGCACACTGGCGTGAGTGCACGTGCACAGGTCCCTGTGTATGCAAACACATGCACACGGGCGTGATTGCACTCACACAGGTGGCCTTGGATGCACGCACATGCACATGGGCGTGAGTGCACGCACACACAGGTCCCCGTGGATACACGCACACGGGCATGACTGCACGTGCATCCCCGTGGATGCATGCACACGGGCGTGAATGCACGTACACAGGTCCCCGTGGATGCACACTCATGCACGTGGGCATGAGTGTACACGCACAGGTCCCCGTGGATGCACGCACACACACACAGGCACTTCAAGCCTGCTCCCTAGGCTCCAGACGAGCTGCTGCCTCTTCACTGCCCGCCTCGCCTGTCGTTCCAGGTGGACGCCAGCAAGCCCAGGGCCTGTTCGGGGCCTCCTCTGCTTTGCTGCATTCAGAAACCTGGCTTTGAAAATTTCACCCAAGGGTGACTCCAACAGTGATGGCCTCAGCTCGACCATCTCTGGGCGCTCTATCCAACTGTCACCTGGACCCCCTCTCCCACCTCTGTGAGTGACCCCAACCATCCCCCAGCTAGAAGCCCCTCACTCCTCAGTGCACCCCACTCCCCAGCTGAATCACAGCCCAGGCTCTCTCCCTGGACACTCCAGGCACACCTTTCGTTCCCTGAGCTGTTCTGGACCAGATGGAATCACTCTCCCTTCAGATCCCCCCAGGGTGTCCATCACATCAAGCCAACCGCATGCCACCTGGATTGATGCTTCCCTCCGCCCTCCCCTTGCTCAGCAGACACACACTTCTGGCTGCAGCCGCACCCCTCAGTCTCGCCTCCACCTCAGCGCCTTTCTCTCTGGTCCCACGTCCTCCTCCCCACCCTCGCAATGCCTCATCCTCCTGCAGCCAGCCTCTTGCCGCCCTGGTGCTCTCTCCCCTCCAAGGAAAACACCCAGCAGCCTGGGGTTGTGCCTGACGCTCGGAAGGTGCCCAGTACTTGCAACAGAGGAAGCCCCATGTACACAGGGTGCACTCAGCCGTGTCCACAGAAGATGCAAGTGCACACTCACACGGGCAGCGTGGGTGCACGAGCCCACCACCCCGCACACATGCACTAGCACACACAGCCCAGGAACATGCACACACACACATGCAAACACACAGCCTACGTCATACGCAGAGGCGCACACATGCGTGCACCTGTGAGCTCCCTCACCATCAAGGGGATGTCCTCCTCCGTCTTCACCAGAGCGGGAGACAGCAGGTTGGCCACCAGAATACCCAGGGCATTTGCTAGATGGACAGGGATGTGCGTCAGCTCAGGAAGGTAGGCTGGGCCCCCATCCACGGAGGAGCCCTCGGCCCCCAGAGCGGGGAGTGCACAGAAGCGCCCAGCCACACGCTGAACCAGAGGAGACGCCGGCCTCACTGAGACTCACACATGGTGCCGATCATGTTGGCTGTGGCTCGCTGGTGCTCAGGGAACCACAAGGCGGCCAGCTTGGCTGGAGAGAATATGACCAGGGTCTGGGCCAGGGCGCAGAAGGTCTGCCCACCCAGGAGGAAGACAAACGGGTCCTGGATGTCAACGGCCATGCAGGGCATGGAGCGGATCATGCTCCCCCAGAAGTTCAGGAACGCGCCGAGGGTGGTCTGCAAGGGTGGGGTCAGAAGAGCTGCCCAGCAGCCGGAATGCCCCCCACCGCCCCAGCCTCCACTCACCACCCAGTGGCTCTGCCTGAGGACTCGGATCTTGGGAGGAGGGGGTGGCTCTCGATCCCATGCTTGGGGACCCGCCTGTCCCAGAGCAGGCCCTGGTGTGTGGTCTGACTCACCGCCCTGCGGAGTCCAACGGAGTCCAGAACCCAGATGGCCACCATACCGAACGGGATGGACACCACGAGATAGACCAGCGACAGCCAGTTGATCTGCTCGGTGGAGAGGAGGAAGTGCCGGGCGATCGTGTCAGCCACGGGCGCGAAGCTGAGCCACAGCTGCGAGACACAGGCTGGAGTCAGCCCGGGGCAGGCACCGCAGACACTGCGGCTGCTGGCTGCCCTGGGCATGGCTGGCTGGTCTGAGGGAGAGAAAGGGTCCAGGGGTCCCGTCAGGGCTGGGGTCTTCACTTGGTCAGGCCAGAGAGGAGGCACCAGCTGGGAGCTCAGACAGCATGTCGGGGCAGAGGACCGGAACCATCCTTGCAGGCATGTTCCCGGGGCAGACAGAGGCGGACAACCTGGCTGGACCCTGCAGGACAGCGAGGCCTCCAGGACTGACCCTCTGAGGAGAAGGCCTGGGGCTGACAGCAGAAGAGAGATGGCCACCATGCCGGGGTGGGGGGAGCCTAGACTGGGTGCTGGCCAAAGCTGGAGTGCCGGGGGGTGGGAGAGGGTCCCCCGGCTCCCTGTCACGTGGGCGTGTAGTTTGCCCGGATGGGACAGGCCGAGGAGCACATTGTGGGGGCCACTCCGTGGACACTCGGTGCCCATGGAGGACACGCCGGTGCACCAGGGCTTACTGCAGGAGGGAGTGGGGAGGCGTCCTGGCCTGGTGCAGAAATGAAGGTGTCACAAATCAAAGCCCACGGACTCCACCTCTGAGAGGGCACAGCTCACCCAGGCCTCACACCCTGCCCCCACGGCAGAGGCCGCAGGATCCAGCCTTCCTAACCCGAACAGAGCTCTGACCACAGAGCCCCACATGACAGCGACCTTGGGCAACAGCTGCCTTTTCTTCCCTTTTCTCAGGACAGAGCTTCTAGGTTCAGAAAGAGCTTGGTGCCACCACCTGCTTCCTGCCCAGCTGATCCAGCGGCGAGAAAGCCTGGCTCTGGCTGCTATGCCTTCTGAACGCAGCCCACCTTTGCCAGCCTCGCCCCTCGGTCCCCCCCAGAACCTGTGGCCAGCAGGGTGGAGACAGGTCTGAAACACACACAGCAACGTGGGGGGAACTGTGTGCCCAGGACGCGGACTTCCTCCATGTGTTCCCAGCCTGCCGGGAGGCCCTGTGCGTCCTTTGAAAATGTAGGTGGCTGTCCCCCACGCTGTCCCTCACCCAGACCACTCCAGGGCCACTGAGGCCTCATTGCAACCGCCACCCACGTGCCCTTCATGCTGCCCACCCCGCCCAGGACTGAGGGCCCTGCACACTTGGCCACAGGAGGAGTAAGCGAGGGTGCACCTCTTGACCCGAGCTCCCTGCCGCGACCCCCGTGGGAACCATGACAAGTCCTGGTGTGATTCCTGTTTGCTCCATGACGACTTGCGGACGAGACAAATGCGGAAGCACAGCCTCGGCCTCCAACATCCACCCCCAGACACTGAAGCAGCTGGAGGGGGCTGAGAGAGACCCCCGTTCTGCACTCTCAAACCACTGCACCCAAACCCATCCTGGCTTCACAGTGTTCAGAGGCAGACCACCGACTGCTGCAGAGAAACCGTCTCTGAAGTCCCAGGCTGGGCATGGCACTTGTCCCAGCACAGGGCTGGCCCGCAAGGAGGAGGAAAGAGGTCCCGAACAGGTTGCAGTGACGTCCAAGACGGGCTGTCGCCCAAGAACCTCTCCAAGGTGGTACCTTTCAGGGCTGCCCTCACCTGCCAGCCCCTCCTTGTCACAGTCTCTACATCTGACTTCCCTCTGCCACTCGGGGCTTCCCTGAGCTTCAGGCCCCACTCCCCACCCCCCCGGCCATTTTGCGTTTCATGATTGTGGCCACCCCTCACTGCCCAACTCCCTGAGGTCCAGTGTGAGGCTGAACGGTGTTCTTTCAAGCAGCCTACAGGAGGAGACCCAGGGGCCCCATAGCTCTGCAGCCTGACCGCTCGACAGGCAGCCACTAGCCTCAGGTTGGGAAGAGCATGCAGTCCAGGGCACGCAGGATGGCACAGCCCGGGGCTGGAGGAGCAGAAAAAGGTCTGCTGGCTGAGCCGTGGCACGTGCTGGGCCGGCAGAGGGCCTCGGCCCTCAAGGGGCGAGTCTCGGGGAGCAGCAGGTTGGGAGAGTTGGGGCCCTGGAACCGGCAGACCTGGTTCTCGCGGGGGCTTCTCTGGTCTCAGGGGCTGTGATGATGAGCACTGTCCCTGCCAGCAGTGGGGTCAGTTCTAGAACAGCTGAAGGGTCTCTGCTGACCCCAGCGGGGTGGCTGTGAAGAAAGGGACTGAGTGGGCAGGCAAGAAAGACCTCTGGTGAGGGACCTTGGAAGTGAGCCATAAACCGTGGGAGGGCGGTCAGGGCCCAGGGAAGAGAGGCAGGTAGGGGGGCAGAGCGGGTGCCCAGGCTGCAGTGGGTGCGCACTTGGCAGAGAAGGGAGACTGCGGGAGGATCCCTCCGTGGCCGTGGACAGTGACCCTTTCGGAGGCAGGAGCGGCATCCTGTCGAAACCACCGCGGGTCTCAGGCCCCCGAGGACAGACAGGACACCCGCTCTACCTGCGCAGCCTCCGCCAAGGAAGGGGCTCTCCGCCCCCGGCCTGCGCTGAGCTCGCGGGCGGCCCTCCCCCGCGGTTCCGCCGTCGCGAAACTGGAGGGCTGCGTCCCGGGACTGGCCGAGCGAGTTCTCAGCGGCCGATTCTCCAACGGGAAGCGGCGCTCGGCGCGCACCGGACGTCGACGGGCCGGGCTCGGCAAGGTCCCGGCCTGTCCTGCAGCCCTGCCCCGCCGGCCCGGCCCCGGCCCAGCCCCTACCGTGGCGTTGGAGCAGCTGAGCAGGCTGATCACCAGCAGGAAGACCCACCGGCGGGCGTAGGCGCGGTAGCCCCCCAGCGCGCTCCGGACCGAGGTCGCCGCGCCGGCCTCTGGCCAGTCTCCCGCCGGCCCCGCCATTGCCGCTGCACCCGGGCCGCCGACTTTTGGAGCCGCGCTGATGGGCCAGCACCGCCCTCGGAGGTGGGGTCGGGTCAGAACCCGCCCCACAGGCAGGGGTTACCACTGGTCAGGCTGAAAGGGGACCAAAATGCCCTCGCGAGGCCCTGCGATGGATGCGCTCACGCACGTGGGTCAGGAGCGGCTCCAGGAAGTCACTGCCTCGCGGAAAGGCCGCACTTCCTGAAAGGGGTGTGGAAATAACCCCTCCGCCACCCCCACCCACCTATTTCCTGAGGTCCAAACAAGTAACAGCTGTAGGCTGGAGGCCAACCTCGAGGAGAAGGCTGGAGTCAGTTTGCAAAGCGCCTCCAATCAATGCTCTAGACTGCACTAGATGCTCTTGACTCCACTCGAGTCTGCCCTGCAGAGAAGCAGGACTGAGGCAGGACGGGCAGAGGGGGAGGTGGAGACTAGCCTGTCCTCATGCCCAGGAAAAGGGCTGTGCCAGAGCACGGGACCGTGGGCCAGGGAGGAGCAGGTGACCGCCCCCTACCTGGGAATCTGCAGTTTGCAGCTGAGAAAACACGAGATATAGATTTCTGTGGGCTTGAACACAGGGATCCCAAGGGAACAATTCAAGCAAAGAAGGGCAAATAAAGGGCAAAAACGCTAAGAACCTAGCAGATGCAGAGAAGTGGCAGATATACACAGAGGAACTATTGAAAATGTCTTAATGATCTGTATATACATAATGGTGTGATCACTCACCTAAGAGCCAGACATCCTGGAGTGTGAAGTCAAGTGCGCCTTAGGAAGCATTACTATGAACAAAGCTAGTGGAGGTAATGGAATTCCAGCTGAGCTACTTCAAATCCTAAAAGATGATGCTGTTAAAGTGCTGCACTCAGTATGCCAGCAAATTTGGAAAACTCAACAGTGGACACAGGACTGGAAAAAGTCAGTTTTCATTCCATCCCAAAGAAAGGCAATGCCAAAGAATGTTGAAAGTACTGAACAATTGCACTCATTTCACATGCTAGCAAGGTAATGCTCAAAATCCTTCAACACAGGCTTCAACAGTATGTGAACCATGAACTTCCAGATGTTCAAGCTGGATTTAAAAAAGGTAGAGAAACCAGAGATCGAATTGCCAACATCTGTTGGATCATAGAAAAAGCAAGGGAATTCCAGGAAAACATCTACTTCTGCTTCATTGAATGTGCTAAAGCCGTTGACTGTGTGGATCAAACTGTAGAAAAACAAACTGTAGAAAATTCTTAAAGAGATGGGAATACCACACCACATTACCTGCCTTCTGAGAAACATGTATTCAGATCAAACTGGACATGGAACAACTGATTGTTCAAAGTTGGGAAAGGGCTACGTCAAGGCTGTATATGGTCACCCTGCTTATTTAACTTCTATGCAGAGTACATCATATAAAATGCCAGGCTAGATGAAACACAAGCTGGAATCAAGATTGCTGGGAGAAATATCAATAACCTCAGATATGCAGATGACACCACCCTAATGGGAGAAAGTGAAGAGCTAAAGAGCCTCTTGATGCAAGTGAAAGAGGAGAGTGAAAATCTGGCTTAAAACTCAACCCTCAAGAAACTAAGATCATGGCATCCAGTCCCCTTACTTCATGACGAATACATGGTGAAACAATGGAAACAGTGACAGATTTTATTTTCTTGGACTCCAAAATCACTACAGATGGTGACTGCCATGAAATTTAAAGACAATTGCTCCTTGGAAGAAAAGCTATGACCAACCTAGACAGCAGAGTCATCACTTTGCTGACAAATGCCTGTATAGTCAAAGCTATGGTTTTTCCAGTAGTCATGTATGGATGTGAGAGTTCGACCATAAAGAAGGCTGAGTGCTGAAAAATTGAAGCTTTTGAACTGTGGTGTTGGAGGAGACTCTTGAGAGTCCCTTGGACTGCAAAGAGAGAAAACAAGTCAATCTTAAAGGAAATCAGCCCTGAATAATCATTAGAAGGACTGGTGCTGAAGCTGAAGTGCTAATACTTTGGCCACCTGATGTGAAGAGCTGACTCATTTGAAAAGACCCTGATGCTGGGAAAGATTGGAGGCAGGAGGAGAAGGGGACAACAGAGGATGAGATGGTTGGATGGCATCACCCACTCAATGGACATGAGTTTGAGCAAACTCCGGCAGTTGGTGATGGACAGGGAGGCCTGGCGTGCTACAACCCATGGGGTCGCAAAGAGTCAGACACAACTGAGCAACTGAACTGAACTGAAGGCCGGAAAGAGAGAAGGGCCACCTCCTGTCTCCCACAAGAGCTCTCCTGTGGGCGGGCAGTCTCCTGTCCAGCTTCCTTCCTCCCCTGAGGGCCACACCTCTCCTGACTCCCTGCAGTCCTCCTCCTGAGGGCCCCTGCAGGCAGGAGGCTGGCTTGTGCTCTCCCTCCTCTCCTCCTCTCGACCCCCTGCACTGCCGCAGGGCTCTCCTCCCTCTCCAGAGGGCTCTGGTGGAGTAGGCAGCACAGAATCATCAATCACCTTTCTATACATCAACTTTAAACATGTGGAAACCAAAATTGAAGACACATGCTTTACAGTTACATCAGTTCAATTTAGTCGTTCGATCGTGTCCAGCTCTTTGCGACACCATGGACTGCAGCACTCCAGGCCTCCCTGTCTATCACCACTCCCGGAGTTTGCTCAAACTTGTGTCCGTTGAGTCCATGATGCCATCCAACCATCTCATCCTCTGTCATCCCCTTCTCCACCTGCCCTCAACTTTCCCAGCATCAGAGTCTTTTCCAGTAAGTCAGCTCATCGAATCAGGTGGCCAAAGTATTGGAGTTTCCGCTTCCACATCAGTCCTTCCAATCAACACTCTGGCTGATCACCTTTAGGATGGACTGGTTGGATCTCCTTGAAGTCCAAGGGGCTCTCAAGATCTCCTCCAACACCACAGTTTGAAAGCTTCAGTTTTTCAGCACTCAGCCTTCTTTACGGTTCAACTCTCACATCCATACGTGACCACTGCAAAAACCATAGCCTTGACTAGACAGACCTTTGCTGGCAAAGTAATATCTCTGCTTTTTAATATGCTATCTAGGTTGGTCATAACTTTCCTTCCAAGGAGTAAGTGTCTCTTAATTTCATGGCTGCAGTCACCATCTGCAGTGATTTTGGAGCCCCAAAAATATAAAAGTCAGCCACTGTTTCCACTGTTTCCCCATCTATTTACCATGAAGTGATGGGACTGGATGCCACGATCTTAGTTTTCTGAATGTGGGGCTTTAAACCAACCTTTTCACTCCCCTCTTTCATTTTCATCAGGAGGCTCTTTAGTTCTTCTTAACTTTCTGCCATAAGGGTGGTGTCATCTTCATATCTAAGTTATTGATATTTCTCCCAGCAATCTTGATTCCAGCTTGTGCTTCATCCAGCCTGGCATTTTGCATGATGTACTCTGCATATAAGTTAAATAAACAGGGTGACAATATGCAGCCTTGACGAACTCCTTTTCCTATTTGGAACCAGTCTGTTGTTCCATGTCCAGTTCTAACTGTTGCTTCCTGACCTGCATATATGCTTCTCAAGAGGCAGGTCAGGTAGTCTGGTATTCCCATCTTTGAAGAATTTTCCACAGTTTATTGTGATCCACACAGTCAAAGGCTTTGGCATAGTCAATAAAGCAGAAATAGATGTTTTTCTGGAACTCTTGTTTTTTCGATGATCCAGCAGATGTTGGCAATTTGATCTCTGGTTCCTCTGCCTTTTCTAAAACCAGCTTGAACATCAGGAAGTTCACGGTTCATGTATTGCTGAAGCCTGGCTTGGAGAATATTGAGCATTACTTTACTAGCGTGTGAGATAAGTGCAATTGTGTGGTAGTTTGAGCATTTTTTGGCATTGCCTTTCTTTGGGATTAAAATGAAAACTGACCTTTTCCAGTCCCATGGCCACTGCCGAGTGTTCCAAATTTGCTGGCATATTGAGTGCAGCACTTTCACAGCATCATCTTTTAGAAATTGAAATACGTCAACTGGAATTCCATCACCCCCACTAGCTTTGTTCATAGTGATGTTTCCTAAGGCCCACTTGACTTCATATTCCAGGATGTCTGGCTCTAGGTGAGCGATCACACCATCATGGTTATCTGGGTCATGAAGATATGTTTTTACAGTTCTTCTGTGTATTCTTGCCACCTCTTCTTAATATCTTCTGCTTCTGTTAGATCCATACCATTTCTGTCCTTTATTGAGCCCATCTTTGCATGATATGTTCCCTTGGTATTTCTAATTTTCTTGAAGAGATCTCTAGTCTTTCCCATTCTATTATTTTCCTCTATTTCTTTGTACTGATCACTGAGGAAGGCTTTTTTATCTCTCCCTGCTATTCTTTGGAACTCTGCATTCAAATTGGTATATCATTCCTTTTCTCCTTTGCTTTTAGCTTCTCTTCTTTTCACAGCAAGGCCTCCTCAGACAGCCATTTTGCTTTTTTGCATTTCTTTTCCTTGGGGATGGTCTTGATCCCTGCCTCCTGTACAACGTCACGAACCTCTGTCCATAGTTCATCAGGCACTCTATCAGATCTAGCCCCTTAAGTCTATTTCTCACTTCCACTGTATAATCATAAAGGATTTGATATAGGTCATACCTGAATGGTCTAGTGGTTTTCCCCCTTTCTTCAATTTAAATCTGAATTTGGTAATAAGGAGTTCATTATCTGAGCCAGCCAGTCAGCTCCTGGTCTTGTTTTTGCTGACTGTATAGAGCTTCTCCATCTTTGGCTGCAAAGAATATAATCAATCTGATTTCGGTGTTGACCATCTGGTGATGTCCATGTGTAGAGTCTTCTCCTGTTGTTGGAAGAGGGTGTTTGCTATGACCAGTGCATTCTGTTGGTGACACTCTGTTAGCCTTTGCCCTATTCATTCTGTACTCTAAGGCCAAATTTGCCTGTTACTCCAGGTGTTTCTTGACTTCCTACTTTTGCGTTCCAGTCCCCTATAATGAAAAGCACATTTTTTTGGGTGTTAGTTCTAAAAGGTCTTGTAGGTCTTTGTAGAACCGTTCAACTTCAGCTTCTTCAGCATTACTGGTTGGGGTATAGACTTGGATTACTGTGATATTGAATGGTTTGCCTTGGAACCGAACAGAGATCATTCTGTCGTTTATGAGATTGCATCCAAGTACTGCATTTCAGATTCTTTTGTTGACTATGATGGTTACTTCATTTCTTCTAAGGGGTTCTTGCCCAGAGTAGTATATGTAATGGTCATCTGAGATAAATTCACCCATTCCAGTCCATTTTAGTTCGCTGGACCTAAGATTCCTTGACGTTAGGTCCTTGATTCATGGACCTAACATTCCAGGTTCCTATGCAATATTGCTCTTTACAGCATCGGACCTTGCTTCTATCACCAGTCTCATCCACAACTGGGTGTTGTTTTTGCTTTGGCTCCATCCCTTCATTCTTTCTGGGGTTACTTCTCCACTGATCTCCAGTAGCATATTGGGCACCTACCAACCTGGGGAGGTCATCTCTCAGTGTCCTATATTTTTGCCTTTTCATATTGTTCATGGGGTTCTCAAGGCAAGAATGCTGAAGTGGTTTGCCATTGCCTTCTCCAGTGGACCACGCTTTGTCAGAACTCTCCACGACCAGTCTGTCTTGGGTGGCCCTACACACATGGCTTAGTTTCATTGAGTTAGACAAGGCTGTGGTCCTTGTGATCAGATTGGCTAGTTCTCTGTGATTGTGGTTTCAGTCTGTCTGCCCTCTGATGCTCTCTCTCAGCGCCTACTGTCTTACTGGGGTGTCTCTTACCTTGGACATGGGGTATCTCCTCACGGGTCCTCCAGCAAAGTGCAGCCGCTGTTCCTGAACTTGGACATGGGGTATCTCCTCACAGCCACAGCTCCTGACCTTGGACGTGGGGTATCTCCTCACAGCTGCCGCTCCTGACCTTGGACGTGGGGTAGCTCCTCACAGCCACTGCTCCTGACCTTGGATGTGGGGTATCTCCTCTCAGCCGCTCGCTGCTCCAGCACCACGCAGCCACTGCTCACCGCAGTTACACCAAAGAAAAGTAGATACTTGGGTGTAAGCTTGGCAGAGTGTACAGAGAATCTGTGCACTAAACACATGATGCAACGGTGAGGAAAGAAACCAGTGAAGTCCTGGAAAAACGGAGCATATACTATGTTCGTGGATCAGAGGACTCAGCATAGTAAATATGTCAAATATTTTCAGAGTGATCTGTAGGCTTAATGCAATTCCCATCCAAGGTATTTCTGTAGACATAGAGAGAAAATATTTGCAAGCCATGCACCCAACAAAGGACTGGTATCTAGAATATATAAAGAGGCTTCAAAACTCAACAGAAAAAAAAGTGCAGTTAGAACATGGACAGAAGACACAAAAGGACACGTGCATCTTGGCTGTGGCTGGACACGCTCATGTCAGGCACACACTTATAGTGAACGCGAGTGAGACTGGAGGCAAAGATCGCAGATTGCATGCATGTCTGTGTCATGGCTGTAACTGTGGACATCGTGTTTTGCAAGGAGTTAGACTGGGGGAACCGGGCAAAGTGTACGGGAATCTTGGTGTTATTTCTCACAACTGCATCTGAACCTATAATTACCTCAAAATAAGCAGCTTAGCTTTTAAAACTTCCATAATGTGGAAAGTACATTCATTTGGAAACAATGACTTTTTCTACTCACATTTAATGAGAGAGTTTGTTTAAATTCTGGACAAGTTTCTTAGGGTAAGCACTCCCACTGTTCAGGTTTGACTCACGCTGCACCAGCATGCAGACGCGTGGCTCTCTGTGCGTGGAATCCCAGTGCACAGGGCTGGAGCCATCACATCTTGGAAACACACATCCTTTGATCTCCACACAAACCCACCCTGCATGCTGCTTCTGAAAATTACGTAGAAATGCTTATTTAAAATAACATTCAACACACAGGATTATGACCAAAACTGAGTTTCCATTTCTTTTTTTCTGAATCAAAGACAGACTCCTATCAGCATCCCACACAGCCATTCACTGAAGCTTCTCCAGGCCAGCGTGTCTTTCTTAAACTGCCTCTTGCTCATAATTAGGCAACTGAAGGGGGTCTCTGCCAGCCTGGAGCAGAGGCCGCGTAATCAGTCAGGGCAGAGGCCTCATGTCACACGATGAGCTCCCCATCTTGTTTGTCGGGGGTTTACTTGGTTCTTATCTTCTCCCCTCAGGAGACTGCCAGCTATATGAGGGCGAGAACCAGTCTGTCCACACCCAAAGCCCTGGAGGGGATGGGGCCAGCAGGCGGCTGGGACTGAGAACCCTGAGGGGGCGGTGCATTTTCTCCCTGTGTCCCCCACCGGCAGGCCCTGCGTCTCCAGGCCCTAGCCTGCCTGGCAGGTTCTCCAAGGGGGTCCACAAGCTCACCAATGGGGCAGCACCCGCCAGACCATCTGGTCCTGAAGCACAGCACCCCCTCTCCTGGAATCTGAGCCCCTGCTGCACACACACCCTAATACCACACACCTACATACCACCCTGGCAGGGACTGAGTAAGCAAATCAGAATCCGGATTCTCCAGCTCTTCAAAAGGACAGTGACTTCCATGTGGGAGGCCGAGCAGGGGTCTGTCTGCTGAGAACTTTTTACAAAACTGCCCTGGAACATGGGCTTATTTACTTAAATGCAGAAAGGCTCTGACTGCCCAGAAAGAAGCCCTAAGGGGCCACCCCCCATCTACCCCCGTCTCTCTCCAGTGTAGCTGGGGGAGGTCAGCACAGGGTCACATACACCCCAAAGTCCTGGCAAAAGTATCTGGGACCCAGCTTGCCAGCCCTTCCCACAGAGGACCCTGGGGCCCCCTACCTGTGCTTCTCAGAAACATTCAGCCTGTTGAAGAAATAAGAGCTGGTTTTCTCACTTTTGTGTGTGTCTGTACAAGATGGGAAACTTTTTGTGTATGCATGGTGTGAGGTCGTATCGTGTTGGAGTGGGCAGAGGAAGAGGGAGAGAGGGAAGTAGGTAAGTGATGCCACGCGTGGCCGATGTCCATCTATTCCGTGCGTCTGGTCTGAGATGGTATCCAGTGTGTGTGCACGGTGTGTTATGTAAGGCTGCATGGATAGCGGCTACTAAGGTATGCAAGATGTGAGACGGGTTTTGTCTTTTGTGTGTATATAGTATGTAAAAGGGTCACTTAATTTTTCTGCCTGAATGGGAAAAATGGGCATCTCATTCTTCGATGTAAAATGAACAGGTAGATCAGCAACGGTGAAGGGTCTGGGACAGCTCTCCCTGCAGCTAACAGGTGGCCCAGCAAGGTCTCCCATCTCTGGGAGCAACACCCGGGTCAGAGGCAAAGAGTGTTATTTCCTCGCAGCAGTGGTAACGCCCAGACCAGCTCCTCCAGCTCCTCCCCACCGGCATGCAGAGGTGTGTGTTTCAGAAGGACCTTGAAATTAGGAAGACTAATCTCACATGGGATGGCTTGGGGACCTCCCATCCTGCCTTCCAGACAGAGAGAAATGTTCATTTACTCTGGAATGTAAGCAGATCTTCCCCTGGAGGGGACATTCCTGTCTACCCTGGAATGTCTCTGAGATGGACCTTCCTGACTTGGCTGTAAATGGCCTTGCTCGGAGTGCCTGGACCACACAGAAACAGAAACATGAGATTTTCATGGAGAGCTGCTAGGATTTTTTTTTTTTTTTAATACTTATAGATGGATATCTAATTTTCTTACTGTGGATATAGCGTGATGAATATTTTAGCATGGTGTTCTGAGTTGGAAAAGTATGGGGTGGGGGGTGTGTGTGTATGTGTATGTGTGAGTGACTAATTTATTTGCTTAAAGTGTGAGGTGGATGTCTAACTTTTTTCTCTATATGACTGAAATTCATACTCATATTTCTGTCCATTGTATGGCATGATGTTTTGTGTATGGGATGAGACAGTTATCAAATTTTCTGATACATTGGAAACGGTATCTTTTTGAGTGTGTGCTGTAATTGAATATTTAATATTTTGTATATGATATGAAATAAAGATGGAGAACGAACTGGCAACCCACTCTAGAATTCTTGCCTGGGCAAGCTCATGGTCAGAGGAGCCTGGCAGGCTACAGTCCATGGGGTCGCAAAGAGTCGGACATGACTGAGTGACTAACACACACTCACATGAAATAAAGATCTCATTTTTTATACATATGGTGGGACAGGGTATCTAACCTTTCATATGTGTTTCTGAGATGGATATATAACTGTTTTGTGTATCGTGTGAGATGGTCATTTATGTAAATCTGTGTGCGTATTTGTGGCATGTTATCTAATTTAATATTTTTACCATGGAGATAAATATGTAGCACTTTAATTTCTATCAGTTCTAAGTATTTAGTACTTTCTTTTGTAATCCTCTTTTTTAAAATAACAGCTGTATTGAGATATAATCCCCATGTCAATTCTCCTGTCATGGATCACAGCCTTGTCGTGGTGAGGGGGCTTGTGTAACTGAATGAAGTTCTGAGCCATGTTGTCTAGGGCCACCGGAGACGGACAGGTCATGGTGGAGAGTTCTGACAAAACACGGTCCCCTGGAGGAGGGAATGACGGACTGCCCCAGTATTCTTGCCGCAAGAAACCCAAGAAGCGCATGAAAAGGCAAAAGGATACGACACGAGAAGATGACCAGCCCAGGGCAGAAGGCTGTCCAGTACGCTACTGGAGAAGAGCGGAGGGCAACCACCAATAGCTTCAGAAAGAATGAAGAAGCTGGGCCAAAGTGGAAATGAGGCTCAGCTGTGTATGTGTCTGGTGGTGAAAGTACAGTCCAGTGCTGTAAAGAACAATATTGCATAGGAACCTGGAACGTTAGGCCCATCAAATAAGGTAAATTGGATGGGGTCAACCAGGAAAAGGCCAAAGTGAACACCGACATCTTAGGAATCAGTTAACTAAAACTGATGGGAACAGGCTAATTTAATTCAGATGACCATTATATCTACTACTGTGGGCAAGTATCCCTTAGAAGAAATGGAGTAGCCCTCATAGTCAACAGTTCAGTTCAGTTCAGTCGCTCAGTCATGTCTGACTCTTTGTGACCCCATGAACTGCAGCACGCCAGGCCTCCCTGTCCCTCACCAACTCCCAGAGTTTACCCAAAATCATGTCCATTGAGTTGGTGATGCCATCCAACTGTTTCATCCTCTGTCGTCCCCTTCTCCTCCTGCCCCCAATCCCTCCCAGCATCAGGGTCTTTTCCAATGAGTCAACTCTTCGCATCAGGTGGCCAAAGTACTGGAATTTCAGCTTTAGCATCATTCCTTCGAAAGAAATCCCAGGGCTGATCTCCTTCAGAATGGACTGGTTGGATCTCCTTGCAGTCCAAGGGACGCTCAAGAGTTTTCTCCAACACCACAGTTCTAAAGCATCAATTCTTCGGTGCTCAGCCTTCTTCACAGTCCAACTCTCACATCCATACATGACCACAGGAAAAACCATAGCCTTGACTAGACGGACCTGTGTTGGCAAAGTAATGTCTCTGCTTTTTAATATGCTGTCTAGGTTGGTCATAACTTTCCTTCCAAGGAGTAAGCATTTTTTAATTTCATGGCTGCAATCACCATCTGCAGTGATTTTGGAGGCCAGAAAAATAAAGTCAGCCACTGTTTCCACTGTTTCCCCATCTATTTGCCATTAAGTGATGGGACCGGATGCCATGATCTTAGTTTTCTGAATGTTGAGCTTTAAGCCAACTTTTTCACTCTCTTCTTTCACTTTCATGAAGAGGCTCTTTAGGTCTTCTTCACTTCATAGTAAACAAAAGAATCTGAAATGCAGTAGTTGGTACAACATCAAAAATGACAGAATGATCTCAATTCATTTCCAAGGCAAACCATTCAACATTACAGTAATCCAAGTCTACACTCCAATCACTAATGCCGAAGAAGCTGAAGTTGACCACTTCTATGAAGCTCTACAACACCTTCTAGAATTAACACCAAAAAAAGATGTCCTTTTCATCATAGGGGATTGGAATGCAAATAGTAGGAAGTCAAGAGATACCTGGA
This sequence comes from Bos mutus, assembly GCF_027580195.1. NCBI lineage: Eukaryota > Metazoa > Chordata > Mammalia > Artiodactyla > Bovidae > Bos > Bos mutus. The sequence continues at coordinate 115,926,617 of NC_091622.1, read as the reverse complement.
GTAACAGGCAAGTTTATCCTTGGAGTACAAAACAAAGTAGGGCAAAGGTTAACAGAGTTTTGTCAAGAGAACGCACTGGTCACAGCAAACACCTTCCAACAGCACAAGAGACAAGCCTCATACAGACGTCACCAGATGGTCAACGCTGAAATCAGACTGATTATATTATATTTTTTGCAGCTGAAGTTGGAGAGGCTCTATACAGTCAGCAGAAACAAGACCTGGAGCTGACTGTGGCTCAGATCATGAACTCCTTATTGCAAAACTCAGACTTAAATTGAAGAAAGTAGGGAGAACCACTAGGCCATTCAGGTATGACCTAAATCAAATCCCTCATGATTATATGGTGGAGGTGATGAACAGATTCAAGGGATTAGATCTAGCAGACAAAGTGCTGGCAGAACTATGGATGGAGGTTTGTTAACATTGTACAGGAGGCAGTGAACAAAACCATCGCAAAGAGAAAGAAGGCAAGAAGACAAAGTGGTTGTCTTAGGAGGTTTGACAAATAGTTGAGGAAAGAAGAGAAGTGAAAGGTAAGGGGGAAAGGGAAAGATACACCCAACTGAATGCAGAGTTCCAGAAAACAGCAAGGAGACATAAGAAGACCTTCTTAAATGAACAATGCAAAGAAAGAGAGGAAAATAATAGAATGGGAAAGACTAGAGAGCTATTCAAGAAAATTGGAGATATCAAGGGAACATTCCAAGCAAGGATGGGCACAGTAAGGGACAGAAATGGTAAGGGCCTAAAAGAAGAAGTAAAGATTAAGAAGAGGTGGCAAGAGTGCACAGAAGAACTGTACAAGAAAAGTCTTAATGACCTGGATAACCACAATGCTGTGGTCACTCATCTAGAGCCAGACATCCTGTAATATGAAGACAAGTGAGCCTTAGCAAGCATTACTACAAGTAAAGCTAGAGGATGCAATGAAATTCTGGCTGAGTTGTTTCAAATTCTAAAAGATGATGCTGTTAAAGTGCTGCATTCAGTATGTCAACAAATTTTCAGAACTCAGCAGTGGCCACAGGACTGGAAAAGGTCAGTTTTCATTACAATCCCAAAGAAGGTCAATGCCAAAGATGTTCAAACTACTGCCCAATTGTGCTTATTTCACATGCTAGCAAGGTTATACCCCAAATCTCTCAAGCTAGACTTCAGCAGTACTTGAATCAAGAACTTCCAGATATACAAGCTGGATTTAGAAAAGGCAGAGGAACCAGAAATCAAATTGCCAACATTTGTTGGGTCACAGAGAAAGCAAGGGAATTCCAGAAAAACATCTATTTCTGCCTCATTGATTGTGCTAAAGCTTTTGACTGTGTGGATCACAACAAACTGTAGAAAATTCTTAAAGAGATAAGAGTACCAGACCACCTTACCCGCCTTCTGAGAAACCTGTATTCAGGTCAAGAAGCAACAGTTATAACCAGACTTGTAACAACTGACTGGTTCAAAATCGGAAAGGAAGTATGACAAGGCTGTATATTGTCACCCTGCTTATTTAAGTTACATTCAGGGTACATCATGCAAAATACCCCAGGCTGGATGAATCACAAACTGGAATCCAGATTGCCAGGAGAAATGTCAACAACTTCAGATATACAGATGATACCACCCTAATGGCAGAAAGTGAGGAGGAACTAAAGAGCCTCTTGATGAGGGTGAGAGAGGAGAGTGAAAACGCTGACTTACAACTCAACATTCAAAGAACGAAGATCATGGCATCTGGTCCCGTTGCTTCATGGCAAATAGATGCAGGAAAAGTGGAGACAGTGATAGATATTTTCTTTGGCTCCAAAAATGACTGTGGATGGTGATTGCAGCCACAAAACTAAAGGATGCTTGCTTCTTGGAAGGAAAGCGATGACCAACCTAGACAGCATATTAAAGAGCAGCGACATCACTCTGCTGACAAAGGGCCGTCTAGTCAAAGCTATTTTTTTCCAGTAGTCATGTATAGATGTAAGAGCTGGACCATAAAGAAAGCTGAGTGCCAAAGAATTGATGCTTTTGAACTGTAGTGCTGAGAAGACTCTTAAGATCTCTTGGACTGTAAGGAGATCCAACCAGCCCATCCTAAAGGAAATCAACCCTGAGTACTTATTGGAAGGACTGATGCTGAAGCCAAAGCTCCAATACTATGGCCACCTGATGCGAAGAACTGACTCATTGGCAAAGACCCTGATGCTGGAAAAGATTGAGGGCAGGAGAAGGGGACAACAGAGGAAGAGATGGTTGGTTGGAATCGTCAACTCAACGGACATGAGTTTGAGTGAACTCCAGATGGTGGAGGACAGGGAAGCCTAGTGTGTTGCAGTCCATGGGGTCCCAAGAGTCAGACAGGACTGAGCAACAGCAACGAGCGTCTCTTGTGACTGCCCTCTTCACTGAGAGCAACGTCGTCAAGGTCCATCTATGTTTCTGCACGTTAGCTCTGCCTTTCTTTTTATTGTCAAATGATATTTCATTCATTATATGGATTTACCACATTATCCATTCACCAGCTGATGGAATTGGACTGTTTCCACCTTGAGACTTTTATCAAGAATAGACACATATGTCAATTTGGGGCGGACATTTGTTTTCATTTCTCTTGGGTCTGTACCTAGGTGTGGAACTGCTGGGTCATATGCTAACTTCACATTTAATTTTTTTGAGTAACTGCCAGACTGTTTTCCAAAGTGGCTGCACTGTTTTACATTCCCATCAACAGTGCCTGAGGATTCCAGTTTCTTTACATCCTTGGCAACACTTGTTTTTGCCTTTCTCTTTTTGGCCTCACCACGCAGCATGTGGGGTCTTCGTTCCCTGACTGGGGATTGAACCCCTCCTCTTCCTACAGTGGAGGCATGCAGTCTTCACCACCAGACCACCAGGTTCGTCCCTTGCCTGTCCCCCTGACTCTAGCCATTCCAGCGGGTGAGAAGTGGTATCTGTGGTTGTGGTCTGCATTTCCCTATAGGCTAATGATGTAAAGCTATAGGGAAATGGCTTATTGGCCAATTGTGTATCTTTAGAGAAATATCTATTCAGATAATTTTTCACTTTTTTAATTGAGTGTTTGTCTTTTTATTGTTGAGTTATAAGTGTTTATGCATTGCTTGTATTCTTACATATTCTTTTCTCGAGGAAGATTTTGGGTTATTTCTTTTTGGTCGCGCTGGGTCTTTGTTGCTGTGTGCAGGCTTTCTGTAGTTGCAGGGAGCAGGGCCCACTCTTCCTCGCAGTACGGGGGCTTCTCATCGTGGGGGCTTTTCCTGTTGCAGAGCACAGGAAGGAAACATACGCACTACTGGGCTTTAGTAGCTGTGGCAGGTCGGCCCGGTGGTCGCAGCCTACGGGATTAGTTCCCTATGGCATGTGGGATCTTCCCAGACCAGGTACCTACCTGCGTCCCCTGCATTGGCAGGCAGATTCCTATCCACTGTACCACCAGGGAAGTCCTCTTACATATCGTTTATGTGTTCTAGGTACAGATCTCTGATCAGATTATGATTTGCAAAAATTTGAGTTTCTCTTTGCTTTCCTGATGGTGTCCTCTGAAATGCAAGTGTCTTTCACTTTGACGATATTCAACTTATCCATTCTTCCTGTGTGGTTTGTGCCTGTATCCTGTCTAAGGCACCATCGCCTAATCCAGGATTTATACCCATGCTTTTTCTAAGAGTTTAAAAGTTTGAGCTCTCACATTTAGGCCTTTGGTGCCTTTGAGTTACTTTTTTATATACATATGCGATAACAGTCCAATTTCATTCTTTTGCATGTGAATATTCAGTTTTCCCAGCGCCATTTCTTAAAAAGACTATGCTTTCTCCATTGACCTGTCTTGGCATCCTTTTTGAAAACCAGTTGATCATAAACGTGAGGGTTCATTTTTGGACTCTCAGTTCTAGTCCATTGATCTGAATTTCTGTCCTTACGCCAGTACTAACTGTCTTGATTACTGTAGCTTTGTAGTAAATTTTGAAATCAGGAAATGGGAGTACTCCAACTTTGTTCTTTTTCAAGATTGTTTTGGCTATTCTGGGTCTTGTGATTTTCCACACACATTTTAGGATCACATTATGAGTATCTGTGAGGAAGCCATCTGGGTTTTGATATGGGTTGTAGATTAGCTGTGAGAACATTCACATCTTAACAACTTTGTCTCTGATCCCTGAACATGGATGTCTCCCCATTCATTCAGGTCGTCTTCAATTTCCTTCAAAAATGTTTCCTAGCTTTTGGAATGTAAGTATCATACTCTTTCATTACATTGATTAGTAATTTGTTTTTTAATTAACACACTATACTTTTTAGAGCAGACTTAGGTTTACAGAAAAATTGGTCACAAAATACAGAGTTCCCACATGTCCCATGTCTTCCAGCCCCTACACATTATGTCCCCTATTATTAACATTGGTATGTTTGTTATAATTGCTGAACCAATATCAATACATTGGTATGTACTGGTATGTATTGATACTACACAAAGTTCGTAGTTGACACAGCTTACATTCTGTGGGTATGACAAATGTGTGATGACGTGTGTCCACCATCATAGCCTCACACAGAGCTGTCTCACTGCCCTGAAGGCCATCTGTGCTCCACCTGCTCACCCCTCCCCACCCAGACCCCTGGCGACCACTCATCCTGCCTTTATCTCCACAGTTTTGCCTTTTTCAGAATGTCATAAAGTTGTAATCATATAGTACGTGGCCTTTCCCACTGGCATCTTTTACTTAGAAATACACATTTAAGGTTTCTCCATGTCTTTTCAGGGTGGCTCAGAGGGTAAAGAATCAGCATGTCTTTTTATGGCTTGATAACTCATTTCTTTTTAATGCTGAGTAATATTCCATTGTCTGGATGGACCACACTTTATCCATTTACTGAGGACATTTTGCTTGCTTCCAGTTTGGGCAACTATCATTAAAACTGCTATAAATATTTCTGTGCAATTTTCAACTTCTTTGGGTAAATACCAAGGAGCACAACTATTGAATCTAATGGTAAGAAAATCTTTATTTTCTAAGAAATTGTCACACTGTCTTCCAACACGACTGCACCGTTTTGCATTCCCACCAGCAGTGATGAGAGCTCCTGGTAGTCCGTGTACTCACCCGCGATTGGTGTCATCAGCGTTCTGGGTTTGGGCCGTTCTATTGGGTATGCAGTGCTACCAGAACGCTGCTTTGGTTTGCACTTCCCTGGTGACGTATGACGTGGTCTCTCTTTTCTCGTGCTTGTTTGCCATCGGTAAGTCACTTGGTGAGGTGTTTGTTCAGGTCTTTTGCCCCCTTCAAACCTTGGCTCCCAGACATATAGACCCACTGAGGCCCCACCACTGGGGGCCTGGCTCCCTCTCAGGGGCTCACGGGGGCTCCTCTTCCCCCTTGCTGGAGACGACCTGGGACAGAGACTGGACAGACTGTGCTGCCCACTTGAGGGTGCTCACGGGGGTGGTCAGCAGTGGACACATGGGCGTGGGGTGAGGCACAGAGCACCTGCTGCAGTTGGATTAAGCTTGGGTTTTTTAGGTGACACTGCTTTTGATCAGGAGGCACAGATGTCTGGCCATCTCTCTTTTAGGTTGGCATTACCACTGCTGTTGTTGTTCAATCACTAACTCATGTCAGACTGTTTGTGACCCCATGGACTGCAGCACGCCGGGCTTCCCTGTCCTTTATTATCTCCTGGAGTTTGCTCAAACTCATGTCCATTGAATCAATTATGCCGTTCAACCATCTCATCCTCTGTCGTCCCCTTCTCCTCCTGTCCTCAATCTTTTCCAGCATCAGGGTTTTTTCCAATGAGTCAGATATTCACATAATGTGACCAAAGTATTGGTGCTTCAGCTTCAGCATCAGTCCTTCCAACGAATATTCAGGACTGATTTCCTTTAGGATTGACTAGTTTGATCACCTGGCAGTCCAAGGTGTTGTCTTCTCCAACACCACAGTTCAAACGCATCAATTCTTTGGTGCTCAGCCTTCTTTACGGTCCAGCTCTCACATCTATATGTGACTACTGGAAAAACCATAGCTTTGACTGTATGGATCTTTGTCAGCACAGTGATGTCTCTGATTTTTAATATGCTGCCTAGGTTTGTCATAGCTCTTCTTCCAAGGAGCAAGCATCCTTTAATTTTGTGCCTCCAATCACTGTCTGTTTTGGAGTTCACGAACATAAACTCTGTTACTGTTTCCACTTTTTCTTCCATCTATTTGCCATGAAGCAATAGGACCAGATGCCATGATCTTAGTTCTTTGAATGTTGAGTTTTAAATCAGCTTTTTCACTCTCCTCTTTCACCCTCATCAAGAGGCTCTTTAGTTCCTCCTCACTTTCTGCCATTGGAGTGGTATCATCCATCCAGTTCTAACTGTTGCTTCCTGAACTTCATACGTTTCTCAGGAGGCAGGTAAGGTGGTCTAGTACTCTCATTTCTTTAAGAATTTTCCACAGTGTGTTGTGATCCAGACATGGAACAATGGACTGGTTTCAAATTGGGAAAGGAGTACGTCAAGGCTGTATATTGTCACCCTGCTTATTTAACTTCTATGCAGAGTCCATCGTGAGAAACGCGGGGCTGGAAGAAGTCCAGGCTGGAATCAAGATGACACCACCCTTACGGCAGAAAGTGAAGACGAACTAAAAAGCCTCTTGATGAAAGTGAAAGGGGAGAGTGAAAAAGTTGCTTAAAGCTCAACATTCAGAAAACTAAGATCATGGCATCTGGTCCCATCACTTCCTGGGAAATAGATGGGGAAACAGTGGAAAAACAGTGTCAGACTTTATTTTAGGGGGCTCCAAATCACAGCAGATGGTGAGTGATTGCAGCCATGAAATTAAAAGACGCTTACTCCTTGGAAGGAAAGTTATGACCAACCTAGATAGCATATTCCAAAGCAGAGACATTACTTTGCCAACAAAGGTCCATCTAGTCAAGGCTATGGTTTTTCTAGTGGTCATGTATGGATGTGAGAATTGGACTGTGAAGAAAGCTGAGCGCCGAGGAATTGATGCTTTTGAACTGTTGGAGAAGACTTTTGAGAGCCCCTTGGACTGCAAGGAGATCCAACCAGTCCATCCTAAAGGAGGCCAGTCCTGGGTGTTCACTGGAAGGGCTGATGCTAAAGCTGAAACTCCAATACTTTGGCCATTTCACGTGAAGTTGATTCATTGGAAAAGACTCTGATGCTGGGAGGGATTGGGGGCAGGAGGAGAACGGGGACGACAGAGGATGAGATGGCCAGATGGCATCACTGACTCGATGGACGTGAGTCTGGGTGAACTCCGAGAGTTGGTGATGGACAGGGAGGCCTGGCGTGCTGCGATTCATGGGGTCGCAAAGAGTCAGACACGACTGAGCGACTGAGCTGAACTGAACTGAGAGCCCATGTTCAGGGGGCGAGTAATGCTGAGGAAACAGGAGGATGAAGGGGCAGATAAAAACAGAAGTGACTCCATCACAAGGCTGTGGCAAGGCAGGCGCTAGTTTCATAGCATTCATTTTCGTTTTCCATCAAAGTAACAGAAGAAAAAAGGCAGGGAGAATGGAACAGACTGGTGAAAGGCAGATGTGGGTTTTCTACTACAAGAGATACTTGTTTCCCCAAAGCCCCTCCAAATTAAGAATAAAGATGATGAAAGGCAACAGGGGGGTGAGCTCTCGGCCGGCTCCCCCAGCAAAGCCACGCAGCAGGGGTGCTCATTCAGCCCCGAGCCCAGAGGTCACGGCCCCCAGTGGCCCTGGGGCAGGCCCTTCCTGTCCTTTGGCTTCCAGGTGCCTGGCGGCCTGGGGCAGTGCTGGGCTTGCAGCCATGGCCTTCCTGTCTCCGCCTCCCTCGCCATGTGGCTTCTCTGTGTCTGTGTCCACGTTCCCTTCTGCTCATAAGGACGTCTGTCAGCTTGGCTCAAGCCCACCTAAGGACCTTGTTTTAACTTGACATCTGCAGAGACCCCGCTTCCAAAGCAGGTTGCACCCGCCAGATGGCGTTAGGTAGAACATGCCTTTGGGCAGGACACAGGTCCACGCACACCAGTCATTCTGGGTCCCTCTCAGAGCGAGTTTCTGGTGTGAGCCAGCGCCTTCCACACCGCCTGGAACCCGCACCCCGAGCCCCGTCACCCCCGCCCCCTCCTGCGGTCTGCGCTCTTTCTCTTTTGCCTGTGCCTGCGCCGCCCCCCGCCGCGTGGCAGCTCTCTGCCTTTGGTTCTGTGCCTGAGGGTTTGCACCACAGTCTGCTCCCGATGACTCCTGGGCCTGGAGATCCTGAGCTGATCCAGGCCTGCAGGGCCACCCTGTGGCCCCGGGGAGAACCGGCTTCCCGCCCCCAGTGGGTCTGGGGGTTCCTGGGGCACCTGTGCTGGGAGAGGAGCTTTGCTCGCTGAGCCGAGGCCCTGGTGACTCAGGTTGGCTGGGCTCTGAGGAGGCCCCTGCTTCGGCTGCCACCACCCAGTTCTCTGCAAACACCACCTCACTAGGAAACACAGTCTTTCCTTCCCTTTGGATGAGCCCTGCCGGAGGAGGCACAGCTGTTGCTGTGGGGACAGTGCTCACTCCTCCGCCCTGCAGGCAGGACCGTCCACGAGTCAACTGTCTTCAGAGCCGCAGTGCTGGGGCGCTCATACACCCCAAACTCCTGTCACAGAGGGAGGGAGAGCAGAAGGGAGGCAGGAAGACGGGAGGCAGAGGGGGAGGAGGGGGGGGAGGAGGGGACATATTTAGCATGATTTTTGTAAAAAATAAAAACGGAGTAGCTATGGTCCAGGTTGGAGGAGGAAATGGCAACCCGCTGCAGTATTCTTGCCTGGAGAATCCCATGGACAGAGGAGCTGGTGGGCTGCAGCCCATGGGGTCACAAAGGGTCAGACACGACTGAAGCGACTGAGCACAAGCACACACAGGGTCCGGGCACCCACAGTGCAGCCAGGAGTCCAGTGTGGATGTGGTTCAGACACTTCCTGCATCGCTGAGAGCTTGCAATTCTCTGAACTGCATCAAACTCAAGGACACCACCAGCCCTGTTCAAAACAACACCTGTGAGCAGCGGCCACCTGCAACCTTGCAGCTTCAAAGTCCCCCACTCATACTCACTTAGCTTCTTCCAGCTCCGATCCGGATCCTTGGGAAGCATTTTCTGTCAGCAAGCCACGTGCTGCCTCTCTAGCCCCGCACCTTGTAGGCTGCAGCTCACAGTTCCAGTGCTTGGATCTGGGCTGCACACCCCAAACCAACCCCCAATAAATGCCTCCTGATTACAACCAGGTCTTCGCTCTTGGGCACCGGAGGGAAGAAGCAAGCAACCTTTAGGGCTTTCGGTCCTGGGGGCTGACAGCTCTGGCCTCGTCCTGCCTTCTTTTTGGCGCTGGGCTGTTTGCCATGGACATGTGTGACCCTGTGTGGGGTTGAGATTTGACGTCAGATGAAGGAAGTGCATCAGAGAGGCCCCTCCTCCCCTTCCGCACCCTGACCCTGGCCCTGGGAGGACCCCATGGTCCATACACTTGTGATCTGTGACAAAAACAACTTACGGGGGTGGGGATGGGACTAAGTGGGAGCAAAGTTTTGTAAGCTTTGGAAACTGTGCATGTTAATTCAGAATAGATTATTATAAATTGTTACTTGTAATACACAGAACAACCAATAAGATAATAAAAAATATATGTATATATTCCCTCCTCCCCAGAACAAAAATACTTAAGACAAATAGAAAACAAGTAGCAAAGTTGGTGGAAGTCCTTGTTTCTCAGTAATTACACTAAACATAAGTGTACTGAATTCTCTAATAAAATAAGCCAAAAAAGTGGAGACCACTCAAATGTCTATCAACTGAGGAAGATAACAAAATGTGTATCTATAGAATGGAATTTTATCCAGCCAAGAAAGGAATGATGCACTGACATATGCTACAGCATGGATGAACGTTGAACACATTATGCTAAGTGAAAAAAATAGACACAAAGAGCTACGCATCACATGACTGCATTTAGATACATTATTAAATAGGCCATGAAAGCCATATAGCCTATATTAGGTTATTGGGACATAAAGAAGGATGAGCACCGAAGAACTGATGCTTTTGAACTGTGGTGTTGGAGAAGACTCTTGACAGTCCCTTGGACTGCAAGGAGATCCAACCAGTCCATTCTAAAGGAGACCAGTCCTGAATATTCACTGGAAGGACTGATGCTGAAGCTGAAGCTCCAATACTTTGGCCACCTGATGCGAAGAGCCAGCTCACTAGAAAAGACCGTGATGCTGGGAAAGATCGAAGGCGGGAGGAGAAGGGGACAACAGAGGATGAGATGGTTGGATGGCATCACCAACTCGATGGACATGAGTTTAAACAAGTTCTGGGAGATGGTGAAGGACACGGAAGCCTGGTGTGCTGCAGTCCATGGGGTTACAAGGTCCATGGGATCCATGGGGTCCGACAGCACTGAGTGAACAACATCATTAGTATAGGCAAATCCATGGAGATATTAACCGGCAGATTAATCTGAAGTTGTCAGGGTCTGAGAGGAGGGGGAAATGTGGAGTGCCTGCTAAATGGCCACAGGGTTCCTTATCAGTTCAGTTCAGTTGTTCAGTCGTGTCCAACTCTTTGCGACCCCATAGACTGCAGCACGCCATGCTTCCTTGTCTATCACCAGCTCTCGGAGCTTGCTCAAAGTCATGTCCACTGAGTCGGTGATGCCATCCAATCGCCTCATTCTGCCTTCAATCTTTCCCAGCTTCAGGGTCTTTTCTAATGAGTCAGTTCTTCACATCAGGTGGCCAAAGTTTTGGAGTTTCAGCTTCAGCATCAGTCCTTCCAGTGAATATTCAGGACTGATTTCCTTTAGGATTGAGTGGTTTGATCTCCTTGCAGTCCAGGGGACTCCCAAGAGTCTTCTCCAACACCACAGTTCAGAAGCATCAGCTTCTCAGACAGATGTGTCTGACACCAGGGGAAAAACGACAGATGTGTGGCCCCTTACTCCACCTGCTGGCTCTCCATCCTCACCCTGTGCTCACCCCTGGCTCTGGCTGGCTGTCCACAAGCCCCATGGCTGCGGGTTCCCTATTCCAGCACCAGGACGGTCTTCCAGGATTACGGCCTTAATCTTGGCCGGAACCACGGCTCTTCAAAGGGACCCCAGGAGAAGACTGATTCCACTGCTTTTACAGAGAAGCACATCGGAATGTTGGACACTGGGTGGATGGCCTACGCCTGAAGTGAGGTTGCCAGATTTATGTTCTTTCCAGATGAAATGTGGAGCCGCTAGCAACAGGAAACCAGAGATCAAGCCGTAAGCCTTTGGACTGAGAACACTGACTCCAGGACCCGAGACTACCAGAGAACTCCTAACCCTAGGGAATATTAAATAGTGAGCACTCCCACCAAGGAAACCACTTCAATACAAGACCCGGCATCACACAGCTACCAGTAGTACCCTGCGCAGGACACCTCATCCAAACAACAAATAAGACAAAAATACACACCTGATCATCAGCAGGCGGGATTACCGCCTCACTCAGCCCTGCCCAGAGGAAAAGCAAAGAAACTCAGCACAAATCCCACCCTGTGCGAGGCTTACACAAACCACTGGACCAACCTGATGAGGGCAGAAACCAAAAGCAAGGAAGATTTCAACCTTAAAGCCTGGGAAAAGGAGACTTCAAACACAATAAGCTTTAAAAATAATCATATGAACAGGCAGAGAAATACTGAACAAATGAAGGAAAAAACTAGAAACACAGAAGTCCAAATAAATGAAGGGGAAATAGGTGAACCACCTGAAGAAGAATTCACAAGCATGATAGTAAAGATGATCAAAACCTTGCAAACAGAATGAAGAAATCACAAGAATTAATTAACAAAGACGCAGAAGAATTAAAGAATAAATGTAGAGAGACAAACATACAATTACTGAAATTAAACATACTCTAGAAGGAATCCGTAGCAGGATATCTGAAGCAAAGAACAGATCAGTGAGCTGGAAGATAAAATGGTGGAAATAACTGCTGAAGAGCAGAATACAGTAAAAAGAATGAAAAGAACTGAGGCTAGTCTCAGAGACCTCTGGAACAAAATTAAATGTGCCAACATTTGAGTTATAGGGATCCCGGAAGAAGAAGAAAAAAAGAAAGGGTATGAGAAAAATTTTGAAGAGATTATAGTAGAAAATTTTCCCAATAGGGAAAAGGAAATAGTCAATCAAGTCCAAGAGGTGCAGAGAGTCCCATACAGGATAAACGCAAGGAGAAACACATCACAGTTCAGAAGCATCAGCTTCTCAGACAGATGTGTTTGACTCCAGGGGAAAAATGACCGTTGTGTGGCCCTTACTCCACTTGCTGGCTCTCCATCCTCACCCTGTGCTCACCCCTGGCTTATACTAATCAACTAACAAAAATTAAACACAAAGAAAGAATACTGAAAGCAGCAAGGGAGAAGCAACAAGTAACATGCAAGGGAAACCCCACACAATTAACAGCTGACCTTTCAGCAGAAACTCTGCAGGCCAGAAGGGAACGGCAGGATATATTTAAATACTGAAAGGGGAAAATCTACAACAAATATTACTCTACCTGGCAAGGGTTTCATTCAAAATTCATGGAGAAATCAAAAGCTTTTCAGACAAGCAAAAGTTAAGAGAATTCAGCACCACCAAATCAGCTTTACAGCAAATGTTAAAGGGACTTATACAGTCAGGAGACACGAGAGAAGAGAAAGACCCTCAAAAACAAGCCCAAAACCATTAAGAAAGCTGCAATAGGGACACATATATTAACAATTACTTTAAATGTAAATGGATTAAATGCTCCAATCAAAACACACAGACTGGCTGAAGGGATACAAAAACAAGACCAAAATACATGCCACCTACAAGAAACCCACTTTAGACCTAAAGATGCATATAGACCAAAAGTGAGAGGGTGGAAAAATAGATTCCACGCAAATGGAAAGCAAAAGGAAGCTGGAGAAGCAATCCTCATATCAGGCAAAACAGACCTTAAAATAAAAATATTACAAGAGACAAGGACACTACATAATGATCAAAGGATCAGTTCAAGAGGAAGACATAACAATTGTAAATATCTATGCACCCAACATAGAAGCACCTCAATACATAAGACAAACACTAATAAGACATAAAAGGAGAAGTTCACAGTAACCTGAATAATGGTAGGAGACTCTAACACCCCACTCACACCAATGGACAGATCATCAAAACAAAAAGTTAATAAGGAAACACAAGTCCTAAATGATATATATTAGATGAGATGGATCTCACTGAAATCTTCAGGACATTCCATCCAAATGCAGAAGAATACACCTTCTTCTCAAGTGCACATGGAATATTCTCCAAGACAGACCACATCTGGAGTCACAAATCAAACCTCAGTAAATTTAAGAAAACTGAAATCGTATCAGGCATCTTTTCCAGCCACAATGCTATGAGACTAGGTATCAATTACAAGAAAAAAACTGTAAAAAACACAAACACATGCAGATGAAACAACAGATTTCCAAGTAACCAACAGGTTACTGAAGGAATCAAAAGGGAAATCAAAAAATTTCTAGAAAGAAATGACAATGAAAACACGACAAATCAAAACCTATGGGACACAGCAAAAGCAGTTCCAAGAAGGAAGTTTATAGCAATACAATCCTCCCTCAAGAAACAAGAAAAACCTCAAACAGACAACCTAAATTTACACCTAAAACAATTGGGAAAAGAACAACAACAAAAAAAAACTCCAAAATTAGCAGAAAGAAAGAAATCATGAAGATGAGAGCAGAAATAAATGAAAAGAAATAAAAGAAACAATAGTAAAGATTAATAAAACTAAAAGCTGCTTCTTTGAAAAGATAAAATTGACAAACCTTTAGCCAGACTAGTCAAGGAAAAAAAAGAATCAAGTCAACAAAATTAGAAATGATAAAGGAGAGGTTACAATAGACAATGGAAAAATACAAAGGATTATAAGAGACTATTATGAACAACTACATGGCAATAAAATGGACAAAATGGACAGATTCTTAGAAAAGTTCAATCTTCCAAGACTGAAACAGGAAGAAATTGAAATTATGAACAACCCAATTACAAGCACTGAAATTGAAGCTGTGATCAAAAATCTTCCCCCCCAAAAAAACAAAAGCCCAGGAGCAGATGGCTTCACAGGAGAATTCTGTCAAACATTTAGAGAAGAGCTGATGCCTATCCTTCTAAAACTCTTCCAAAAAATTGCAGAAGGAGTACTTCTAAACTCACTCTACAAGACCACCATCACCCTGTTACCAAAATCAGACAAAGACAACACAAAAAAATCTACAGGCCAACATCACTGATGAACATAGATGCAAAAATCCTCAACAAAACTTTAGCAAACAGAATTCAACAACACATTAAAAAGCTCATACACCATGATCAAGTTGGATTTACTCCAGGGATGCAAGGATTCTTCAATATGTGCAAATCAATCAATGTGATACACCATATTAACAAACTGAAAGATGAAAACCATATAATAATCTTAATAGATACACAAAAAGCCTTTGACAAAACTCAGCACCCATTTATGATTAAAACTCTTCAAAAAATGGGCACAGAAGGAACCTAACTCAACATAGTAAAGGCCATATATGATAAGCCTATAGCAAACATTCTTCTCAATGATGAAAAACTGAAAGTATTCCCCCTAAGATCAGGAGGAAGACGAGGGTCCACTCTCACCACTATTATTCAACATAGTTCTGGAAGTCCTAGCTACAGCAATCAGAGAAGAAAAAGAAATAAAAGGAATCCAGATCAGAAAAGAAGTAAAGCTCTGTTTGCAGATGACATGATACTGTACATAGAAAACCCTAAGAATACTATCAGAAATTTCCTAGAGCTAATCAATGAATTTAGCAGTCACAGGATATAAAATCAATACACAAAAATCACTCGCATTTCTATACACTAACAATGAAAAATCAGAAAGGGAAATTAAGGAATCAATCCCATTCACCATTACAACAAAAAGAATAAAATATCTAGGAATAAACATACCTAAGAAGACAAAAGAACTGTACACAGAAAATTATAAGACACTGATGAAAGAAATCAAAGATAACATAAACAGATGGAGAGATATTCCATGTTCCTGGGGAGGAAGAATCAATATTGTGAAAATGACTATACTACTATACTAAACGCAATCTACAGATTCAATGCGATCCCTATGAAATTACCAATGGCATTTTTCACAGACCTAGAACAAAAAATTTCACGATTCACATGGAAACACAAAAGACCCCAAACAGTCAAAGCAGTCTTGAAAAAGAAGAATGGAGCTGGAGGAAGCTACCTTCCTGACTTCAGATTATACTACAAAGCTACAGTGATCAAGACAGTATGGTACTGGGACACCAACAGACATATAGACCAATGGAACAAGACAGAAAGCCCAGAGATAAACCCATGCACCTACGGATACCTTATTTTTGACAAAGGAGGCAAGAATATACAATGGGGCAAAGACAGCCTCTTCAATAAATGGTGCTGGGAAAACTGGACAGTTACATGTGAAAGAATGAAATTAGAACACTTCTTAACAGCATACACAAAGATCAACTCAAAATGGATTAAAGATCTAAATGTAAGACCAGAAACTATAAAACTCTTAGACAAAAATGTAGGCAGAACACTCGATGACATAAATCAAAGCAAGATCCTCTATGACCACCTCCTAGAATAATGGAAATAAAAACTAAAACAAACAAATGGGACCTGATTAAACTTAAAAGCCTTTTGCACAGCAAAGGAAACTATAAGCAAGGTGAAAAGACAATCCTCAGAATGGGAGAAAATAGCCAATGAAACAACTGACAAAGGATTGATTTCCAAAATATACAAGTAGCTCATACAACTCAATACAAGAAAAACAAACAACCAATCAAAAAGTGGGAAAAGACCTAAAAACACTTTTCTCCAAAGACATACAGATGGCTCACACACACACATGTAAAGAGCTCAACACCTCTCATTATTAAAGAAATGCAAATCAAAAAAAGATTATCTCAACATCAGAATCATCATCAAAAATTACAAACAATAAAATGCAAAGGAAACTCTTGCACTGCAATGAGGTATCATTGATACAGCCACAACAGTCTTAAAAACCAGAAATAAAACCACCATATGATCCAGCAAAAAGTCTAGGCAAACAATAAATGCTGGAGAGGGTGTGGAGACAACAGATGGCAGAACACCAGGCCCTGTCCCTGGGTGGGAACATTGGAAATTGATTTCCTTCAGCCAATGCATGAAAGTGAAAAGAAAGTGAAGTCGGGAGTTGTCCCTAAAAACCATGGAAATAAAACCTCCATCCATGATTTTCCAGGCAACAGTACTGGAGTGGGGTGCCATTGCCTTCTCTGGGCATATACCCTAGGAAACCAAAATTGAAAAGATACATGTATTCCATTGTTCACTGCAGCACTATTTATAACAGCCAGAACACGGAAGCAACCTAGATATCCACTGACAGATGAATGGATAAAGAAGCTGCAGTACATATACACAATGGAATAGTCAACATGAAGTCACTCAGTCGACTCTTCGAGACCCCATGGACTTTGGCCCACCAGGTCCTCCATCCATGGATTCTCCAGGCAAGAGTACTGGAGTGGGTTGCCATTTCCTTCTTCAGGGGATCTTCCCGACCCAGGGATCAAACCCAGGTCTCCCGCATTGTAGGCAGACGCTTTACCATCTGAGCCACCAGGGAATTCAATGGAATAGTACTCAGCCATAAAATGGAATACATTTGAGCCAGTTCTACTAAGGTGGATGAACCTAGAGTCTATTATACAGAGTGAATTAAGTCAGAAAGATAAATATCATATACTAATGCATAGATGGAGAAGGCAATGGCACCCCACTCCAGTACTCTTAGCTGGAAAATCCCATGGACGGAGGAGCCTGGTAGGCTGCAGTCCATGGGGTCTCAGAGAGTCGGACACGACTGAGCGACTTCACTTTCACTTTTCACTTTCACTTTCATGCATTGGAGAAGGAAATGGCAACCCACTCCAGTGTTCTTGCCTGGAGAATCCCAAGGACGGCAGAGCCTGGTGGCTGCTATCTATGGGGTCGCACAGAGTCGGACATGACTGAGGTGACTTAGCAGCAGCAGCAGCAGCAGCAATGCATATATACAGAATCTAGAAAAATGGTACTGAAAAATTTATTTGAGGGCAGCAATGGAGAAACAGACATAGAGAACAGAGTTCTGGACATGGGGAGAGGGGAGGAGAGGGTGAGATGTATGGAGAGAGCAACATGGAAACTTAATTACCATATGTAAAACAGATAGCCAATGGGAATTTGCTATATGTCTCAGGAAACTCAAACAGGGGCTCTGTATCAACAGAGAGGGGCAGGATGGGAGGGAGATGGGGGCAGTTTCAAAAGGAAGGGGATATATGTAAACCTATGGCTGATTCATGTTGAGGTTTGACAGAAAACAACAAAATTCTGTAAAGCAATTATTGAAAAATAAATAAAATTTTTTTAAAAAAAGGTTACCAGGAATAAGTGCCACAAAGCAAATTCTCAAGGTATAAAAAGCACTGGTACTCTGAACAAACATATAAGAAATAAACCAAATTGATATAATACTCAAAATTCATTAAATGAAATGGTTCATCGACCTCAGACTTAAAATTTTCATAATGTTTATTATCTGTATTCTTCTCCTAAATATGTAAAGCACATGCAGTGAAGATTTCATTTTTGGCAATTTTCAGTCTTCAAGACCAATGGTCTTAATCTTTGATTGGTTTTCTAAGTTCTCCACAATATTTTTCAGATAATCTTCATCTTTTAAAAAATATACATATAATTCTCTTTCCACTTGATGCAGCTTATTAGATGCCAAAAGTTTTCTTTTTGTCTTCACATCAGCAAAAATATCAGTAAGAAGATGATTCAGTTTATTTAGCTGAGATTCAACTTGATGAAACTGCTCCGTTAACTCCTAAAAGGAAAGTAATAATGCTTTTTAATTCAAAATCACTATTCATAATACCAATCATAAATCTTAAATGTAATTTACATAGGAAGAATCTAAATGATATAATGACTATTCCCACAACCTCAACCATAAAAGACCTCAATTAAAAATCCATAGCAGGATTAACAAAAAGTCTACGTAAGATCCATTGAAACAACTTCTGCAGGCAAGTTTAAGTGATTCAAAGCAAACTCCTACTCCCTGAAGAGTATTTGATATGCAAACTGTTCTGCATATTTATACGTTCAACAAGTATTCTGAATGCCTACCTTATACCATGCATTGTTTTAGAGTCTACAACTATAAAAATGAACACCAAAAAAAAAAAAAAAAAAGAACACCATTTCCTTCATGGAACTTAACACTCTGCCAAAGCAATCAAACCTTGTTTTAGCCTAACCTGTTTACTCCAGACATCAGAGGTACTGATAAAACCTTGAAATGAAGCAATTACCAATATAAAGTAATTGTCTTAATCTGGATTTTTCTTTTTTCACACTGTTACAGAAGATGGAATTACATGTAACATTCAACTATCCTGATTTACCATGTAATTCTTCTCAAAAACCTAAACATTCTGGACCCCCCACATTTGATAACTGAAATTCCTCACTTCTTAACATTAAAAGCAGCTTAGGTTTTCTAACCATCAGCCAGTAGTATCAAAGAGGTTCTCAGACAATCTGTAGCTATAACTACACCTCAACCTTCGACCACTTCTCAGAATGATCCACAGTATGGTAATCACCTGATGCTTGCTGTGAATAGATTCCTATACCTCACTCCACACTAAATCACTCTGCAACAAAGCCAGAAGCCACATTTCAACAGGCTCCCTGGTGATTTTAATGTACAAGTTCAAGAGTACTAACTTCACACATGTCATAAATGCCAGCTCCAAAGAGCAGTACTTTTTAAACTACAGTAAAAAAAAAAAAAAAATCAAGTGGTATCTACAGTAAGTGGCCTCTGAGGGAAAACCCTGTAAACTGGAAAACAGTGAGAAATATCTCACCTTTAACTCCAATACTAAAGATCTTAATAGTTACTAAAATAATACTACAAATACTGAAAAATATTCAACTTCATTAATAAAAATGCAAGTTAAAATTCATATGGATGACATTTTGTATCTCACTGGGCTAGGAAAAAATGTAAAATAATGATACCCAATGACAATTATAGTAAAATCACCATATTTTAGTGATTTTAGAATGGACTCTTTCACACTTTAATATAACTGAAATCAATATGCACTGTATAATTAAGAGCATCATGTAACTGTTATTGACCAGACAGTCATAAGAAGCACTTTATCATATATATAACACCCCACACTGCTTCCCTAGTGGCTCAGATGGTAAAGTGTCTGTCCGCAATGCAGGAGACCCGGGTTCGATCCCTGGGTTGGGAAGATTCCCAGGAGAAGGAAATGGCAGCCCACTCCAGTATTCTTGCCTGGAAAATGCCATGGACCTCGGAGCCCAGTAGGTTACTGTTCATGGGGTCGCAAAGAGTCGGACACGACTGAGCAACTTCACTTCACTTCACTGCAAGACCTGCAGGGTCTTAGTTCCCCAACCAGGGATCAAAGCCATGCCCCTGCACTGGAAGCGTGGAGTCCTAACCACTGCCACGCCAGGGGATTCCAGCACCTTTTTTGAAAATTCTTACTGTGCTTAAGACACACAGCACAAGGTCTCCCCTCCTAACGAACCCAAGGGCGCAGCACTGCACTGTTAGCTGTTAGCACAATGTTGCATAGCAGATGCTAGGACTTGTTCCCTTCGCCTGAAGTGAGACTTGACGCCTACTGATGAACAACTCTCCATCACCGGCAACCACCACTGTACTCTGTGCTTCTAATGAGTCTATTTTAGATGGCCCACAGTAAGTGGAATCATGCGCTGTTTCTTGGGACTATCTTATTTTCACTTAGTATAATCTCAAGGTTCATTCATGTTGTGGTATTCTGAGGTTTTTTTAAGGCTGAATAATATTTCACTGTATGTATATACTACATTTTCTTTTTCCATTCCTCCATAGATGGACATTTAGGTTTTTTCTACAGCTTAGCTATTACAAGTAGGACTGCAATGAACATGTGAGTGGAGACATCTCTTTAATATCCTATTTTTATTTCCTCTGGATGAATACCCAGAAGGAGGATTACAGGATCATACAGTAGTTCTATTTTAATTTTTTTGAGGAAATTCCATACCGTTTTCCACAGCAGCTTCACCATTTTGCACTCCCACCGATAATGTACCAGGGCTCCAATGTCCCCACACCCTCACCAACACTACTCTTTTGGTTTTTTGATAACAGTCATAATAGGTGTAAGGTGATATCTCAACTGTGGTTTTGCTTTGCATTTCTCTGATAATTAGTGACACCGAGCAACTACTCATAATAAACCTGTTGGCCATTTATATATCTTCTTTAGAGAAATGTCTATTCAAGTCCTTAGCCCATTTTAAAATTAGGTCATTTAGTTTTTTGCCTTTTCATACTGTTCATGGGGTTCTTGAGGCAAGAATACTGGAGTGGTCTGCCATTCCCATTTCCAATGGACCACATTTTATCAGTCAAAGTAAAGAGGAACTAAAGAGCCTCTTGAGGAGGGTGAAAGAAGAGAGTGAAAAAGCTGGCTTAAAACTCAACATTCAAAAAACTAAGATCATGGCATAAGCCCCCATCAGTTCAGTTCAGTCGCTCAGTCGTGTCTGACTCTGCGACCCCATGAATCGCAGCACGCCAGGCCTCCCTGTCCATCACCAACTCCAGGAGTTCACCCAAACTCATGTGCATTGAGTTGGTGATGCCATCCAGCCATCTCATCCTCTGTTGTCCCCTTTTCCTCCTGCCCCCAATCCTTCCCAGCATCAGAGTCTTTTCCAATGAGTCAACTCTTTGCATGAGGTGGCCAAAGTACTGGAGTTTCAGTTTTAGCATCATTCCTTCCAAGGAACACCCAGGGCTGATCTCCTTTAGAATGGATTGGTTGGATCTCCTTGCAGTCCAAGGGATTCTCAAGAGTCTTCTCCAACACCACAGTTCAAAAGCATCAATTCTTTGGCGCTCAGCTTTCTTTACAGTCCAACTCTCACATCCATACATGACCACTGGAAAAACCATAGCCTTTGCCATTTGTTGGCAAAGTAATGTCTCTGCTTTTTAATATGCTATCTATGTTGGTCATAACTTTCCTTCCAAGGAGTAAGCGTCTTTTAATTTCATGGCTGCAGTCACCATCTGCAGTGATTTTGGAGCCCAAAAAAATAAAGTCTGACACTGTTTCCCCATCTATTTCCCAGGAAGTGATGGGACCAGATGTCATGATCTTCGTTTTCTGAATGTTGAGCTTTAAGCCAACTTTTTCACTCTCCTTTTTCACTTTCATCAAGAGGCTTTTTAGTTCCTCTTCACTTTCTGCCATAAGGGTGGTGTCATCTGCATATGTGAGGTTATTGATATTTCTCCCGGCAATCTTGATTCCAGCTTGTGCTTCTTCTAGTCCAGTGTTTCTCATAATATACTCTGCATATAAATTAAATAAGCAGGGTGACAATATATAGCCTTGACGTACTCACTTCATGGCAAATAGAAGAGGAAAAAACGGAAATTGACAGATTTTCTTGGGCTCCAAAATCACTGCAGATGGTAACCGCAGCCAAGAAATGAAAAACCCTTGCTCCTTGGAAGGAAAGCTATGACAAACCTAGAGAGTGTATTAAAAAGCAGAGACATCACTTGGCTGATCAAAGTCCATATAGTCAAAGCTATGTTCCAGTAGTCATGTACAGATGTGAGAGTTGGACCATAAAGAAAGCTGAGCGCCGAAGAATTGATGCTTTCAAATTGTGGTGCTGGAGAAGATTCTTGAGAGTCCTTGGACAGCAAGGAGATCAAACCAGTCAACCCTAAAGAAAATCAACTGTGAATATTCACTGGAAGGATTGATGCTGAAACTATAGCTCCTACACTCTGGCCACTTGATGTGAAGAGCCGACTCACTGGAAAAGACCCTGATGCTGGAAAGACTGAGGGCAGGAGAAGTGGGAGACAGAGAATGAGACGGCTGGATAGCATCACTGACTCAGTGGACATGAATTTGAGCAAATTCCGGGAGACAGCTGAGGGCAGAGGAGTCTGGTGTGCCGTAGTCCATGGGGCTGCAGAGTCAGAAATGACTTAGCGACTGAACAATAAGTCTGTTGCTGTCACCAACGCTGTTTATGTACAGTGTGGAAAAACACAAAAAATACTTTGAGTCAAGAAATAACATAGAAATGGACACTGAATGTGAAGTTTCAGAAATACCGTAATCATTTTAATTGGCTTTTTCCTTTTAATGTATATTCCTAAGGGATATGATAAAAACCTATGTCTATCACACCTAAAAGATATCTTCTAATAGGTATGAAATAAAAATTCTAAATAAGAAAGTGCTGTGTCAGTTTAAATGAAAATGCTTTTTCTTTCTTAGAAACTCGTGAAATTATGGTGTATCATATGATAAATGGTGTCTAGTAGACATTCAAATAGCTGGTGACATTTTAAATAGGTAAACTCCTTTGAAAAGCAATATGGCAGTATCAAAAGCTAAAAAATAATGTGTATAACCCAAGAAACCTCATAATTCTATACTATCTCTAAGAGTTCATCCAAATGGTGGACTGGTTACAGAAATTATGACATAGTAATTAAATCAATAGAGTATTATAAACATTAAAAATTAAAATTATTGTAGCATGGAAATGTTTATTTCATAACGCTAAATAAAAAGGAAAATATAAAAAATACATAAGTAAAGGAAAAAAGCATCTACTTTGCAAATACTAACCAAAAGAAAAATAGCATAGGAATATTAATATTGGACAAGAGAAAATTAAGACAAAAAGCACAATACAGGGTCATTATATAATGCTAAACAGTTAAATCACTGCAATTTAAATCCACCAGGATAATAATTCACTGCAATTTTAAACTTGGATGTAACTTATAAAATAGACTCAAATATAAATAAAAACTGATAGAACTACAATGAGAAATTTTCAAATCCACCATCATAGGATTTTTAAATAATTATTTAAAAGATCAAGAAGATAGAATCAGTAATAGGAAACTTTAAAAAACTAATCACAAGTATCACTTCATATCCATGAGGATGACTATTACATCCTTTTTTAAAAGGGAAAATAACAACTGTAGGTGAGGACATGTATAAACTAGAACCCTGGTACAGCTGCTGGGTAATGTCAGACAGATTCTCAAAAAGTTAAACACAGGCTTACCATGATTCAGCATTCACTCGTAGGCATATACGCAAAAGGAATGAAAACAGGGACTCAAATTCGTGTACAACGTTCACAGCAGCATTATATACAACAGATAAAAGGTGTAAACAACTCAAGTGTCTATGAACAGATGAACAGTTAAACAGATAAAATGTGATGATAAAACACAGATGAACAGATAAAATGTGGTATATACAGACAACAGAATACTCAGCACCAAAAAGGAATGAAATTCTCACACCTGATGCAATATGGATGATACTTAAGGATATTATGCTGAGATAAGCCAAAGAAAAGGGAAAATATTATTATATGATTCTACTTTTATAAGATAACTATAGTAGGCAAATTTATAGAGACAGAAAATGGAATAGAGATTACTAGGGATGGGGAAAAGAAGGAATGGAGAATTAATATTTAACAGGCACAGAGTTTAGCCCATGTGGGATGAGAAAAGTTCTGCAAGTAAATGGTGACACGGCTGCATGACAGTGCAAATGTTCTTAACGTCATCATAACTGCACACATTAAATGGTTAAAATTGTAAATTTTACATTTTGTATATTTTATAATAAAAAATTATTTTAAAAACTAATCATAAGCTGTCTTATTTCAAGAAAAGATAACGTAGTTATTCAGATCAATTCTTCCACAGGAAAAAATGTAAAAAGTGAAATGAAGTATTTTAAAGAGTCAAACAAAGCAAAATCTTCTAGGACTTCCCTGGTGATCCAGTGATTAAAAATCCACCTTACAATGCAGGGGACACAGATTCGATGCCTGGTCAGGGAACTAAGATCCCACATGCCACGGGGCAACTAGAGAGTCCATGGCACAACTAAAGAGCCTCTGTTCACCGCAACGAGGAAAAGCCCACGCACCACAACAGAAGACCCAGCGCAGCAACAACAACAAAAAACAAAACCCCAAAGCTTCCTGAAACCAACAAAGAGAGAACAAGACTTTAAAAGACTACAAATCCATAAAACAATGCAGACTGGTAAGAGACCCCAGAAGCTGCTTTACTCAATCGCTAATCTTGAAAAAACAGAATCCATGATTCCTGACACTGACAAGAGGAGTGGTGAAGTCCAAGGTCCATAGAAGGTAGGAAGTCAAACAGGAGACTGTCTTTGTAATAAACTAAGGACACCAACAATCTTAAGATCAGGATGGCCAGAGCAGGAAGAGCCCTTGGTTAGAATCACAGTCCAGACAGGAATCATCTGTTGTTGTTCAGTCACTCAGTCGTGTCAAATTCCTTGCAACCCAAGGGACTGTAGCATGCCAGGCTTCCCTGTCCTTCACCATTTCTCCCAGAGCTTACTCAAACTCATGCCCATTGAGTCGGCGATGCCATCCAACCATCTCGTCCTCCAAAACAGACTTTGAACCCAGCTTATGGTTCAGAACTGGCAGTGCTCTTAATATCTAAGTGAGCATACACGAAGGCAAAAGACGTTTAAGGAGGGTCTTTTATGTATTTTAATGTATGAGAGTCCTTTCACCAGAAAGATACTGATTTTAAATTTGGATGCCTCAATAAGTGGTAATGGGACAATCTGGTTATTCATGGGGAAAAATAACAATAAAATTAGAACTCTATTTCTCATGTCACAAACTCCTGGTGGATTAAAGAACTGAACTAGAACAGCATAAACTTTTAAGATAAAGTAAAAGGGACTGTCATTACTATGTTAAGGGCAAACTTTCACAAGATATAAAAAAGGGCAAACCATAAGAGTGATAAATTACATCAAAATTGAAATCTTAAAAAAAAAAGTCAAAAACTAACAGGTAACAATAAAAAAGAAAAAAACAAGACACAAATAGGGAGCAAACACATGCAGCACACATCACTGACAAATGGCTGGCGTTTGAAATGCGTGAAAGAACTCCTCCCGAACGGGGCTCAACCGCCACGATCATCAGAGACATGCCAATCGTAACCTCAACGGGACGCTATTTTATATGTTTGCAGAGTGAGAAAACTATAAATGCAAATAGCACTATGTGATGAAAAAAACATCGTAAAAGAGCATCTCTCAAACACTGCTGGTACAATATGGTACAACCACTTCCAAAATCAGTTTGATGTATTATGTAAAACAGAACCTGTTATTCAGCAATTCCACTCCTATGTGAGGTGACAGAGAGAGAGAGACATGCATCTGTAAGACATGCAGCAAGGCTATCCACATCAGTATGATCTACAACAGCAAGAACTGGAAATAATCTAAATGTCTGTCAACAGAACAGGTAATTAGACTGTGGAATTTCACATAAGGGAATACTAACTATACAAAAGAGAAAACTATAAATGAGCTACTATAAATGAGCTAAGTTTTACAAATACCCACATGGATAAAACCCAAAATCATATTAAGAAACAAGCAAGTTACTGAAGAATATATATAATACAATCTATATAAAGTTCAGAAACATACAAAACTAACACACAGTCTGTATTATAAATAAAAGAAAGCAAATGACAAATCTTAGCATAGTTCCTCCCTGAAAAAGAGAGGAGAATGCTATTAGAAAGTGAAAGTGAAGTCTCTTGGTCATGTCCGACTCTTTGCGACCCCATGGACTGTAGCCTATCAGGCTCCTCCGTCCATGGGATTTTCCAGGCAAGAGTGCTGGAGTGGACTGCCATTTCCTTCTCCAGGGGATCTTCCCAACGACCCAGGAATCAAACCCGGGTCCCCCGCATTGCAGGCAGACGCTTTACCGTCTGAGCCACCAGGGAAGCCTATTAGAAGGAGCTGCTATTACTAGGGTACACAGAATTTTAAAGATATAAAAGCTATCCTCTGTGTGTTAAAATAAGTGAAAAAAAATACAGGGATGGTGTGTTTTTTTTTTTAATTCTTACCATAAACATTACATATCCTTTCATATCTGAAATATTTAATAAATTTTAAAAACTTTGACCAAAACTACTTGAAAAATATATGTGAATAAAAATGAGATATAAAAATGTTACTATCAGGGAAATGGGGTAATATTTTCTTCATGTTAACATTTTCTTTAGTATCTTTTACAATGAACATTTTTTTTAAGCATTTTTAATTACCAGGGTAAGCACCTACCTGATCACTAAGCAAAAGCTGATTTCCTCCTTGATACAAAGCTTCACAAAGCATGTTCACATCACTGTTTAGTTTGGACAGAAAGAAAGAATGTTCTTGAGCAGATACTGCCAACTGCTCTTGTACCAAAGAAACCTCCTGTTTTAATTTCTCAGCTACTTCTTCCAGGTTTCCATGGGTTATAAACAATTCTTTTTCTTATTCTCTCCTTCTAAAAGTTGATAAAGCCTAAAATGTAGAAATAAAAATTAGAAGAAATTCTTAAGTCAGTACAGTTTTCAAAATTATAACCCACTATATTGGGGCATCTTTGGGAAAGCTAACAATTGTAAATATTAATCAAACAATTAAAAACTTTCCAACTACAATACTATCTCATTACAGAAATACATATTCTAATTATCGTATCTGAATTCCCAGTTTTCCCATCTTCCAAGTTTTAGATATAAAATTCTTTTTGACTTTAACTGCCACTAACCTACTTCAATTAAAGTACCCTTCAGAGATACCGCCCTAGAGAACACTTCTTCCACAGAACACAACTATGAGGCAGCAGAAACGGCAAAGAACTTGAAACAGAAGACTGAGGTCTGACGCTGGCTGTCATGTAAGACCTAAGTCAAGTCAGCCTTTGAGATTTAATCTTCACGTCTAACATCTACCTAATTTTAAAGGACTGTGGTAGACTTAAAAGAGAAAAATTGAAAATACAAGCTACATAAATATTAATAGTAAACTTGCTACTCCAGTCATGTCTACATTTGCTTGACAAATTAAATTCCTAATGAGCCAAGAGGCCATTGTAATACTTCAAACATTAATGGCAGAAAAGTCCTACAGTACAAACGGAAAAATGTGAGGCAGCACCTTCTACACATATATGACAAAAAGTATCTGTTCTTAGTCTTCCTGAAACTGGTTCAAAGTGAAAAGTAGTGAAAGTGTTAGTTGCTGAGTTGTGTCCAACTCTTTGTGACTCCATGGACTCAGCCTGCCAAGTTCCTCTGTCCATGGAATTCACAAGAATATGGGAGTAAGAAGCCATTCCCGTCTCCAAGGGATCTTCTGGACCCAGGGATCGAACCCAGGACTCCTGCATGGCAGGCAAATTCTTCACCATCTGAGCCCCAAGGAAGCCCCAAACCAGTTCAAGCCCAAGGCTAATTCTCTTCTTGTGGAATGTGACCACACAATTCCAGGGGGCACCATTCACACAGAATCATGATTTCAACGCCACCTTCTAAAACTGCAATGACATAGCCCTATCCATGCCCTTCATTTCATTAATAAGAATAAAAAGTATTAGATGATTTTCTTTTAGTCTAGAGAAAAAGCAGCAGAATCCAGATTTTTGAGTCCTTTTACTACTTTAGCTGTTCAACTTCAGTATCTCCATACCATTAATTGCTCAGACATCCAGAAGAGACCAGAAGCTAGCAGTCATCCTTACTGATTCACCTGACTAGATGCAAAAATGAAGTCTTCTCTCCTCCCTACCGCCGCCTTCTCCAAATGCAATCAATTCTCTGATCAGCAATACTTGCTATACATCAAGATGCATTCAAACTTCCTGCTAGAGTTAGCCTCCTGCCCCAAATCTAAAAATATCTAAATAATAGCATCCAAACATGAATAAAAGCCTTGTATTGTATATTTTCAATTCTCCAAACCATCCACCTCACCTCTAAACCAGCTACTTCTAGATCTAACGTAAATGAAAAAGGTTAGCCTTCAATTTAAAAAAAATTTTAAGAAATTAAATTAACTGAGGAATTGGGGAAAAAAAAAATTAAAAGAAACACAGACCCATATAACAGAAAGGTGGAAGAATACAAACGCCAAAAATGAAGTACAAAGAACTTTTTAAACTTTCACAAGTTTTAGTTCAAACTCTAGTACTTAACAAAAACAAACAGAAAAATAATTACTCACTAAAGAAACAAAGAAACTTACCTATGAGTAGAATAATCCTTGGTATCAATGGTATTCCTTGGATTTATCTGCTGAGATACTGATGGATCTGTTAGCATTTCTAATCGCTGGTGGAACATCAAATTACTTTGCTTAAGTAGGTGAACCAAGTTTTCCAGCTGACGATATATGTCCCAATGCTTTCTCAATTCAATTTCATATGATAAATGAAGAAGTTCAAATGATGCCTTTTGCTTTATCAACTGATTTAAAACCAACTCTTGTCTTTCTGTGTAATAGTCTTGTTTAGCAATCTGTCGATCAAAATCTCCCTTTACAACTGGCATATTCAATAACTGGGCATTCTCTTTTACCATAGCAGGCAAAATTTTGTCTTTTATATGAGTGATTTGTTCTTCAAGTTTCAGAATTTCACTGTTCAAGCTAGAAATTTTAGCATCCAAATTATCTTTGCCAAGAGCCTACACAAAGAAAACAATTACATTTCAAACTGTAAATACAAAGTAGGAATAGTTTTTAAATTATTTTCACTTTCCATTTTAGGTTATCAGATAACATATTCACTAATAGAAACTTGTTTTGTATTAACAAAAGCCAAAAACCCAGTTTAAAATGGCACAGAGAAGATGAAACCAAGGGTAAAGCCATTATGAACTGCTAAATTTTAATGCTATTACTACTGTGTAAAATACTATACACATAAATGGCTACCAAAACAGATTTTTTTGGTCAAGTTCGTCTTAAAAAATCACCCATTACCACACTACTTACCAAACACTAACGTATGCTATTTATGCTTTTCTTAAAATAATCTCAGTAGCTATTCTCCCACCCTGCTTGTTGACTTTAGAACTTCTACAGAATGACAGTACTTCACACATCATTCTGAAGTTTGAGACAATTATAGGTATATAGCTTCAGAAAAGCTCTTCTTTTTACTCAACTATCTACTGATTACATGACCAGGAAAGCAAGCTACCCAAGAGTGCAAGTAGATATCTTTAATACATTTGTATATTCTTTAAAAACAATCAAGAGTTTCAATCCACTGAATTGGATTTCATTAGCACCATCCTCTGGTCAGAGCAAATAAGGCAGACTACCTATAACAGCAATAAGGCTCTCATTCATCATAAAAAAGACGTCAGCCTTATCTGTGTATGAACCAACAAAGAATACAAAAGTACTTTTGAAAATGAGCTAGATAATGTGGTTGGGTTATAATTATTATTTCTCCCCTCCACTAAGATTTATTTGTGTGAAACAATAACACATACCACAACACTGAACAGAAAATAAAATGTAATTACTTACTACATCCCCCTTTCTAAAGTACTTTACTATCAGCATGTGTTAGTCACTCAGTTGTGTCCAGCTATTTGCAACCCCATAGACTATAGCCGTGGAGAAGGCAATGGCAACCCACTCCAGTACTCTTGCCTGGAAAAATCCCATGGATGGAGGAGCCTGGTAGGCTGCAGTCCATGTGGTCGAGAAGAGTCAGACACGACTGAGCGACTTCACTTTCACTTTCCACTTTCATGCATTGGAGAAGGAAATGGCAACCCACTCCAGTGTTCTTGCCTGGAGAATCCCAGGGACGGGGGAGCCTGGTGGGCTGCCATCTATGGGGTTGCACAGAGTTGGACACGACTGAAGCAACTTAGCAGCAGCAGCAGCAGACTATAGCCCACCAGCTCCTCCAATGGAATTCTCCAGGCAAGAATACTGTAGTGGGTTGCCATTCCCTTCTCCAGGGGATCTCCCAATATTATTTCGTAATTAACAACAACTTAAATATGAATCCAGTCTCATTTCTCACGCTTACCTTGCTAGTGAGGCTATGAAGATTCTCCTCTGCCCACTTTATACTTGACTTTAGGCTCAAATTATTTGCTTTCAAGTGAATTAACTGATGTTGAGCACAAATGTATGCCAGCTGCAGCCTACCCATTTCTAGCCGTCTCTCCTCAAGAACTTCTTGATTATCACAAATAGATGGTGCCTGCATATCTAAAAGTTGAAAATTTTCTTCATTTGAACTTTCAACTACTTCATGTATACCCTGAAAGAACTGTTTTTTGGTATATAAGGTTAATGCTGCCGTACTTTGCTCTTCTTGGCTTAGATAGTTTTGCAATGAAAACTGAGATAAAAACACCAGTGGATTTGTTCCTTGATCCAAATTAGACCGTCTGAAGAACATCATTAACTTTGCAACTCCATCAGTAAGAGTGTGAAGTTCATTACTGATCTTGTTATTTGTAGCATTTAGAATTCCTTGACTCTGTTTCAGCTTTTTATTGGTTTCTTCTTCTTTAGCATTTAATCTCAGAGATTTGTGACTAGTTACTGAAGCCATCAACTGGCATTTATTACGTCGCTGAATTTTTAGGTTCTTTAATTTCTGCAGAGTTTGAACCTCATCCTCTAATTTCTCTAGCTCTTTGTCATTCAAGGTAGGTGTCTTCAAATCAGAAGTTTTACAAGTTTTTAGAACTTCATCCAATGCTGCTCCTTCTAGGATGGGCTTGCCTGATTTTTGAAGAATGCTAAAAGCTTCCAATTCCTCTTCAGACAATATGTTCTGTTCATTCACATTCCCACAAAACCACTTCAAAAATGGTTCATTTTCAACGAACAACCAGTCAAAATCTTCCCCATTAAGAATATCAGCTTTCGGATAATCAATTTTTTTTAATGTTTCTACAAATTCTTTTCCACAGCTCATGGTTTAACTACCCAAAATTTTGTAACTGATAAGGTTTTAATGGTGTTGATATTTAGAAAATAAGTCCAATACATACAAAACTAATTTTATGTTAAGTCCATAGAAAAGGGGGAAAAATATTTTTAGAATCTATAATAATTTATCCTACAGGGGGAAGAAAAACAAGTATTAGACCACAAAATAAGGCGACTCTATCTTTTAAAGTATTGATAAATATCACATGATATTTGGGAACTATCTAACCCAGAGATAGTTGTAGCTGAGAAGTCTGACAAAGAGAAATAATTAGAGTATTACTCAGAACGCTGAAACAGTAATGAAAGGCTAATTAACAAGAAAATCTTATTTTTTCCAAAGATCAGCAAGTCCGTTTTTAATTCAAAATAGATGGATCTAAATAGATCCACGCCATCACGTGACTAAGCAGCCTCTTTTCCCTGTCCTTTCCGAGAAGACAGAAATAAATATGGTCAGATATTGAGGAACAGTCAACTGAATATTTACCTGAATGACTCAGTCAGCAGCCGCATTCACGCAAAAACCAAAGTCAGACACGACCAACCTAGTGCAGAGAAAACTAGGCCTAAGAACCACCGCCGACTTGAACCAAAGGACTCAGCAGTCCTTAAATAAAGGTATTTCAGGCGTTTGTTATTTTCAGCACAGGGACCACTGAATAATCCACGCTGCGAACTCCAGCGACGGGAACAAGAGGTTCAGAGGAGGGACCCAGAAATTTGCGGCACTCTGTGATTCTGTGTCATTCAGCGATGAACGATCGGTGTGCGCGTCAATAAAATACTCGTCCACAGAGACGGCCCAGTCGGCGCGACAAACTGCACAAACCTTAAGCGGGTCAATTCCTAAAAGAAATCAGTGAACAGTCACTGGAAGGACTGATGTTGAAGCTGAAACTCCAATACTTTGGCCACCTGATGCGAAAAACTGACTCATTTGAAAAGACCTGATGCTGGCAAAACTTGAAGGCAGGAGGAGAAGGGGAGACAGAGCATGGATGGCATCACCGACTCGACAAACATGAGTCTGAGTAAATTCCGGGAGTTGGTGCTGCAAAGGGAATCCTGGCGTGCTGCAACCCATGGGGTCGCAAAGAGTCGGACACGACTGAATGACTAAACTGAACTGACTAAGCGGGTGCCGGCCGGCCGGCGGGGTTGGAGTGCGCCCCCCGCATCCCAGCAGAGCCTCCAGGGCCCAGCGGCCTGGGGCCCCGAGAGCCGCGCCCCCCGCCACACCCCACCCTCACTGGAACCCCGTTTCCCGCCGCGCCCCTCGCCTCGATAACCCCACTAGAGTCCGGCTCCCCGCCGGCACTAGAGTCCCCAGTCTTCCGCCGCGCCCCTCGCCCCTCCCGCCGCCCCCCTCATCCGCAGTGGAGCCCTCAGTCTCCCGCCGCTGAGCCCCTCGTCCCTCCGGCCGCCCCTCGACCGCACTGGAGTCCCCAGCCTCTCCGGTAGCTCTCCCCGCCCCCTCCTCCTGAGGACCGCGACTGCGCTGAGCGGGAAACTACTCGCGCGCCCGAAAGACGCCCCCAGGGGCGCCCGGAAAGAAGACGCAGCCGCTGACCCGCGCCGCTCCCACCGTCCCACCGCCCGCCTGAGAGAACTGCGAGTCCGTTGCCGCTCACCTCAGGAAGCTCGGCTCGCGCCCCTCAGAAGCCCGCCGCCGCCCAACCTCGCAAGGCCTCATGGGACGCCCACTCCCGCGCAAAGGACCAAAACCCGGCTGGTAGGCGACAGCCTGCGCAGGCGCAATATCGGAAGAGGCGGGGGCCGGACGTGATGTCTACCAGCAAGGAGAGAGCTGATTGGCTCCCTGCCTCAGCTGGGGTCTCCTAGAGGAACGCCCTCTGGGTGCATGCAGGCCTCCGTCCGCCTCCTTTGAGGAGCCGGTGTTCCGTCTCAGCCTCGTTGGGTCGCGAGCGCGCAGCAGAGCCAGCTCCGCCCTGTCGCCCGCCCGACTGGTGGCCGGGGCGTCCGGTCCTCCGCGGGCCCGGGGGCCGGGCTGCCGTCCAGAGTGAGCGTGGACGAAGTCGCCGAGCAGACTTCTCGCCTCTCAGTCTCATGACGAACGCTGTTTTCCAGAAGCACTTCGTTCCCAAGCCTTCTCTTCACCGGACAACCCCATCTTCAACGTAGGACTTTTTAAAAAGTCTAAACTGTTTGATTCGTCGAGTCGATGTGTGTCACAGGATGGAGCACGGGTTTTAAAGCAGAATGCCAGAAACGGAGGGTGTGTAGTCGGCGAGAGGAGTAGGGCTCAAAGGAGACCTCCACGTTGGAGGAAATCTGGTGGACACCGCACAATCCAGTGAAGCAAAACTTTGAGGTTACCATTTGTATCGGACAGAACGTATTTGCCTCTCTACCAGACACAAATAATTTTGTTTTACTTAAACCAATCTTCTACAGATTAGCATGGCAGTGAGCAAGGCTGGGGCCCTGGTCATTACTACGCCATCAGTACTCCGCAACCCCCAACATCAAATGGCCCTAAGGTGGCTTGTTCGATAACGTCCTAGTCTAATGTGACATTGGCAGGGCAGAAGTCTCTCCGGATAACGTTTCTTAATATTTCTTAAGAAGAAAAGGAATAATGTTCCAGGGCAGATAACATGAATTTTAATCCGGACTTGAACCTATTTATTAATTCTTCGTTTGTCCTACTTTTTGATCCTCCTCTTCTAAAAAGACAATAAACCCTAAAATGGTCGGGGAAAGCATTACAGGAGAAGAAAGCTCGCAGAGCGGTGCACACTGCCTGAACGCAGGAGCCTGGACCCTGGAAGAGAGGGTCGGTTGACAAACTGGGAGGCGGGGTTAGTCACACATACCCCGCCCCGGGGGGAGACCGGGAAGACTCCCCGCCCAGCCGTGGGGATGGGGCGGGGGTTGCGGCGGGAAGAGGCGCTGGGCCGCCTTACCCGGAGGAAGTGGAGGCTTTGGAGGCAGTGCCTTCGAGAAATTCTGCTGAAGAGGCAGAGATCGAGGGAGAGCAAGAGAAAGCAACAGGAGAACAGGAGACGAGGGGGGTGGGGATGCAACGCTGGGGGAGGGTTTGGGTTTTAAGATGGGAGGAACTTGGGGATATTTATAGATTGGGAGGAGGAACTCAGACTGAAGCAAAGACGCAGGAAAAGGACTGCTCTGTACAAAGAGCCCTGGGAAACTGGAGGGTGGGACCCCAGCACGCTGATCTGAACTAGAACCCCACTTTTCTGAGTGACTCCTGAGTCGTTCCCTGGGCCCACAAATCCCTCCACATGACTTCGAACTGCTGACCTTAGTCATTTGCTTGAAAGATGTTCCTGGCGCCAAAAAAACATTAAAATATAAGTAAAAATCACAATGGTATTAGCCCACTGAGTACAAATGAAAATACTACAGGTTTAACTATTCAAAGAGTTTTCCTTGGAAACTTATTAGGGCATTTCTGTACTTGAGGTTGCATTGGAATTTATGAAAGCAAGTGGGTTACACTTACTTCCAGGACAAGCTTGCTTTCCTCCCAATCAAAACCATTTGGGGTTTTAAGGGAACTTAGTCAAAGCGGAGAAGGCAATGGTAACTCACTCCAGTATTCTTGCCTGGAGAATCACTGTGGACAGCAGAGCCTGGCAGAGAGTCCATGGGGTGGCAGAGAGTCAGACACGACTGAGTGACAAGCACACAGCACAGGGAGTCAAAAGGTAAAGGGAGCCGGGAATGACTCTTCGTGAGAAAGTCTGACACCCGGCTGGACTAAACAGACCAAAACAACTGTGTTTGTTGTTTCCTTCCGATGAAAATCTTTTTTTCTCCTGTTGATATTAAAATGTGTTTTAGGTTTCGGACAACTTTTCAGAGGCATCAGACTGCAGTCTGATGTCGAAGGTCGTCTCTTCTCAGATGTAGTTTTGGGTGATGGTGGCGGGACTCCACCTTCCGAGTGGGAAGTGACACACAGCGTGAGAAGCTCTGTCCTGCAGTCACAAATGTGACAGATGGCAAGAGACAGAGGCAGGGGGTGTCCCATGCAGAGAGCGAGCCTGACAGCCAGAGAACGCGAGTCTGGATGAGTGTCCGCGTCCAGATGAACAAGAGGTGGCTTTCGTTCCACCTCTCCTCCTGCTCCATCCCGGCCAGGAGAACGCCATCCATGTGCCCTGCGCTGTGGGGCTGGCGGCGGGAGGGAGGAGAGCCAGCTTGTCTTCCATCACTCTGACAATCACGTGACACGGGAAAACAGTCCTCAAACTCCTGAGTGGGTGGGGTTGAGGCGCTGACCAAGATGACCCCCAGCCGGAGCTGCTGGAGGTGGGGGTGGGGCACCAGGGGCCTGGAGGGGGCTTGGGGTCCGGTAAAGAGCATCAGGACAGGCTGAGGAGGCAGGAGGCAACGAGGAAGGAGCAGAGCCACTGCGGACTAAATGGGCAAGAGATCCCGCCAGGGCTAGTGTGCCCCGCGGGCCTGGCCTGGCAAGGAGCTGGGAAAGGGAAGAAGTGAGCAGCCTGAGTAACCAGCTCAGACGAGCACCGATCCGGGCGGCCAAATCACGGCCATCAAAACTGACAGGAAGACTGACTTTCCAAGCTGCGAACAGAGGGGAGTGCGGAGGGACAGAGAGGGGCCGGGGTGGGCTTGGGTTGAGCCGAAGGCACAGGAGTGGATGGGGAGAGGGCAGGCAGCTGGGTTTAATCCTGGAGGTGACTGGGCAGCAAAACCACCGGAGGCTGTTCTGGACGCCAAGGAGAGCACGGGCAGGTGGCCCGCCTGGGTCAGGGGTGAAGGGGGCTGGCTATAAACCGGGCCTGGAGTGGGCTCAAGGCATTCGGTGTTGGAGGCTTCCCAGAGGGCTAGGGTCGGGTCACAGGGCACCACCTTCCAGCAGGTGACTGGAGGAAGGCAGGCGCCCTGCCTGAGACGCAGCTTCCTGTCTGTGAGACAGGCAGGGGGAGGACCTCGGCGCTAATCACCTGAAGCGTTCATGCCCTCAGTAAAAGATGGAAGGCCTTCCCGGTGGGCCTGTGGTTAGGACCATACTTCCCAGGCCGGGGGTGCAGGTTCAGTCTCTAGTTGGGGAACTAAGATCCCACATGCTGTGTGGCTCAGCCAAAAAAACTAAGATTTTTTTTTAAAAAAGTGGTGATTTAAACTCATAGTAATAGTTGGAATTCAGATACCCGCATTCACATTCAAGCCCAAGGGCTGGTGGCTCAAGGCCCCAACTGTGTTCCCGGCAAGATTCTCTTCTCTCCTAGAGGTGCCCCCAGGGACTCGCCCAGTACAAGAGGCCGGAGTACTGCTTTCTGCCGGGGGGACGGAGGAGGAACTGAGTCCCCAGGGGTCCCTCCAAATCCCCTCCTGCAGGCGCCCCTCACCTGCCCGCAGACCTCAGGGAGCCGCCTCGCTGGGCTGCGGCTGGCCCGGGATGGCACCCCGGCTTCCCAGGAAAGCCCCACCCCAGTTCCCCACCCCTGGCGGGGCTCTTCCTCCTGGGGTGCCTCTGCTGGGGCCTCACACCCCCACCTGCACAACAGGGCGTTCCGGGGACACCAAGGCCAGGTCCGGGGGC
This sequence comes from Bos mutus, assembly GCF_027580195.1. Taxonomy (NCBI): domain Eukaryota; kingdom Metazoa; phylum Chordata; class Mammalia; order Artiodactyla; family Bovidae; genus Bos; species Bos mutus. The sequence goes on along the minus strand of NC_091622.1, from coordinate 115,889,946 downwards.
TTCTCCCAGGGCCACCCTGAGAGCCAGTGGCCGCCATGCACGGAGGGCACTTGACACGGAGGCGGCTGAGGCACCGGCAAAGCTGAGCTGGCCGGCCCAGGACACCCTGAGGGCCCCGCTGTCCTCAGGATAGTGCCCCAGCCCCAGGGGCCAAGTCTGAGGCTGGCAGCAAGACCTCCCACCTGGCAAACAGACCCAGGAAGGTGGGGGCGGGGGGGGGGAATGGCTTCCACCTCAGTCCCACCTTCACCTCCAGGGGACGTCCAAGGAGGCAGCTCTGACACTGGGCTCCCAGAGGCCGGCTCCTAGGAAGGGGAGGCCCGTGGTCTGCAGGGTCTCCCAGAAAGCCGAGACTCCCGATATGGTGGTGAGGACCACCGAGGCCGCCCAGGGGACTGAGGGGACGGACGCCCAACACAGGGATGGAAAGAACGGGAAGACAGAGAGGTGAGGTATAAAAATCTGTATTTATGTTACAAAGACAGAACGGTACAGCACAGCCCCTCCCGGTGAACAGGCTGGGGTGGGGGCGGCCCTCTCTCTCTAGCAAGGATCTTGTTACATGCCCACCCGGCCAGCACCAGGCCCCCTGGGCAGCACCCCCCTCCCCCTGCCCCAACCTCCGACTCTGGCGCGGAACCTGCCCTGTGTCCAAGACATGGCTGGGGAGGTGTGGGGTCAGAGTCCTGCATGCATGCAGTGGGGAGGGCCCGGGTGAGCTGGCCCCGGAGAGATGGGGGTGGGAAAGTGGGGGAAGCCTGCCTCACCCGGCACATGGGGTTGCCTGGAGCCCCACAGGAGGCAGGGGCCTTCAGGACCACGGCTGGGCACACAGCCCCATCGCCAGGGAAGCGAGCTTGGGCGCCACGCTTCGAGACCCGCCCTGCATGGGGAGGGCCAGGGACACATGGACGGCCGGGGGCGGGGGGGGGCAGGGGGGGGCCTTCCTACGCCTCCCCAGCCAGCGGGGCCTGCGCTGAGGCGCGGGGGCTGCTGACCCAAACCCGAGCCCGGGCTTCTAGGATCACGGCCACCAAGAGCCACATGGGCATGAGAGCACACGGAGGAAGGGTGCAGGCACCCCCCGCCAGGGGCCCTGTTCTGGTCCCAGTTGCTTTCTACAGACCCCACAACACTCCGGTTTGCTCTTGACGACCCTCTGGTCCCCTTGGCCACCAGTGCAGGTGGCCGGGGGAGGGGAGGGCACGTGAGCAGCTCCAGCACAGACCCTCGCTGGCATCTGCCAGTGGCAAGGCGTCACATTTGGGGCCCCAGCATACCTGGCTGGCCAGTGAGGCCAACCTGCCCACCCCCTAGTCCACAGGGGAACCATGGCCTGCAAAGTCACAGGCTGAGCGTCTCCCGGCCAGGAAGGTCAGCTGAGGCCACAGTGGTCACCTGGGGAGGACTCTGCCGGCCAGAGCAGAACGTCTCCTGGGGGTTGGGGGTGAGGATGGGGGTGGCTGGAGAATTGATGCTCTAGAATTCAGAACACAGCTCCCCAGGAGCCTGCAGTCGCATGTCCTAAGGAAGGCTCTTAACTGTGGGTGATCCTGCCCTGCTCCGAGGGTGTGGGGTCCTTGCAAGGAACGGTCAGTGGATGAGCTCAGGCAGACAGGAGAAGCCCCTCTGGCCACGCTGGGCCCCAGAGGAACTGGAAGGAGGTACCAACAGTACAGTTCACCTTGCGACCGCCACAACACCCAGCTGCGTCCCCAGCCGCCCACACAGTCCCCGCCTCAACCTGCTCCCCACTGCCCTCCCAGGCCCCTGGAGGGCAGGTTCTGCGCCAGAGTTGTCTCCTGGGACCCCCTTTGTGCCTCAGCAGGCCACCCTCCTGGGGTAGACTCAAGTTCCCCACCCCCTCCCCGCCGCAATCTGGAAATTGGCAACACACAAGAGAGGCAGACGCTACTGTGGGTCGGCCCACAGCCCCCCCACCCAAATATTGCTGTGTGGTCCCCGGGGACAACGCCTTGGGGACAGAAGGCCAGGAGAAGCCTCCTAACGCCCAGGCCTGTCCACCCAGGGTGGACGTTTGTCTTCAGAAGCTGCCAGTGTCTGACATCCGGAGTCCTTGCTCAGGGTGGGGAGAAGGGAGGCTTCAAGCTGGGTACAGGAAGGAACCTATTTTTCGGGTTAGCGGCACCCCCTCCCCCCCCACAGACCCTAGGAGGTCAGACTGCACAGCGGGGAAGGGGGGTCGGGAGGACCACAGGTCACAGCCCCTCCTGCCGGGGGACAGAGCGGAACCCTGCCGCCGCACAGCCCCCGGGCCAACCTGGCCAGGCAGTCTCGCTCCTAGGGGGCTTGGCTGCAGGGAGAGGGCCAGGAGGGCACCTGGGGGCGTCCCGTGAGCCACGCGGGAGATGCTGGTGGTGGCGGTCGGGGTGGGGCCAGACACGGGCACAAGGCACACTTGGACGACGGTGACAGACGGACGAGTCCCTGAGACGCTGGGTCGCTCCCACCCCTCAGCAAACAAGGACGCGATACGGCTAGGAAAATAGAGTAGAAAAAATCTCGTACAGGAAATAGGCGGCACACAGCGACAGCGGCCAAGTCAGCAGAGTGCTTTCTCTTTAAAAGTGTTTCTCCTTCGTTTGGGGAGAAAAGCTTGTCTCCCTGGAGCCCTGTTCTGGGCTGCTGGGAAATGCAGCAACGTTTTGCTTGGTGGTGTTTAAAGTGAGGTGAGAGAGCCTCTGAGGACCCAGTGGTTTCAACTCCCAGCCCCCACTGGGAGGAGTGCCTGCCCTGTGCAGTCTGGGCAGGTGGGCTGGGGGTGGGAGGGGGGACCAGGCACAGGCCAGGGGCTGGCATTTGCCCAACTGACCCCTGAAGGCCCCGGGACGTGTGCCCTCTGGGTCCAGTGACCACGTCTGTCTGCATGTATGCATGTGTGTGCGAGCAGGCGTGTGTGCCTAGGTGCGTGCGTGTGCACATCTGAGGGACCTAAGAACAGAGCAGAAGCCACCCGAATCAGGGTAGGGTAGCCTGGCAGCCCCCCCAGAAGCCCAGCCCTGGCTCCTGATGCCTGCAGGTGCAAAGGCTGCCGCCCACCCACGGTCCCAGGGTGCTCACCCGAGTCCCGCCCTTCACGGATCCCTCCGTCCACGCCTCAGGAGCCTACGTGGACCAACAGACAGATGGACGTATGGACAGAGAGCCACGCTTCCTTCCTCGGTCCACTCCTTTCTGCTGGGATCCGGGGTTGGGGTCTGAGCTCCCTGTGGTGGTCATTAAGCCCCTCACACGGCGCCCGCCGAGGTTTGCAGCAATGACATTTAATACTTCTGGAATGATTGGGTATCTGAGAACACGCTGTGGGCGGCTATGCTGGGCTCCCGGATGTGGGAGCTGGGCCCCGCCTCCCGAAGGGGTCCCTGCCCGGGTGGGAGGAGCGGGCGGCGCGGCGGGCCCTGACCGGCAGGCGGGCAGCCCGGGCGGCGGCGGAGCTTCCAGAATGGCACAGCAGTGGGCCCATGGAGAGGCTTCAAGGACCGGAGGGTCGACGCGCTCGGCCGGGCGGGCGGGCGGGCGGGCCGAGGAGCGGGGAGGGCAGCGCCTACGAGAGGCCAGGGCGGCCGGGCCGCCTGCAGGGGGGCCCGAAGCTGCCGTGGCTGCAGCCGCCGCCCCGCAGGCTGTAGTGGTCGTCCACGTCACTGCCGCTGCCCACACTGTCCAGCTCGCCGGGGCCAAACTCCATGCCCTCGACGTCCACTTCTGCGGAGAACGGAAGGGCCGGGTTAGCGCCGGGCCCCCGAAGGGCCCCCCACTGTCCCTGGCCCTCTGGGGAACCCGGCCTAGCTTCCTCATCCCGTCCCGGGGGCCACACCTCGAGCAAGCGCCGCCCCACCCCGCGGCTGCCAACAGGCCAGCCCCCCACCCCAAGGCCCACCTTGCTCCGAGTCGTCGGTGGAGACGGCGGAGCCCGTGCTGTCGGTGCGCACGCGCTCCAGGCTCTGCGCTGACAGCTGCTCCAAGCGCCGCTTCAGGAAGCGGTGCTCCCGCTGCAGCTGCTCCTTGATGCTCAGCGCCCGCCGGTCCTGCTCCTCCAGTTTCTGGGGTAGGGGGGGTGCCGAGCTGTGAGCCTGAGGGTGGGGGGTGCGCCCCAGGGCACCCAGCCTGGGCAGACCCAAAGGCCTGACGCACCCCTCGTTGTCGCCCCCTCAACCCCAGCGTCTATGCTGGGTGCCCCCAACCCCCCAGCCCTGTGCTCTGCGTCTGCTGATGGCCTCCAGTTTCTGGGGAGGGGTGGCACCCCCACACACACCGGGATGCCCCAGGGCACCCAGCCTGGGCAGACCCAAAGGCCTGACGCACCCCTCCTCTCCGCTCCCCACCCCTGCCCCCCAGTGCTGTGTTCTGCCTCTCCTGACAGCCTCCAGTTTCCAGGGTGGGGGCCCCCCACACACACCAGGACACCCCAGGGCACCCAGACTGGGCGGGACCCAAAGGCCTGATGCACGCCTCCTCACCGCCCCCTGCCCCCAACCCCCAGCCCTGTGCCCTGCGTCTGCTGACCACCTCCAGAAGGCCCATGGCCACCAGCCAGCTTGACCAAACCAAGTCACGAGTGGGCCTAGAGCCTGGGACAGCGCCACCCAGCCCTGGCCTGGCACTCCAACTCAGACGACACCCTGCCTGCACAATCTGGCAGCCACCTGCCTGCCTGCCCTCTGCACACCTCCCAGGGCACGGAGCCACAGCCTCAGTGAGGGCCCCAGGGCACCAGCTGAGTCCCCTCAAGACCCTGCACGGGGGAGCCCACACCCACGCCATCGGGGGGCCCTGCGGGAGGACTGAACCCACACTGGTGGGTCCCCAAACCCACCCCTCAGTCTTAAGGCCTTGAAGGCCAGCCCCTGGCAACGTCTCACTCAGCCCACACCCCACTGCCAGCTCCTAGAGACCAACCCCTATGCCTGCTCAGAGCCTGTCCCCACGCCAGGGCCTTGGGGGGCAATCTACAGCCCACCCCCCGACCCATGCCCCACAGAACCCAACCTGCACCCGCCGCGCCTGAGCCCCTCACCCACCAGAGACCGCGAGCCCCCATGGAGCCCCTGCTGGGCGGCCCACAGCCCTTCCTCAGGCCCCGGGGTCCCTCCCCAGGGTGGCGGGGCCGCGAGGGGGAACCCTGCTCACCTTGATGTGCATCTTGGCACGCTTCAGGAGGCTCAGTGTGGTGTGGCGTGTGCTGTCCGGGCCCAGGGGCACCAGCTGCTTGAGCTGCTCCAGGTAGAGCCGGAGCTTGGCTCGTCTGAAAGACCCAAAGACGTGACAGTCAGGCAGAGGCAGCTCGGCCCATGGGGCAGGTCAGCGGAGCAGACTGAGGGCTCAAGGGCAAGGGGGGCAGGGGGCCAGCAGACTCCCACACAGACCTGCCTGCCCAGGGCCGCTCCCGGGCGCCTCCCAGCCCGGCTGGCAATGCCCCCCAGCCCCCTGGCACCCACGGCCTGCCAGAAGCCCCAGTGGAGGAACAGGCCCTGAGGCTGGGCCCGAGTGGCCAGCACGGCCCTCGGGGCCCCGAGTGCTGCCGCAAGACTCCGAGAGCCCCGGCTCCCCCGCTGTCCCCTCCCTCCACGGTGGGGTCCAGAAGCCTCATGGGGACAACCTGAAGGAGAAGCAAGGACGCCGGTCAGGCTTCCCAGAGCGCAGTGGTCCAGGACGCCCCCGAAGAGCTCTCCACCCCAAGAGAGAAGCTCCGCCTTGCCAAGCACAGGATGCTCCCTGGGCACTCTCATCACCATGGCAACGTGAGTCCATCTGCGTCAGGGAAGGCCACGGACAAGCCCCCCACCTGCTTCCGGGACCCCTTTGGAAACCGCCTCACTCTAGACCCTGTCCCTGTGTCCACGCGGGCGAATGCAGTCTCCTCACGAAACCCTGAGACCCAACAGCATCCGCTCAGGTCAGGGCCTTGGGCAAGGAGCCGTGACGGGGAAGAAGCGCCCTTCTTCCCCGGCTCCCCTCGTCAGGGTCAGGTGGCCAGGCTCACCGTCAAAGCACGCTGATGGCCAGGAGCCTCTGCTATGTCCATGTGTCCACTGGAGCCCGTGCAGGCCACCCAAGTGGTTCCCAAACCAAGCTGCCCGCTCAGCCGACACTCTCAGGACAGGGAGGAGGGCAGGTACCCCCAACCCCGGCCAGGCTCTGCCACCCCACTGCCCTGCCATCACCAGAGCCAGCGTGCACGCCCTCCTCCTCGGGTGCCAACCCTGGCAGCTCCACCTTTCAATGCCCTTGTTCCAAAGCCAGCCTCCCTCAGTCTCTGGAAGGAAAGCGGGCCATGATGGCCACGTCCCTTGGACAGAGGGGGCCCCTAAAGTGCAGAGACAGAGGGTGCAGGAGCCCCCCGCCCCCGCCGTGATAACAGCCCCATCTGATGGGGGGAGGGCTGACCCAGCTGCCAGGGCCAGTCACCCACGTCCACACAGCACCGTCCTGCAGCCCAGTGCCTTGCCAGCGGGCACCCCAGCCCCAGGCAGCACGGCCTAGAGTTCTCCAGGTGAACTTGAGCTTGACCTTAGACAGAACATCCAGAATACGAGACTGAGGCTGAGCTCAGTCCCCAGGCCGCTCGGAGCAGGGCCGTGGGCGCCAGGGCTGAGAGAGGGGCCCGCAGCGGGCTCACAGCCCGATGGCCTCAGGCCCCAGTGAACAGCTTCGTGCATAAGCACGGCTTGCAATCAGAGACCCCTGGGGCCCCCTGGCCTGCCACCTGCAGCCAGCTCACGAGTGGGGCTCCCTGTGCACTCAGGCAAATGGCCGTGCTTACAACCCACCATCTGAGCACACACGCAGTATGTGATCTTTTGTGGAAAACCAGAAGATGCAAATCAAAAGGAAAAAAAGTGAATGAAAAGGAACCCCCATGTTCCGCCACCCAGAGACAACCACGTCATCTGAGGGTACTCCACATTTCCATGCCATGACCAGAGTGGACGTGTCAGCAGACAGAGCAGCCTGTGTGACAAGTGACCCAAGGACCAGTCAAAAAATAAAGCAGTAAACGCACACGAGAGACTCCACAGGACACAATGAAGGGCAGGAAGCACGCGTCTCCACGTGACGTGGTTGGCAACATTTATTTCTTTGGCTTTGTGCGTTCTTTTCTGTTTTCCAGGTTCTCTATGCTAAAAACCCACATGTTACTTTTACAATCAAGGAAAGACACATTTGTACAAGGAAGAAAAAACACAGGTAAAAGACAAATAACAGTGGGAAGATATCTGCAATACACATAAAAGACAAATGGTTAGTATTCGTGACATTTTCAGTTCGCGCACGTCAAAAATAAAAAGAAGAGTACCCTTCTGTGAAAACAGGCAAAGAACACAAACAGGCAAGTTGCAGAATGTGAACGGCTAATCTAACACAAAACCGACACCATCTCACCACGACCCAGAAAGGAGAACTCGCCCAGGAGATGCTGATTTGGGCTGAAACTGAAAAGGTGTGACTTGCTGTTGGGCTGCCCAGAGGGCACTCACAGCCTCCTTGGTGGGGTGGCAGTTCTGAAGGGCCACCGAGGCGGCTCAACCCTCAACGGGCATTTCTAGGTCCAGCATCTTGGCCCCATGAATCCATCTCCACCTCCATACCCACAAGACCCGACCCAACCCTACGGCAGTACCGTCTGCGCTTCCTGGAGAGCCATCAGGAAGCACCCGGTGGGCACACAGGACAGACAGACCGTGCGTAGGCGTCGGGGGAAAAGGCAAGTTAGGAAGTAGCGGGTGGCAAGGTTCCACTCCCGTCCCTGAGGGCCACGTGGGAGAGGGTGGCAGGCTCAGCACCCAGCTGCCCAGGATGCTGCCCCTGGGAGGGGGGCATGGGGGCTGGGGGTCCATGCTTGCCCACGACGTCCGTGAACAGAGTTCTTTAGAAGTCAGAAAGAAGCTTCTTAAGAGACAAGGAGAAGCCGCTGGCTACAGCCACGCCATGCTCTCAGGATGAGCTGTCCAGCCAGCCTCAGGACGGGGAGCATCCAGATGGGCTGCAGGGCCAGCGGTGGGGCCCTGGGCAGGCCCCAGGGTCCATCCCCATGGGGAATGGGCCTCCTCCCACCTCTCAGAGCCGGAGGGGTGTGCGAAGGAGCCGGGCGACACTGGGCTCGGCCCGGCCCGCCTCAGGAGCTGCTACAGTGCCAGGCCCTCCACCAGTGCCCCGCGGCACCCGGCATTCCTGGGAGCCCTGAACACCTGCCGCTTCCTGCAGGAACCCTGTGTGGACTGGGGGACAGACCCACACAACTGCTTAATGCTAATGGCAGCTCCTGCCCACAGCTCAGCCCCTGACACGGGCCCTACCAACTTGTCTCCAAAAGCCCCGCTCCTCACCAGGCGGCCCGGGCCCGAAGAACAGGGCGGCCGCACTCTGAAGTGCCCCAGACCTGGCTCCAGGGCAGAGGCGACACGGACAGTGACCCACAGACCCTCGGGGGCTGAGACGGGGGGCAAGCAGCCCACTCCCCCTGTACTGACTGCTGGGAGAGGGCAAGGCCTAGTGGGGCTGCACCAGGCAGACGGGGCAGCTGCCAGCAGACCTCCTGTGCAGGGACCGACACATAGGAGCCGAATAACCACGTCCACGATGGGGAGACAGAGGTGAGCAGGGCTCCACCCAGGGCCCCAGGCTGGCCTTTGGGAGGGGGGACTGCCCCACCATGGGATACCAAGGGCCCCCTCTGCCCTACAAAAGCGAAAGCCTGGAGCTGAGCCACGGGCGCCAAGGAACACGGCCACTGCGGCCCAGTCACGGGGTCAGAAGCCGAGCTCTGGCCCTGGAAGACTGGCCAGACCTGCGGTCTCTGCGGAGGGGACAGAGGAGGCACAGGGCAGGGTGGGCTAGGGGGTCCGCCGGCTCAGAGGCCTGGGAAACGGAAGCCCACTGGCCCAAGGTGGCACACCTCCAGGGAAGCCAGTGTCCAGGGAAAGTGACCCCCAGATGCTTCCTGCTTTCCCGGGGACAACAGGCGGCCCTTCCTGTGGCCAGCAGCCAGGCGCATCCGGCACCAGCCCCAGGCAGCCACAGGCCGAACCACAGCTGAGGTCCCCAATACGGTCCCCAGCTCCAGGACCCTGGGCTCCTCAGAGCTGACCAAGCCTGCCTTCGGGCCGGCCAGGAACAGAGGCCCCTGCGCTGGGCTGGGCAGGGGGACACACAGAGACCCCAGGCCACCCACCACCCCATCCCTGTCTCAAAAGGGCCCCGGAGGCCCAGCCTCAGGACTAGCTCTGGGAGACGGAGGCTGATGCCAAGGCCAAGGTCAAGGGGCAGCTGTAGGGGTCAAAGGCCAGCCCTCGTCCCCCTCCTCCTCCTCCTCTGTCTGCCATGTCCTCATTGCACACCCTCCTCCATCATCATCCCCCTCTGTCTGCACTGGAGGGCCATTCTCCAGGTACCACCCCGGGAAGCCTTCCCCAGGGCACACCCCCGCCCCTGCCGGCCCAGGCTCCCAGCCCCAGTCAAGCCTGGCCATCTCCTCTGGCCAGGGAGCCACCCAGGGCCAGGCAGGTTCTCTCAGGAACCCCCCAAAAGCACAGGAGCGGTCCAGGAAGCGCAGCTCCTCCAGAGAACACGGCGTCCTGTCCCCACTCAGCACCCGCCCAGCAGAGGCCCCGATCCCAGGGGGGCGGAAGCTGGCGCTGCCGTGGGCGTAGGCGTGGGGGTGGGGACAGAGAGAGAGCCAGCCGAGCTCCAGAGCAAGCTGCGACCGGCCACCTCGTGTGTAGACCCCCGGGCCCCACCCCACTCCAGGCCTAGAGATCAGGGAAGAACCGGCCCATCCGAAGATAGGAGCAGAGGTCAGAAGAAAGCTACCACTCACGTCTCCGGGGAGTCACCCCGGTCCCGCCTCGGGGCTCCTGGACACACCCACGGCTCCCTGTCAGTCCTGCTGGGGTCGGTCACAATGACACCTGTCCCAGAGGCCGAGCCTGGCCAGGCCTGCTCCCCGCTGCAAAGGGAGGCCCGCAGCCGGACCACAGGCCTGGGCCAGCCAGGGGGTGGAGGGCCAGCGGAGGGCATAGGGCCCTGGGGTTCATCGGGGCTGTGGGGGGAAGCCTCTCCAGGCCACTGTGCTGCCCTTCTCACCTCAGGCCCCACGCTCCTCAGAGGAGGACCAGAGCGGGCCCAGCTCTGTGGTCGGCAGGCAGGCATGAAGCAGGCCTGCCCCAGATCCTGCCCGGGGCAGAGCTTCCCACCAGGCCCACGTGGCCAGGCCCTGGCTGCCCACCCCACTGCCTGTGGACAGGACCACTTGGAACTCCTCGGAAGTCAGGCCCCAAGGCGCCCGGGGCCCCCAGACCGAGAGGGTCAAACCTTCCCCGTAGGTGGCCAGCATCCTAAAGGCTTAAGACGAACTGTTCCCAGAAGGGTTCGGACATCCCAAAACAGATGGGCTCCTCTTCCAGGGAGCCGGCCCTCACTGACACACAGCACACACGGCCCCACCCCAAGTCCCTGACCCTCCACACAGACCCCCTGCTTCTGGATCTCCCAGGCTGAGCTCCCAAGGGCAGGAAGGACCTGGAGCCCCAGCCCCGCCAGCTGGCTTAGCAGAACCGGGGAGCAGAGCCCAGCCGCCTGCACTCCCCGGACAAGGGCCTGCCCAGCAGCGTGCTGAGCCAGGCCAGGAGGCAAAAGGCAGGGAGAGGGGGTGAGGGGTGGCTGCAACACTTCCTCGGCAGAAGGGCAGGTGGGAGGAGCCAGGAGGTTCACACGGTGGGTGAGGGAAAAGACCACTTACCTGTGCTTTTCTAGCTCATTGTGTGAGGACCTGTTTGGAGAAACAAAGACAGAGCTCAGTTCACTGCCCACCACCAGGGCAGGGGGCGCGGGCCCCGCCCGGGGGTCCGGAGAGCTCACTGCACTGCCCACCACCAGGGCAGGGGGCGCGGGTCCCGCCCGGGGGTCCGGAGACCTTGCAGACGGCACGAAGGGAGTCTGGGCCTCAGGAAGCTGAGGGTTGGGGCAGACGAGCAGCGGATGACTGGAAGCTAGGGAAACTCACCCCCAGTGACCAAGAGACAGAGGGGTGCTGCCATGTCCACGGTGCCTAGCCAGCAGGAGGGCCTGGGCCCCTTCCAGAGCTGTGGGCCAGGCCCGCAGAGCAGCAGCAGCCAGCCCTGGGACTGACCACCCTCTGTTCCCAAGGCGGCTGGGCACCGAGCCACCTGCATCTTCAGCTGCCCACTCCCCGAGGCCAGCAGGGCACTGGGAGCCACCTGGGCTGGCACAGAAGGCCAAGTGCTGGCCGGTAGGCACAGAAGCCAAGCCTGGGGACCCAAGCACCCCGGCCCAGCATCACCAGCCAGGGTACTGCCCCACCCCATCCGGCTCACACAGCCAGAGGCTCACAGCTCGCCATTCCCATGGGGACGCCCTGCGAGCAGAGTGGTCCCAGGCCAGGGGGCATCAGCCTAGAAGGCAGCCTTTGAGACACGAGTGCTTCTGGGCCGGCGGGAGACCGAGGCCAGCCCTCTGCTTTCCTGCGGGGCTGAGGCCTGGGAGGACCAGCCTCTCTGGGGCCGGCGGCCCCCTCTGCTGCCCAAACCCTGCCGCCTTTGGACGGAAGCACAGAGTCCGAGCACCAGAGAGAGCAGGGCCGTGGGAACGCCCTGCGGGACGGAGGCAGTGCAACCAAGCTCCTGGGTTCAGGTCACCCTCTTCGTGCAGGCAAGAAGGCGGCAAGCCAGCTGGGGCCCTGAGGCTCCCCGGGCGGCCTCACGAGTGGGCAGAGGACCCAGGCCACCTCAGAGCGCAACCAGATGGGCCCCGGGCCCGTGCCCCGCTCCCTCCTGGAGCCCTGCCACCTCCACCCGCCCACCCTCACCCTCCTGTTCTGGGAACCCGGGGTCAGGTGTCTCCCATCCCGACCCCATGGGCTCACCTATCCAGCCTGCCTCTGACACCTGCCATGGCTCGGGGTCCCAGCACAGCCCCGCGGGCCCAAGGCCTCCTCTCCTCCCACCTGGGCAGCTGGCTCCCGGGCGCCCTGTGGAGCCTCAGAACCTCCACGTTCCAGGGCCTCGAGGGCTTCGCTGGTCACATGGGCTGGGCAGGGAGCCTCCGAACCTCTGCCAGGGCTGGCGGGGTGGGGGCACAGCCATCAGGCTCCTTGCTGGCCTGGATGGCAGCCCGGTGCTGCAGATCTGTGGGTCTGCTCACTTGTAAGGGGCGTGAGGGGCGGCCAGAGTCCTTTGGCGAGGGGCCTGGTGGCCTGACCCTCACAGACGGACGCAGCGCTGCTCGGGCAGCCTGGGCACACAGAGGGGCCAGAGCCCTCCTGAAGCTCTCCCCTCGTCCCCGACGCTTGCAGAGCCCTGTGGGGAGATTGTCACTTGGGTCCCAGGATCACAGCGGCCTGGGGAGGGAGGGGCTGCCTGCCCAGGGCCCTGCTAGGTGGGTCCCCGCTATCACCACTGGCTCCTCCCTTTAACCCCTCAAAGGAGGCACTCTTGTGCCCACTTCCCTATAGGACCGGATCCCTGACCAGGGGCCAGCTCCTGTCCCCACCTGCTGAACCAGTGCCCCTTCCAGTAGCCCCGGCAATGGTGGGGGTCACTGTCTTCCCCAGCATGCACTGCCTTTCTGCCCCACCTCCCAGGCCTCATCCTGGTCCCCTCTGTGCCCACCCCTTCCCCCTCCTAAGGGGGACACAGACCTTGCATGTGTGCAGCTGCCCCGCCAAGTCAGGCCTTTACATCCTGTGCCCTGAACCACCCTGGCCCCTGGTCTGGACTGCCTGATGCCCTGCTGGGCCAGGACAGCCACGTGGGGTGCCCTGGGAGCTCTGGGGTGACTAAAGCACTGGGCTCCCCCAAGAGGAGCAGCAGGGAGGTGCACCCTGGCTCGGAAGACCCTCTGGGTCCCTCCTGAGTGCCCTCAAGGTCTCCACCCCAGCAGAGCGCTGGGGGCAGAGGGCCCACCTCAGAACAGGAGCCCTAGAGACGGAAGGGCGGCCCTAGCAAATGGTTCAATCTCCTGTGCCTCCCTTTCCTCAGCTCCAGAGATAAAAATAACATCTCCTTCGTGGGGCTGGGTGGCCATTAACTAGCACGTGCAACAGAGCCCTAGCTATGCTCTTGGTTACTGGCTTTGAGTATCCGAACCATAGGACTGAAAAGTCACCGCCCAAAGTTTTCCATGGGTGGCAGGGTGCTTGGGACAGTAGGAACCAACAGCAGGGGCCCAGCTGGCTCACCGAGGAGACCCAAGGTCCTGTTGTCCCCCCACCCACACACACCCTGCCCCAAATGGTCCCCAGTGGGGGACCCGGGGCTGGGACTCAGAGGCATGTGCAGCTAGAACAGATGGAGACTTCACCGCTTTCTTGCCAGGCCCAGGGCGCCAGGACGTCACAGGAGATGGGTCCCTGTGCCAGCCTTTCTGTTTCCCAAGAACGAGCAGGCCACAGGAATGAGCCGCACCCTCTGCCAAGAGGCCCCCAAGCCCCCTGGAAGGGCAGCTCCCAGCCTGGCGACATGGGCCAGAACCAACATGGGCCGCTGGGCACTGCCAGGTGTGCTATGGTCCCCAGGGCAGCCAGAGAGTGGAATCCCCCAGGGGGCCCTAGCTGAGGATTCTTTCTCCCACCCAGACACGTGCACCCGGGCTTTCGGGCTTCCTCAGCCTGGGTCCCAGGCCAGGCTGCAGCACACCAGCCTGCAGCCTCTCCCGGCCCCTTAGGAAAAGGGCCTCTGACCCAAAAGACAGGGACCCCGGCACTAATCGCTGGAGATTCACTTGGGTCAGGAGGCTGGGTGGGAGCGATGGGCACCGTGTGAGGGCCCGGGGGCCCGGGGCAGGGCCTCCAGCCTGCAGATCCCGGGGACCTGGGGGCACTCGGCCCAGCACCCGGGCTCGGCTCTTAGCGGAGATGCAGCCCACCGGCCCGCAGCGGGCAGAGGTCAGGACCAGCGGCCCCACGCTGCTTCCGCACCGAACCTTAGTTTCCCCAGACCCAGGGGGCACCGGCCAGCGCCCCTGACAAGTTTCTTCCAGCGCGGTAAAGTTCAGAACAAGCCTGGGGCGGAGAGCCGCCCCGGGAGGAGACCCCGGGCGACGGGCGCTGTACGCGTGGCACTGTTTACGCGAGAGGCCGAGGAGGCGCGGCCCGCGGGGAAGATGGCGACGGGGCGGGCGCGGCCGGCCGGGCGGGGCTGCGGCGGCCCGGGCGCCTCCTCCTCCAGGCGGGCCGCCGGGCCGCGCGGGCTAGGGTCGGGCCCGGGGTGGGGAGCGCGCTCCGGGGCGGGCGGGGGGCGTAAAGCTCCGCGGCCCGGGCAGAGGAGGGGGACGCCGCGCGAGCGAGCGGGGGGCGGTACCTGTTGTTCGGGGCCTTGCGCACCAGGCCGGCCGCCTTTGTTTTCTTCCTGGCGAAGTCGCCGTCGAAGGGCAGCACCGACGCGTAGCCGTGCTCGGCCTCTGCGGACAGACGGCGCGGTCAGCGGGCCCCCGGCCTCGGCCCCGCCCGCCCGCCCGCGGTCCGGTCGCACAAAGGGGCGCAGGGCTCTACCTCGGTCCCTGCGCTCCAGGTACTCGGCCGCCTCCAGCAGGATCAGCAGGGAGTTCAGCTCCATCCTCCCGCCTGCCCGCCCCCGGCGTGAGCGCTTCGGGACGGCGGCGGCCGCTGCCCGGCCGGCTCCGCTCGCCGCCCGCCCCGCGCGCCCGGCGGCCCCACTTCCCCAGACGCCCGCGGACTCCCCGAGCGCTCGGCTGCCACCCCTCCGCCTCGCGGCCCTCAAATTGACACATAAGGGCGAGCGGCGGCCGGCGCAGCAAATGGGAGCCGGTGCTCGGGCGGCGGGGGCGGGCCCTGGGTCCAGCCGGGGCCAATGGGAGCCGGCCGCACGCCTCAGGCGGGGCCGAGAATGTTGACAGCTGCGAAGCTCCGCTCCGATAGGCCCGCCGCGGTAGTAACAATTTAGAAGCCCAAGCTTAGCAACAGCACGTGGGGGCCCGGCCCCCGCGCCCGCTGATTGGAGGCCGGCGTGCATGTTAAGTAGGCGCCTCGCGCCTATTGGCCCAGAGAGGGCCATGTAAAGTAGGGCCGGCGGAGCCAATGGTCGGCCGCGGGGCGCGCGGCCAATGAGGGCGCCGCGGCCGGACGCGTTGCCGAGAGGAAGCGGAGCGCGGCGGGGCCGCCCTCCGCCCGGCCCCCGCACGAGTGCCCGATGGGGCTCGGAGAGCGATCCGGACACCCAGCCGGTCCGCCGGTCCGCTGATCCGCGTCCTCTGCGCAAGAACCTGTCGCCCTGAGCCTGCTGCCGCACTGGCTTCGCGGAAGTTCGGGTCCTCGCGGTGTCCTCGGGGGTCTCCCGTGAGGCTGCAAAAAAACGACAACCCTCCCCGCCAGACACAGCGTGACCCCGGGAAAGGCTCGGGCTTGGAGGAGAGGCGTAGACGGTCTGAGCCTAACGGTCAGGGCTTCCTGAGGATCTCAGTGGAGAAACTGAGGCCCACAGCAGGAGGGGTCCCTCAGAGCCGCCCAGAGGACCCTAGGGCAGAAGGAAGAATCTGAGAAAAGAAGGGGGGCAACGCTCTGCCGCCACAGTCCAGACGGGCTCCCATGAGTAGAGGACTGCGTGATCACGTCTGGCCCAAAGGGTGGGGACATTCCAAGAGGCTAGCACTTGTCCCCTCTGGCCACGGAAGCGCTTTCTAGGGAAGAAAATTGCTTTGCCTGGGAGGGGAGCTCTCATCGAGCTCCCAGCTGGCTGGCGGGTGGCCCTAGTGACCCCTGACCCTAAGCTGGCCCACAGAAGCAGGACTGGCAGCCTGGGGGTGGGGGGCAGTCCCAGATGGGCCTCAGTCCCACTTGATTTTTCCCTCTCAGAGGTTATTGAGATTGTTGGCTTGGGAGCTCCTGCAGAGGGGCCCTTGGGCTGGAGAGCGTGGGGTAGAAATGACTGGGTTCCCCAGTGCTGCTGCCAACAAAACAGAACAAACACTAAAAATCCAGCACGTGCAGTCCCAGGACCTATTGACTGTATATATGCATTTCCGTGGGTTTCCACATCCCCAATTTACAGGCAAAAAGGCTGGGAATCCTGAGGACTTGCCAGGGTCTCCCAGCATTCCCAACAGAATGATTAGTGCTGCCAGACATGTGACCCAGGGCTGGTGACACAGGAGCATGGAGACCAAACCACCTCCAGGCCCAGCACAACTTGATTTGAGAAAGGGGGTTAGGAATGTGTGCCCACCTCCCTCTTCCCGCCGCCCCCGCTCCCGCACCCCGGGTGGCAGAACCCAGTGAGGAACTTGGAAACTGGCATTAGACAGCCCTGTGTGGACATTAAAGCAACACTTCCAGGGAATTCCCTGGCATTCCAGAGGTTAGGACTCCTGACTTTCACTGCCTAGGGCCCGGGTGCAGTCCCTGAGCTGAGAATGGAGATCCTGCAAGCTGCAGGCAATGAGAAAACAAAAACGCAAAACACTACCTGGATGTTAACTCTGGCCCTTCCTGCCCCTGCTCCACAAGCACCCCAGGTTCAGGGCAGATCCCTAGCAAGCGCCGAGTCCTGGGCCCTCCACTTAGTTTGGGGGGCAGCCAGGGCTGTGCAGGGTAAAGGAGGGCCGGGGTGCATCATGGGCTCTCCGTGTTGGAGGCAGGACCCCTGGCTTACCACTTAGTGTTTGCAAGGTCAGGCCAGCCCTGGTTATGTGAGGGATGCGCTGCTGACTGCAGTCCTAAAGCCGCACCTGTGCTGGTGTGAGTGCACCTGCTGGACCCCCACCTCCCTTCCTGCCGGGGGGCCTGGGGTGCGCTCTGTGCTGCAGCGACAGCACAGGGGCGGAGGAGTGGCTGCAGGAGTGCGCGGGGTCCCACCTTGCGCCACTGACTACATCTAGGCCTTTGGGGGACCTCCACCCTCAGCCACACCCAGGACGGACCACTTCCCCGTGCCCACGGGGTCCGCACTGTCTGGGCGCCCCGCACAGTGAGCGGCCGATGGGGACGTGGGCCGGCCGTTGTGGGTGGAGGTGTCGGGGTCCCATTGCGGGGGTGGGGGGGGGCAGCCCTGCAGCGCCATGTAGGTTGAGCGGTGGATGGGGGGATAGAGAGAGCCAGCAGGGGAAGTGGTCCCACCCGGCCCGACCTGCAGCTGTGAGTCCAGAGCTCCCCGGGGATAGTCTGAGGCTGCCAGCTGAGGGTGCTGGGGCGAGGGGGAGGATGGATGGGGTGGCCTTGCCCAGGACCCGTCAGGTGTCTACACGCAGAGCCTCAATGCGTGCCCCCTTCACCCCACCATGGAAGGGGCACTACAGGCACTGAGGGCTGCCCTGGGTCGGTGCTGGCTGGCCCAGATCCAAGGATGGCAGGGTGCTACCCTGGGACAGTTCCCTAGAGCAGGTCTCAAGCAGGGCCCAGTCACCTCCTACAGGCAGCCTTCCTGAGCCCAGGCTGGGCGAGCAGCCTCCTGGCCTACCGCATCTCCCATGCCTGCCCAGCTCTCCCTGCCCCTTCTGTGAAGAGACCTATCCTGTCAGAGTGCGACCCCGCTGAGGCCACACTAGAAGGGAGGAAGCGGGCTTCAGAGGCCACCTCCCTCTGGGAGTCTAGGCCCCCACCCCTTTCCTTCACTTAGCGTCCAAGACGGGCCCTGGACCATTCCCACCCACCCCAACTCCCCTCCCCTCTCCCAGGCCCCCAGCGCCACCCCCCCCAGCCCACATTCCCTTTCCTGCCCCTTCCTCCAAACTCTTTCCCCCGCTGCTCTTAGGAGAAGCCCAGTTCACCTCAGGGCTCCCAGCCCCGGGGGGCTCAGGGAGAAGTTGCGGGGCCTGAGTCCAGGAGGCCTTAGGGGTCTGTTGGGCAGGTTTCATCCGCCACCCCACCCCTGCCTCAGCTTCCCTGGCTCTGAAATGAGAACTGCACACCGCTCTCTGGGCACCGGAGGACCATAGGAGGAGTCCTGGGGGGAAGCTTATGAAAGGCTGGCGAACTCGCCACCCCCAGGATCCTGCGAGGGAAGGACCCCTCGGGAAGACCGTTTCCTAACTTCTCCCATGCTGACCAGGCCCCAGCTCCCTTGCCCTGGACCCAGTACCTAAGGGCGCATGTCACCCAGCCCTCAGCCAGCACACACACTGGGGACATGCCTGAGGCTCTCAGAAGAGCGGCGGGAAGCACCCCCCCCCCAGGGGGAGAGCGTGTGTGCAGCCCTTCCCCCTCCAGAACCCCGCTCATACCGCCAGGGTAACCAGGCCCTGTCCTGCCTTCTCTCTCGCCCCCTCAGTCACCGGGTTGGAGTCCTGCTGCCCTCAGTGTTCCCAGGCCCAGTGCTCCAGGGAGGAGGCTGGGAGTGAGCGGTCAGGGCTGGAGCCCTCCCCCAGCCCAGTGCGGACCCCGAGTGGTGGCAGGTTCCGACAGGGACTGAGGCGCAGGGACAGAGATGAGCTCTGGGGTCATCTCTCAGGGGCTAGAGGGCCATGCCCAGCCCAGCACGGCGGTCAGCCTGCAAGCCGCCCACTGTGTGCCAGGACCAGGGGCGAGCCCCGGAGGCTTCTGTCATTGGCCCCTCCACCAAAGCCACCCCGGATTATTGTCTGACCACAAGACCTTGGCCTCAGAACCTCTCTGAGCCTCGGTCTCCCCAGCGATAAACCGGAGTTGGCGGTAGCGGCCTCAGGGTGTTGTGGGGTGCAGTGAAGGCTGCCTGGGAAGCCCTGGGAGGCAGTGTGCCAGGTGCAGGGCAGGGGCAGGAATGGCAGAGATACTAGCATCAGACCCAAAGCAGCAAGCGCTTCTTTCTCTAAAGATCTTTGTATTTCTCTTTGGCTGTGCCCAGTCTTCACTGCCGCATGGGCTTTCCTCCAGTTGTGGCGAGTGGGGGCTGCTCTGCAGGTGCGGTGGGCGGGCTTCTCGTGGCAGTGGTCTCCCTTCTCGCAGAGCGCAGGCTCAGCAGTCGCAGCGCATGGGCTTAGTCACTCTGTGGCACATGGGCTCTTCCTGGGCCAGGGACTGAGCCAATGCCTCCCGCACTGGCGGGCAGTTCTTTGCCACTGAGCCACCAGGGAAGCCCCCAAGTGCCTCTCAGTCTGCGCACTTGACGTAGGGAGGTGGCGGCAGGGCCTGGGCAGTCACAGCCAGCATCGAGTTCCGTCAAAGGGCGCACAAGCCGCCCGGGTAAGGGCACGGAGGGCCTTCGAAAGAGTTTAACACTCGGGAGAGCATTGTCCCCAGAACACAAGGAGACAGCAAAATCAAGATGCGTGAGGATGTAACAAATGTCTGCCTCGTCAACATAATGTCCATGTCAGTCTTAAATGTAAAATAAAAAAAGTTCATTATACTTGTGAACAATTTGTGGGGTATATTTTTTTCTCTCTTTACAGAGTTTTCTGACTATACTCAATGACCCCTGGACAATCTATAGATGATTGTCTTAAGTATCCAAAAATGTCCAAAAGCAAAACAATAAGATTTTCTTTTAAACTTTTTCTCAGGGAGAAAAACCAACGAAGGAGGGAGATGGTGCAGACTGAGGTGCCCACTGCAGGGGTGGGTGTGGCTGCAGGCGGCTCAGGGCCACCAGCCTGCTCCACTCCCAGGTCCTGGGCACAGGCTGGGGGGGCAGGACCAGTGCCCAGCTCAGCCCTACTGCCGCCCCTCAGCCCCTGCCAGCTATCTCCAAGGCCCTTTCTTCCCAGAGCCCCGAGGAGTGTGAGCCTGGAGCAGACGGCAAGTCTCCCCCAGACAGCAGGGGCTTCAGGGCTCACCCCAGAAGCCCTATCCCAGTCTTACTGTCTGTGTTCTCTGGGCTAGGCCTTCCTGGCCTGTGTCCCCGCCTCTTCCAGGAAGCCTTCTGGGCTTTCCAGGACATGCTCAGGTAGCCTTCACTTGGCCCTGGCTGCTACACACCATCATAAGGCCTCATAGTCTCCAACTGGATGCCCCGAGGGCCCAAGCCCCTATCCCAGGCCCCTAGGCATCCAGCGGCTTCTAGACCCAGAGGGCAGCAGGGCAGGCTCGGGCAAGCATGCCCTGAGCCGCCTCGATCAGAGGGTGCTCAGCTAACAGCCCGTAGGGCTCAAGGCAGTCCTGAGTGACGAGGTGGGGAGACAGCCAGGTCAGAGCAGCGACCGCAGCTATGCTGCATTACTGCCTGCGATGGAGCAGTGGGGGCCCTGGGGTCTGCCCCGCCAACTCATCCTCCCCCGAGGGTGTCCAGACCACAGATCTGACTGTGTCCTCCCCTGCTCGAAGCCCAGTGTTTGGTACCTGGAGTGACCCTTCATTCGCCATCTGTACTCCACCCTCACCGGGACCCTGGCCGCTTCGAACTGGGCTGTTCTGTGTCTGTAGCTCTGGTACCCCACTCTCCAGCGGCATCCTGCCCACCCGCAAGGCCCAGGCAGCGCAACCAGCTTGCTCAGCCCCCAGGCTGGCAGACCCCCCCAGGCAGGCCAGGTCTGGAATGTGGGGGTGCTCATCTTTGCCCAGTTCAGGTGCAGGACCCAGCCCCTGACCTGTCCTGAACTCTTGGAAACGAACACACCAGCAGAGCCCAGGCCACATGTTTTTAAGCCTTTGCGCTGAGGTTAAGTTTGAGCTTGTGCCAGCATGGAATCTGTCTCTCCCCAGTCTCACAGACAGGAGAGGATCCGAGAGGTTCGCTGACTCCTGCAACAAGTCTGAGACTCTGCTCTGAAAATGAGTGTGAGGATGGGGGCTGAGGAGGGTGGGGGGTGCCCTGCCTGGGAAGGCTGCCTGGAGGAGGTGGCTCTAGGTGGACCTAAGAGTAGACAAGAGCCTCCAGGACTCTGGGTTATGGAGGTGGCTTAGGGCAGAACTTTGGGTCCTGCTCACCTCCCCCCTGGAAGGACTGATGCTGAAGCTGAAGCTCCACTGCTTCGGCCACCTGATGTGAAGAGTCAACTCATTGGAAAAGACCCTGATCCTGGGAAAGACTGAAGGTGGGAGGAGAAGGAGACGACAGGATGAGATGGTTGGATAGCATCACCGACGCGATGGACATGAGTTTGAACAAGCTCCAGGAGTTGGTGATGGACAGGGAGGCCTGGCGTGCTGCAGTCTGTGGGGTTGCAAAGAGTCGGACACGACTGAGTGACTGAACAACACCTACCCCCAACTTCTGCAGAGTCCAGAGAACAGGAACAGCTGGGAATGACCGGGAAGTTCCCCCTCCATGGTGTCAGCCCCCACCCCCAGCCCTGGTGGTCTGAAGTGCCCAGCCTGACTAGGAGCCCTCTTGCCCACTCTGCGATGCCGTTAAGGGTGTGGCC
Organism: Bos mutus; assembly: GCF_027580195.1. Lineage (NCBI taxonomy): Eukaryota > Metazoa > Chordata > Mammalia > Artiodactyla > Bovidae > Bos > Bos mutus. The sequence goes on along the minus strand of NC_091622.1, from coordinate 115,868,682 downwards.
CGCCCTGCCTGTGATCCTTGCCGGGCTAGGACCCTCTCTGGCTTCTCCACCCGCCTGCAGGACCTGGACAACGAGTGCCTGGCCACTGGGTGTATGTGTGCTGGGGGCCCTGTTCCGACCTGGAGTGCCCACCACAGTGGGACAGCCCCTGCAGGCAGGGCTCTAAGCCCCCACACCCTGGCCGCCAGGCCCCCGTGGGAGAGGAGGCGGTGGGCGGGGTGCCCCCTGGTGGCCGCTAGAGGCAGCAGCAGGGGCCTTGGAGGAGCCCAGACCCATGGGGGAAGGGGAGTGTACCCCAGCCCCCACCCTACCATATGCTGCCAGTGGTCCTCCCGCCACCACCAGCCTCCAGGACACGAACAGTCTTTCTCCTCTCCTGTGCCCCCGCCCCGTGTGGGTGTCCACCTGTCTGCTGGCCTGCCTGGGGTGCTGGGCAGGGTGGGCGCGCGGGGCGGGGGAGGCTGGAGCCCATCGCAGGGAGTGGGATGGGGTAGGGAAGGGCTGGTCACCCTTCTCCTGGGGGCTGGTGGGAAGCCACGTCCTGTCTTCCCACTGTCCCAGGAGACCAGAAGCCCTCCTCGTTTCCTGGAGGACAGTGCACTTGAGCAAGAACCCCATCACGTCCCAGACAGAGAAAAAGGAGTCCATCCATGCTCACACGAGAAACAAGAGTGTCTGCAATCCTTAAATAGATTTATGGAAATGGTTTTGAATTACAGCATTTAGAAAATAAAAATAATCTCAATACATAATATACCCTCCATTATATACTTTTCTTCTCCCACACGCGCTGTTTTTTGTGCGTGTGTATTCCACTTTCAAACAGTAATTGGATTTTATGCTATAAAAGAAGCAGTAGGTGTGCCCTCTCTCTAAAAATAAAACTGCAATCATCATCGCAACGTGAAGCCTGAGATTTAAGCCTGAGGAGGTGTCCGTGCTGGGCCTGGGGCCGCTCTGGGGCCAGGGTCCCAGGGGGTCAGAGGGGTGGGAGTAATGGCAGCCGAGAGGTCATCACCGGGTCCTCAGCCCCCTGCAGCGCCCTGGCCTCGGAAGCTGGGATACCTCTGCCGGCTGCTTGGCGCCCCCGCCCCCCTCCGTCAGCTGGAGGATCAAGGTGGGCAGACCACAGCAGGGGCGGCCACTTGCTCAGAGGACTACAGGGTCTGCTCTGCATGTCCCCTCTCCAGCAAGAAATGAGACATGTGGTTTAGGCAAGGTCCTGAGGGGAGCGGGGGTGGGGGCTGTGGGCGCAGGGCCCTGGAGAGAGAGGACAGCCTGGTCTTTCCCCGTTCGGCCAGCTCACGGGGGAAGCCCTGCGCCTGCTCTGAGTGCCCCCTCTCCGGTAGGTGAGCATCACCCGCCCAGGAAGAGCAGGCCTTCCGCTACAGCTGAGCCTCAGACGGCATCTCAGCAAGGCAGGGGGGCCCACCCAGGCCCAGGCCTGGCACCCCAGGTCCCCGCGCTGGCTGCAGCTGACCTCCGTGGGCCTCTGCACCAGGCCCGAGGGCCCTGCGGGCGGGGGGCGGAGGCACTGGAGTTCTGGAGTCCGGGCGCCCGCAGCCCCCGCAGCGGCGGGGCCAGCAGGTAGATGAGATGCGGCAAAGCCCCTCCGGCCAGCGGACGGCCCGCCCGGGTGGCAGAGGCGGGGCGCGGCCGTCGGAGCCCCCTCTCTGGAGTCCTGCGGGGCCCGCGGGCTCGCGCGCCGTGTCAGATGCCCGCCTTGTCGCTGTAGAAGGGCGTGACGTGGAACATGTAGCAGTGCGTGCACACGCGGACCGGCTTCACCTGCCCGTAGCGCGGCAGCGGCGCCGAGTGCGAGGAGCAGCGCGAGCAGAAGATCTGGAAGGCGGGAGCGCGCGGCCGAGTGAGCGGGCCGGGGCTCTCCGCAACCCTGCGCCTCGGAGGGACGGCCGGCAAGGGCGGGAGCAGAGCCCTGAGCCGCCTGGCCGGCCGGCCTGCACGTCCCTCCCACCCGGGCCAGGCGGGGCTCTCCCGCTCCCCAACGCGAGGCCAGGACCTTCAGGAAAACCTGGGGCAGGTCTTGACCAAGAGGCCAGGCTGAGGAAGGGGGTCCTGGCCTTACAGCAAGGCTGCGGCAGGCTCCAATTCAGACCCTCCGCCCCCCACCCCCGCACCAGACCCCCAGGTCTGAAGGGCCCAGGACTGGGCACTGCACCATCGCACTTGGTGGCTGCGTGGCCGAGGCCGTGTTCATGCGTGCTAGGTCGCTCGGTCGTGTCCGACTCTTTGCTGACCCCATGGACCAGGCTCTTCTGTCTATGGGATTCTCCAGGCAAGAATCCTGGAGTGGGTTGCCATGCCCTCCTCCAGGGGATCTTCCCGACCCAGGGATCAAACCCCGGTCTCCATGCCTCCTGCATTGGCAGGCGGGTTCTTTACCGCCAGCGCCACCCGGGAAGCCCTAGACCACCCCTGTGCCAAGTCCGAGCAGGGCCCAGGGCTCACGGGTGTCTCTCTGCACAGGACTCCTAAGTCCTCGCCAGCCCCGGGGCATTGGTCCTGACCCCTGGACCTGGGCACGGGGTCTGCAGACGCTCCCTGGGATGTCTGAGGCGGCAGCCCCGGGGGCTGCGGGACAGCCCCGGCCGCCCACCCACCTACCTTCCCGCAGCTGCGGCAGTGGTGCTTCCTGCGGATCACTGTGAAAGGCGCTTTGCAGGCGGTGCAGAAGCCGCAGGCCTCGTCCGGGACCCACTCGGGCGGGTCTGTGACAATGACAGTGGGGGGACAGGTCAGCCCGAGGCAGCGGTGCGGGGGGCGGCAGTGAGGGCCGGTGGGCTGGGGAGGGGGTCGGAGGCTGGAGGTATGCAGGAGCCTCCGGTCCTCGCGAGGTTCCTTACTGGCTAGGTATCAGGACTGCTGGCCAGGCGCGTGGATCGGACCCTGTGGCAGCAGCCTGCAGGTCGCCCCAAGACTCAGGGCGAGGTGCACCCAAGCCACCCTCTCCCAAGCCTCTCCCGGCCGGCATCCAGTCTGGCAGGGTCCTCGGGCAAACACGGGGGCTGACAGATGAAAGAAATCAACCCCCTTTGTCAACCTCCCAATCAAGGCTCTGCTGGAGCCTCAGGCGCCCCGGCAGCCCCGCCCTACCCGGCTCCAGGGCAGGTCAAGGGAGGTGGGGGAGGGGATGCGAGGGAGGGCAACTGGGGATGGTCCCGCCCCGAGGCTGGCCCCGCCCCTAGAATACCCCTTCCCCGTCCCCGCCCGGAGCTGGCTCCGCCCCCAGGATGGCCCCACCCGAAGCTGACTCCGCCCCGAGGCTGCCCCCGCCCCCCACAAGTGCAGCGCCGGCCCCCCACGACTGGTCTCACCCCCTTTCCCTTCTCTAGGCGCTCACTGGAGGGAGCTCCTGGGGATCTGCTCTGGAATTCGAATTCGGGGGCGGGGCCACCTTGTCCAGGGAGACACCCCAGACATGAGGTGCCCACCCTGCACCAGCCGCGAGCGTGGCGCCGGCCAGGCCACTCGCCCAGGAAAGACCCTGGTCTCCGCCCCCGTCTCCGGCCCCTCCTCCCCAAGCTGCGCCCGAGGACTCGCCCTCCCCCTCCGGCAGCCTGCAGACCCCTGCCCCTCCCACTCTGCCGTCCAGGCTTCTGCTCTGGCCCCAGCTCACCCATTCCCCCACCGCAATGAGGCCTCCTCTCACGCTGTCCACCCTCTCCGTGGAAAAACCCTGACTGTCCCAGTGATGCCTGGACATCACTGGTCAGCTCCTGGGGTCACGCCAGGCCACGAGGCCAGCTCCAACAGGCAAATCCAGACTCCTACTTGAGGAAGACAGTGAGGATCCTGGGGACTCCCAGGCCCTGCCCTGAGAGCCACACGTCCTAACGGCCTTGGTGAGGGGCCCCCACTGGAGGAGGGCTGCTGCCAGACTACAGGCCAGAGCAGAGGGGAGACATGCAGACGGAGTCCCGGCTCTCTGCTCAGCCCACTGGCCCCCGCCCCTCACGCACCTTCCAAGTCTCCGTCTCGGGTCTTGGCGGCGAGCTCGGAGGATGACAGGGTTTCCTGGCACAGGGCACAGTCCTCCAGAGCCGCGCTCCGCAGGGTCTGGGTGACTGGAAGAAAGTGTGGCCACTGGGCTCAACCGGCCACCACTCGTGCCCGGGAAGTATGCCTGGGTGCAGCCAGTGGAGGGCAGCCCCCACTGCACAGTCCCACCCGCGGAGGGGTCACGGGGCCCTCACCCACTGCCTGGCAGGCAGGGTGCTGACCCAATCCTGGGAGTCTGTCCATCTGAGTGCCCCCACATGGGCAGCTGGCCCCGGACCCATCCACTGTCTGTGTGTGGTCAGGTCCCCCTGGACCGTGGCCCCGAGGCGGACAGGGGACCAGGCCTGGCCCCGGCCCTGGGGCCCACACTCCTTGCGTGCAGAGGCCGTCCATGTCACTGCCCTTCCTGAGCAGCAGTGGTCCTCAGGTAGCCCCACCCAGAATGCCCGGGTACATGGGGGCAGTGTGGCCCAGCAAAGCGGACCTCGGGGGGCAGAGCTGGGCGGGCACACAGGACAGATTCTCCCCGGGGCCTGGGCCGGCTGCCTCGTCACTCTTGAGCAGAAGCCCCTGGGATGGGGGGCCTCTTGCCCAGAACCAGAGCCTCAGCCCCAAAGAGGGGTGGCACCAGAGGGGTGGCTCCCCTCTCCCACGCTGGGACCCCACCCAGCCCTTGCCTCAGCATCCCCTGCCTGACTCCTGCTCCCTCCCCAGGTGCCCATTCAGTGTGTGTGTGTGTGTGTGTGCACACTCTGGTGTGAGGCAGGTCACAGAGGGCCACTTCCTCCTGGAGCAGGGGGACCCGTGTCCCCTCCCAGACTCTGGGCTGGCGTCTCATTGCTCTGACAGACGGAATTCTGCAGAAGCGACACAGGACCACTGGGTCCCGTCTGTTCGAGGAAGGGCACCGTGCCTCCTCGCCAGTACACGATTGCTGCCGCTGCTCCTGGCAGTGGCCTCGGGGTACCCGGGGCCTGCGAGGTGTGCCTCCGCCCCCCAGCGGACAGCCTGGTTCGGCTGGGGGCTTCCGCCCGCAGGGCGTGGTCATGCAAGAAGGGTGGCCCGGGAGAGCAGGTTTCCACCGGCTTCCTTGGGTGGGGGCGGCGCGCCTCCGAGCCCGGCCGGCGGACACTCACCTTTCTTCAGCTTTTCCTTGTCGTCCGTCTCTGGCTTGGTGGCCATGACCTGAAAGAGGGTCTTCAGGATGCTCCTCAGGTCGCTGGCATAGTTGGTCTGCAGCTGGTCGGCCACGCCTGCAGGGGCACGCGGGGAGGGCAGGGGAGGCGCTGCTGGCTGCTGAGCAAGCTGTGGCTCAGGGCCAGAGACCAGCCCGTCCTTGGATAAGCCAGGGCGGGAAGCGGCCCCCCAGCCCCCCAAGGGTCCCTCTGGCAGAAGCCAAGTTCAGGAGGCAAGGGAAGGAGGGGATGGGCCCACGACCCAGCAGCGCCGCCCCCCTCCCGCCCGGGCAGCGGTTAGTCTCGTTCATACTTTTGTCCTGAGGGTCTCAGCCACGGCCACCAAAGGGCTCTGGCTCCTCAATGAGGGATGACCCCGCACCCCCAAGTGTGCCCACCCCTGTGGCAGCTCCTTCCCCATCATGGCCACCTCGGCCAGCCCTTCTGGGGGCCTGCCCAGACTGGGGGGCCCTTGGGGCTGCCCCCACCCTCACCAGCTGAGGTTTCCTCATCCCTCAGGCGGGTGGGCTCAGCCCTCCTCAGTGAAAAGCTCTTCGAGGGCTGGTGGGGCTGCATTCACCGCAAGGCCAGGGGGTGACCGCACCTGCCCCCTACCCCCCGGGGCCCGTCACCACGCCGACACTGTGGCCAGCGGTTCTGGAGGGTTTCCTGCTGTGTCAGCAGCCCTGCCAGGCACCTGCTGGGCCTGCTGTTTCCCAGACCGCAAGACAGACCCGTGGATTTGCGGTGGGTTCTGCCAGATGTTTGAATGGAGGCTCGGAGTCACCCCCGAGCCTGGCCTGGCTGGGGGCCCTGCCTGTGGGACCCTGGGCAGTGCAGAGTGACACCCCGGGACTGTGACCCTGACTCTGCAGCGTCTGCCAGTCCACAGGCTGCGCCCCCCGCTGCTCCACCCCACGGCCTGGGGTCAGAGGATGGGCCAGGTGGACAAGCCTGGACAAGGCTGCAGGAGGGGCACTGCCTGAACGTGGCTGGAGGAGGGGCTGGATGGCAGGCAGGCAGCAGGGAGGGAGACCCCACCACACAGCCACGCTTCTAAATCAGGTGCCTGCCCCAGCTACTCACAACACATAAAACTAAGGCAAAAGGTGAAAAAGCCGCTGCGCTCACGCCCCTCTCTGAATCCCAGGAAATGAAGCAGTCATCGTCCCCCTCACCCAGGGGACGGAAGGAAACAGGATCAGTCGGGACATCAGATTGAACAGGACCTCGCGGGTGGGTGGTGAGGGCCCCCAGGCCCGGCCTGGGCTCCCACCCCCACACTGAGGAGGACCTGCGGACGCACGACGCCCACCTCTTGGCTGGGCTCCTCTCGGGGCTTGGGGCAAGGAAGTGACGTGGTAAGGGAGCCCCTGGGCAGGGCCTGCACCCCAACCTTTCTGGGGAGACTCCCGCAGCACGCCAGCCACTGCCTGAAGCCTGCCCACTCCCCGTGTACCCCCGAGCCCATGCCCACCCTGGGGCGACGGGGCACCTGAGATACAGACAAACAGGCGGTGGATGAGGTCCCGGCTGCCGCGGAACCGGGAGCGCATCTCCTCTCTGACGGCCACGCGTGCCGACTCGGGGCTGCTCGTGTCTGGGGAGCAGGGACCAGCCGTAGAGCCGCTGCACGGAGAAGGAAACACAGGGGCTTGGCTGCAGGCAGTGAGGGGGAACAAGACTTCCGCCCGGAGGGCCCCCCACCCCGCACCTGGGTGAGCCCCAGGTCCAACCCCGGGGGCTGAGCTCGTCCTATGGAAGCGTCCTCACCCCACTCACACCCTCTGCAGGGGCTGGCAGGCCCCAAAACATGTGTCCACGCCCGAACCTGGAACCCCGCGGGACCTTAGTTGGAAAAAGGTCTTTGCAATCGAGGTAAGGATTTTTAGTGTTATTTTTGTGGCTGTGCTGGGTCTTGGGTGCGGGCAGGCTTTTCTCTAGCTGTGCTGAGAGGGCTATGCTCTAGTGGCTGCGTGCCCGGTGGCCGCGTGCCTGGTGGCCGCGGGCCTGGTGGCCGTGGGGGGTGTCCTTTGTGCAACGTGAGCTCTGGGACCTCGGGCTTCAACAGTCGTGGGTCGCGGGCTCACTTGTCCCTCGGCGTGGGGGCCCTTCCCGGATCAGGGATCCAATCAGTGTCCCTTGTACTGCCCGGTGGATTCTTAACCGCCGGCCCAGGAGGGAAGCCTCAAGCTAAGGACCTGGAGAGGAGACGTCCTGGCCTCTCTGGAGGCCGTAACCCGAGGCCAGGAGTCTTAGTAGGAGGGGAGCGGGGAGGACCAGTGACCATGACACAGAGGTCTCGGTAACAAGGTCACAGGCCAGGGGACTCCTAGAGTCACCGGAGGCTGGAAGATGCAGGAAGGACCCCTGCCCAGAGCCTCTGGAGGGAGCGTGGCCCCACCAGGTTCAGATCTCGGGTCTCCAACCTTTGAGAGGAGAGATTCCTGTCGTTTCCAGCCCCTGGTCATGGTGCTCTCCACCAAGACAAGCCCTCCGGCCCCCGCGCACGCCCTGGCCCCGGCCCAGGGGCCCTGCTGCAGGCACTGTTAGCTCTGCTGTTCAGGGGTCACCTCGAGGCCCCAAGTAGCAGCCGCAGCTGAGGCTGGACTGTCTGGGTGTCCATTCACCCAGCTGCAGGGGGTGCGTGCGCTGACCTTTCAGTCCTTAAAATAATGTCCCTCTCGTCTTCACCCCGTCGGTTTTTCCCACTTTCTGGGAAATTTCCTCCCCACCCCCCAATTTTCCCCTGGACATTTTTGCTACTAAGGTTTTATTGGGTTGGCCAAAAAGTTTGATCGAGTACGCTGCTGCAGAATTCATTTCCTCCTCTCTGGTTTCACGTATGTGAAATCTTTTATCTATCTAGAAATATTCACTATAATTTTTTTTTCCACTATAATTTTTTAAAAGCTGCCTTTGGGGGCCTGCAGTATCTCTGCTTTCGCTTTTCTGCGGGGAAGTTGGGGTTTTTCAGGCTGGAGGTCGGCCTCAAATGCATGGGATCCCGGTGTCAGACAGAGGCCCTGGTGGTTCAGACAGCGGGCCCCTGCGTGGCTGCTGGGAGTGAACTGGCCAGTGACCATGGGGAGAGGCCCCGATGCCATACTGGTGGAGCTGACGTCCCCCCAGCCCAAGGTCAGCAAGCGCCTGAGAGTCCGCCCTGGGCAGCTGTGCACACGGCAGCATCTGCGGGGCAGCTCTGGAAGTCCCAGCAAAATCCAGCAGCCATGGAGGACAGCCCACCGAGATCACGTCAGGCCACAGCCTGCCTAAGCGACGGGAGAGCGGCCCTGGCCCCTCGTGGACATGGGCGCCCCCCACCTACAAATGGCAGAGATGGGTGGGCAGCCAAATGGTATCTTACTAAGGGGCATCTCTCTTGGCGTCCAACCACCAGGAAGCTTGGAGACGGGATGCGCCTGGGAGTTCAGTGCAGGGGGCCAGGGGAAGGGGCCCAGACTGGCTTCTCAGGGTCCCCTCCCCAGTCAAGTGGGGGTGCGTTTGACTAACACACTCGGGCAACGGGAACATCTGTCTCTGAGTGTGTAATGCTTCCCCAGAACATGGAGGAGTGATGGGAGGTGCTGGAGAGGCCAACACCCTGCTCCGCTGAGACCCTCGTGATGACCGAGAGCCCTCCCTGCCCAGACTGCCTGTCTTGTCCCCAAGACGAAGCCCCTGGCTTTCCGTTTGGGGGTGTGACCCTGGCTGCGCCCTCCCTGGGAGCTGAGTAAGGAAACGGGGTGAGCGTCACTGTCCAGGGTCCACATCCGTCAACAACCCCGGCTCAGCTCACAGCCTCACCCAGGAGATCTGAAAGCAGGAACCCAAACAAATGCTTACACACGAACGTTCACAGCAGCATTACTCACAAGAACCAAAAGGTGTAACAACCAAGCACCCATCAGCAGATGATGGGTAAACAAACTGTGGTCCAGCCACACAGGAATATTATTCAGCTTTAAAAAGGAGTAAGATTCTGACACCAGCTACGATATGGATGAACCTTTAGGGCATTATGCTAAGTGAAACAAGCCGGTCACAAGGGGACAATCACTGTCTGACGCCCCTTACACGAGGTCCCTACAGGAGTCAGATGCACAGAGACAGAGTGGTGGGTGCCAGGGGTCAGGGAAGGGGGGCTTTAGTGGGGACAGAGTTTCAGTTTGGGATGATGAGAAAGTTCTGGAAAAAGTGGTGATAATCATACAACACTGTGAATGTGCATAATATCACTGAATTGTACACTTAAATACTGTTTAAATGGTAAATTTTGTGTTATATGTATTTTGCCAAAATTAAAAAGTAGAGGAAAAAAGATTTAGGACAGGGGAAAGAAAGGAAATGGAACTGAAAAGTCTAGATGGCCAATAGCATTGATGGTTTGGCATCAATACAATAGGTTAGAATTACATTAAACTGTATACTTTTATAGTGTGTATTTTTAATAATTAAAAAATGAAGCACAGTTGATTTACAATGTTGTGTTAGTTTCAGATGTACAGCAAGAGTTATGAACTCATTTCATATGCTAGCAAGGTAATGTTCAATATCCTTCAAGCCAGGCTTCAGCAATACGTGAACCGAGAACTTCCAGATGTTCAAGCTGGATTTAGAAAGGCAGAGGAACCAGAGATCAAATTGCCAACACCTGTTGGATCATAGAAAAGGCAAGAGAATTCCAGAAAAACATCTATTTCTGCTTCATTGACTACGCTAAAGCCTTTGACTGTGTGGATCAAAACTGTGGAAAATTCTTCAAGAGATGGGAATACCAAACCATGAAACCTGTAGGCAGCTCAAGAAGCAGCAGTTAGAACTGGACATGGAAAAGCAGACTGGTTCCAAATTGGGTAAGGAGTACATCAAGGCTGTATATTGTCACCCTATTTAACTTCTATGCAGAGTACATCATGAGAAACGCTGGGTTGGAAGAAGCACAAGCTGGAATCAAGATTGCCGGGAGAAATATCAATAACCTCAGATATGCAGATGACACCACCCTTATGGCAGAAAGTGAAGAGGAACTAAAGAGCCTCTTGATGAAAGTGAAAGAGGAGAGTGAAAAAACTGGCTTAAAGCTCCACATTCAGAAAATGAAGATCATGGCATCTGGTCCCATCACTTCATGGGAAATAGATGGGGAACCAATGGAAACAGTGACAGACTTTATTTTCTTGGGCTCCAGAATCACTGCAGATGGTGACTGCTGCCGTGAAATTAAAAGACGCTTGTTTCTTGAAAGAAAAGCTACGTCAAACCTAGACAGCATATTAAAAAGCAGAGACATTACTTTACTGACAAAGGTCCGTCTAGTCAAAGGTGTGGTTTTTCCAGTGGTCATGTATGGATGTGAGAGTTGGACTATAAAGAAAGCTGAGTGCCGAAGAATTGATGCTTTTGAACTGTGGTGTTGGAGAAGACTTGAGAGTCCCTTGGACTGCAAGGAGGTCCAAGCAGTCCATTCTGAAGGAGATCAGTCATGAATATTCATTGGAAGGACTGATGCTGAAGCTGAAGCTCTTAAGACTTTGGCCACTTGATGGGAAGAACTGACTTCTTAGAAAAGACCCTGATGGCGGGAAAGATCTTGAAGGCAGTAGGAGAAGGGGACGACAGAGGATGAGATGGTTGGGTGGCATCACCAACTTGATGGACATGAGTTTGAGCAAGCTCCAGGCGTTGGTGATGGACAGGGAAGCTTGGTGTGCTGTAGGCCATGGGGTCGCAAAGAGTCGGACACAACTGAGTGACTGAACTGACTATAACTCTTGTATTTTTTTTGTTACATTTATTCCAAATATTTAAATCCTGAAGCGAATGCAAATAAGATTTTTTAAAATTGCTACCATATCTTAATATAATGGGGTCTTTAACAGTAACAGCTTTATTGATATATACCATATATATATATATATGCTGTCGCTGCAGTCGTGTCCGACTCTGTGCGACCCCACAGACGGCAGCCCCCAGGCTCCCCCGTCCCTGGGATTCTCCAGGCAAGAACACTGGAGTGGGGTGCCATTTCCTTCTCCAGTGCATGAAAGTGAAAAGTGAAAGTGAAGTCGCTCAGTTGTGTCCGACCCGCAGCGACCCCATGGACTGCAGCCCACCAGGCTCCTCCATCCATGGGATTTTCCAGGCAAGAGCACTGGAGTGGGGTGCCATTGCCTTCTCCGATATATATATATATATATATATGGTTTCCCAGGTGGCTCAGACGGTAAATAATCTGCCTGCCAGTGCAGGAGACTGGGTTCGATCCCTGGGTTGGGAAGATCCCCTGGAGGATGGCATAGCAATCCATTCTAATATTCTTACTGGGATAATCCCATGGACAGAGGAGCCTGGCGGGCTACAGTCCATGGGGTCACAAAGAGTTGGACACGATTGAATGACTGAGCACACACACACACACACACACTATATCATATATCAACACCATTCAGTTCGCCCTTTGTTGTTCAGTCACTAAATTGTGTCTGACTTTTGTGACCCCATGAATGGCAGCATGCCTGGCTTCCCTGACCTTCACTGTCTTCCAGAGTTTACTCAAACTCATGTCCATCGAGTCGGTGATGCCATCCAACCATCTCATCCTCTGTCACCCCCTTCTCTCATGCCTTCAATCTTCCCCAGCATCAGGATCTTTTCCAATAGTTGTCTCTTCACATCAGGTGGCCAAAGTATTAAGAGCTTCAGTATCAGGCCTTCCAATGAATATTCAGGACTGATTTCCTTTAGGATTGACTGGTTTGATCTCTTTGCAGTCCGAGGAACTCTCAAGAGTCTTCTCCAACACCACAGTTCAAAAGAATCAATTCTGTGGCGCCCAGCTTTATTTACAGTCCAACTCTCACTTCCATACATGACTATTGGAAAAAACATACCTTTTGACTATATGGATATTTGCTGGCAAAGTTATTTCTCTGCTTTTTAATACCCTGTCTAGGTTTGTCATAGCTTTTCTTTCAAGAAACAAGCGTCTTTTAATTTCATGGCAGCAGTCACCATCTGCAGTGATTTTTGAGCCCAAGAAAATAGCCTGCCACTGTTTCCATTGGTTCCCCATCTATTTGCCATGAAGTGACAGGACCAGATGCCATGATCTTAGTCTTTTGAATGTTGAGTTTTAAGCCAGCTTTTTCACTCTCCTCTTTTACCTTCATCAAAGGGCTCTTCAGTTCCTCTTCGCTTTCTGACACAAGGGTGGAGTCACCTGCATATCTGAGGTTATTGATGCATTTCTCCATAAGAGTTACGGAAAACTATAAAACATCATTGAAATAAATTAGACCTAAATAAATGGAAACACAGCTTGTGTTCATGGTTGAGGACTGAATATCATTAGCATGGCAATACCCCCAATACTGGTCTATAGGTTCAATGGAATCCATATCAAAATATAAATAAAATTTCCTTTTCCATGCAGAAGTTGACAAGCTGATCCTAAAATTCATACAGAAATGCAGTGACTCAGAACAGCTGAAACAATCTTGAAAAAGAAAAAAAGCAAAGTGGGAGGACTCACATGACGTATAATTTAACGACAGTGAACGAGACCCGCACTGGCATGGGAGCCATGAGAAGGCAATAAAACTGCCAGTCCAGAAATGAACCCAGGAGTTTGTGCCCGACTGATCTTCCCAAAGGGTGTCAAGGTCACCCAATAAGGAAAGAATGGTCTTTTCAAAAGACGGTTCTGAGATGGAGAAAAACTGTCTCTACAATAAGCGGTGCTGGGAAAACTGGAAGCTACATATAAAGAAGTGAGATTAGTCATAGAGCATTGTTTTCACACTATACATAAAAATAAACTCAAAATTGATTAAAGACCTAAATGTACGACTGGAAACTAAAAAACTTCTAAAAGAAAACTTTGGCAGAACATTTCTTGACATAAGCTGTAGCAATTGTTTTTGGATATGTTGATGGTTAGATAGCATCACTGACTCAATGGACGTGAATTTGAGCGAACTCCAGGAGACAGCGGAAGATAGAGGATCCTGGCGTGCTGCAGTCCAGGGGGTTGCCAAGAGTCAGACACGACTGAATGGCCACCAAAAACCCAAGGCAAGGGAGACAAAAGCAAAAATAAATACACAGGACCAAATTAACCTAAAAGCTTTTGCACAGCAAATGAAACCATTGACAAAATGAAAAGATAACCAACTGAATGGGCGAAAATATTTGCAAATGATACACAGGGGTTAATATCCAAAATATATAAACAGCTCATACAATGCGATGTGAAAAAATAAACAACTGGATTAGAAAATGGATTAGAAATTCCTGTTGTTTAGTTGTTAATTTATGTCTGACTATTTTGCAACCCCATGGACTGTAGCCTGCCAGGCTCCTCTGTCCATGGGATTTCCTGGGCAAGAATACTGGAGTGAGTTGCCATTTCTGTCTCCAGGGGATCTTTCTGACCCAGGGATCAAACCCATGTCTCCTGCATTGGCAGGTGGATTCTTTAGCACTGAGCCAACAAGGAAACCCCAGGAAATGGACTGAAGATTTTAACAGATGTTTTCCTGAAGACATACAAACGAAGAGCACACGCAAAGATGCTCAATATTGCTAATCATCAGAGAAATGTAAATCAAAGCCACGGGATATCACTTCCCACCTGTCAGAATGGCCGTCATGCCAAGGACCAAAGCAACAAGTGTTGCCAAGGATGCGAAGAAAAGCGAACCTCCTAGACCGCTGGTGGGAATGCGACTTGGCACACCACCCTGGAAAACGGCGTGGAGGTTCCTCACAGAACGAGAACTAGAGGAAAAGTGACCCTCCTAGACCGCTGATGGGAATGCGACTTGGCACACCACCCTGGAAAACGGCGTGGAGGTTCCTCACAGAACGAGAACTAGAGGAAAAGCGAACCTCCTAGACCGCTGATGGGGATGCGACTTGGCACACCACCCTGGAAAACGGCGTGGAGGTTCCTCACAGAACGAGAACTAGAGCCACCGTAGGGTCCATCGGTTCTACTCCTGGGTGTATACCTGAAGAATGCGAAACACTAGAAAAGATGCATGCGACCCAGTGTTCATAGCAGGATTATTTACAACAGCCAAGATGCGGAAGCAACACACGTGCCCATCAACACCTGAATGGATAAAGAAGATGTGAAACAGATATAAAGTGAAATATCACTCAGCCACAAGAAAAGAACGAAACTCTGTCAGTTTCAACGGCATGGATGACACGGCAGGCATTACGCCACGTGAATGAGTGAATGTGCAGTGAGTATGCAGAACCCAAGAATTCAACAAATGTATGGATATAACAAAGCAGGAACAGAGTCACGGGTACAGAGCGCAAGCTAGTCGTCACCAGTGGGGAGCGGGAGATGGGAAGGGGTGAGACAGGGGTGAGATGGGGCAGGGGGTTAAGAGGCAGAAGCTACGAAATGTAAAAGAAATGAGCCACAAGGTATATTGTGTAGCACAGGGAACACAGCCAGTATCTTATATAGTTTAAATGGAGGATAACCTATACAGATATTGCTATGTTATATACCAGAAACCAATACAATATTGTCAATCAACTGTACTTCAATAAAAATGTTAGTGGTACTGGGAAAACTGCGTTTCCACATGCAAAATAATGAAGTTTCATGTTACACCACATACAAAAATTGGCTCAAACAGATCAAAGACTATACGTAAGAGCTAACACTTTTACAACAAAACGTGAGTCTTTGTGGTCTTGGATTAGGCAATAATTTCTTAGGTGTGACATGAAAAACACAGCAGCCAAAGACAAACATCAGCAGTTCCTCATGAGGAATGACCCAGCAATTCCACTCTGAGCATCAACCCGAGAGAACTGAAACACAGGTTCACCCAAAAATTAAAATTAAAAGGTTTTGTGCTTCAAAAGAGATCATCAAGATAGTGGAAAACTCGACAAAATGCAAGAACATTTTTCAAAGCATGTGTCTGCCAAGGGTGTATGAAAGTGAAGTCGTTCAGTCGTGTCCAACTCTTTGCGACCCCGTGGCTGCAGCCCACAAGGCTCCTCTGTCCATGGGATTCTCCAGGCAAGAATACTGGAGTGGGTTGCCATTTCCTTCTCCAGGGCATCTTCCCAACTCAGGGATTGAACTCAGGTCTCCCGCATTGCAGGCAAACGCTTTAACCTCTGAGCCACCACGGAAGCCCAAGGGTGTATAGTTCCTGGAATATAGAAAGGACTCTTACAACTCAACAAAAAGAAGATAAATCACCCAACTAAAGGATGGGCAATGTATCTGAAAAGACATTTTTCCAAAGAAACTATATAAACAGCCAGTAAACGCATGAAAAGATGCTCAACGTCATTAGTCATTTGGGAAATGCAAATTAAAACAATAATGTGCCATTTCATACCCATCGTGATGACTATAATAATTTTAAAAGAAAACGGAAAAAAACAAGTGTGGGTGAAGATCTGGAGAAATTGGAGCCCTTGTGGATTCCTGGCAACAACCTAAAGTGCTACAGGCACTCTGGAAAACCCGTCAGCAGTTCCCCATGCTGAATGACCCAGCAATTCCACTTCAAGGTGGCTACCCAGGACTGAAGCATAGATTCACACAAGCATCTGTACATGGATGTTCACACATACTAGCCTAACAACGGAAGCAACTCAAATGTAGGTCAACCGATAAACAGATCAACAAAATGTCGTCTAGCCGTGCGATGGAATTAACCTTCGGCCACAGAAAGGCATGAAATACCGTTAGGTGCGACAATGCAGACGAAGCTTGAAAAGATTGAGCCGTGACAGAAGCCGGCTACAAAGGTCACTTGTATGATCTCATTTCTTTGAAAAGTGTAGAAAAGTCTCGGCAAATCCATGGAGACATAAAGTAGATTAACGGTTGCCAGCGACTGGAGGTTTTACTGGGGAAATATTTGGGGTTTCTTTAAGGGGTGATGAAAACGTTCTGAGAGTGGACAGTGGTGGCGTTTGCACAACTCTGTGAATGTGTTAAAAGCCGCTGAACTGTGCACTTTAAAAAAAATAAAAGGATGTTTTTCTTGTAATCATTTTAGCAAAGGCATATTCAAGAAATAGCTCAAGCTAGATGCCCATCAACAGTGGGTTGATTCAGTAAATTAGGTCAGAGGTTTCCAGGAAGGACAGTTAATGATGCTGGAAATGCTGAAATATTAAATAAAAAGGTAGCATTTTAAAAATTAGAGCTATCATATGTACATAAATGAGGTATTGCAAAATATAGTCAATGTAAAGCATTAATATTACATTTATCTGAATAGTATGACTATGAATAAGTTGGTATTTTTCCAAAGTGTCTTCTAAGATCAAGTACTACTTCTGGGACCAGAAGACTAGCTTAGGCTGAGGAGAGGACGCGCCTTCAGCAGGTGCCACTGCAGCCCTCTTGAGGCACAGAGGCTGTTTCTTAGTGGAGGGACGGCACGCTCTGGGGCCCCAGCCCCGCAGATAAAGCCCTGGAGGTGGAGAAGCCTTTCTGAACCAGATGCCGTGGCAGCACACAGCTCACCTGCAAGGAGCCTGGGGCGGTGCCCTGACCGTGGGCAGAGCTCTGAGAGCCGCCAAGCCTGGGGCTCATGTTATGTCTTGAAAGAGCAGTGAAGTCTGGGACTCTCCCGGTGGCCCATGGCTAAGACTCCATGCTCCCAATGTAGAGGGCCCCGGTTCGATCCCCGGTCAGGGAACTAGAGGCCACATGCTGCAAGTAAGACCCCACGCAGACTCCAAATAAATAAACAGAGAGACCAGTGAACTCTCCCAGAAGACCGAAGCCAAGGCTGGCCCACGGGCGGTGGCTGGGGCAGATCGCAACTGCAGCCTCCAACCCACGCCCTCTCCAGCTGCTCTGCAGAGGGGGTGTGTGTGTGTATGAGTGAGTGTGTGAGTGAGCGTGTGTGTGTGAATGGAAAGAGAGCCAAAGGCTCCATAAAAAAGACTGGTCCGAGGCAGAAAAATCAATAAAGTGCTGCCCACAGGGAGCCAGCCCGCTGCTGCCCACAGGGAGCCCGCTGCGGCCCACAGGGGGCCAGCCCGCTGCTGCCCGCAGGGAGCCCGCTGCCGCCCGCAGGGAGCCCGCTGCCGCCCACAGGGAGCCGCTGCCGCCCACAGGGAGCCCGGTGAGGCCTGGAAGGGCCACAGGGAGCAAACGGACAGAGTACGGAGGCTGGGCCTGGGACCGCACCTGGGGGCTGAGCCTGGGGCCTGGCTGGGTCAGCCTGCTCCCCAGGGCCAGTGGATGGGCATTATTTGGGCACCAGGAACACCAGGAACATGGCCCAGGGTGGTCACTCTTTTGGAAGGGCACAGGTCCTCTGTGGGCAGCTGCTGGACAGACAGACTGGGGACACGGAAGAGGGTCCCAGGGAAGAATCAGACCCTGTGTGTGGGCCCAAGAGCCCAGTCTAGAGCCAAGCGGCTTAAAGGTGGAGCTGAGAGGCCGGCTGGCGCCCAGCGGTTCACATCTGCAGTGGGGGCAGGAAGGGTGTGGGTGGGACGTGGCTGGAGCCCCCGAGGCAGAGGGATGGCAGCTGGGAGCAGCAAGGGTGAAGGCGTGGGGGCCCCGCCCGCCAAGGGCTCCCCGCACCCCCGGGGAGGCTGCACTCCCGTCACCGCTGTGTCTGCACGGTCACTCAGCGTCAGATCCCCTGCTCACCAGGATGTAGGAAAACCTGGCGCCTTGTGTACCGAAGCCCAGCTGCGTTCCAGCTGTTTGCTGCCACTGTCTTTTACAGAAGGCAGGACAAATCCCCTGTCACAACTCCCCTGAGGCTTAAATTACTAGGAAGCATCGTTCTTCTGGTAGCAAAATACTATGCAGTTCTAGACAGTCACATGAACCCCGAACGTCTCATACAGCCTGTGTCTCTGCCCACGGTCAAAGGTACTGCAGCAAACCTCCCAAAGTGCACGCTGGACAGGGACACATGGCAAGTGTCCGATCCCACTGTCAGAGGAGGGGAAAAAAAAAGAGCCTTTTGCAGAAAAAGGACGTTGTCATCCTGACGTTCTAGGGGTCTACGAAATAAGAGAAAACACAACCTGGGAAAATAATAGTATTGCGAGCTGTTCCAGCTACGACACCACACAGACGAACCTGTGAGTCTCTGGACGCGTCCGAAGAAGCGAGCAGGCCAGACATGTGACTCAGAGACGGGGCGCCTGCGGGGGTCTCCCTCCCCCCGGCCTGGGCCCTGCGTCCTCCTGTGGTGATGAAGGAGCCACCCAGCCTGGGGGCCCCGATCCGGGAGGGGGTGGGGGCCGCTCAGAACTGCGGTGACGACCCCCCAGGAAAGCGCAGGTGCCGGAGACCAAGCGTGTTTCTTCCAGTTCTGAGCACAGACTGCGGGGCACAGAAGGACGACTCGAGGGCTCACCGTCCAGGACGGTGACCTTTTCCGCCCAAATAAGCCCCAACTTTCACCTCCTCTGAGGACGGGCCGCGACCCCAGTGACGTATCCCAGCCCTGATGGCGCCCAGACCTGGTTCCGCGTGGGGTCTCAAACCCGTTTCCAGAACGTCGCGCTAGAGCTCAGGTTCTTACAAGCTGTCATTTACCTGTGCGTTCTCTGTGTATCCCTTTGAAAATAAATCCTGTTCATCTTTCACTTTTATTTTTTTCATCTTTCAATTTTCAACGAAAAGATTTAAAAAGTGAAATCCCAGGTGTGTCACACGTTAAGGAGAGGCCATTGTTGTGGGAAAGCCCTGCAACTCGTCCGGCTGGACTGCCCGCTGACCGAGCAGAGCCGTCGTCCCCTTCCCACGGCCAGCAGGGACCCCTGGGCACCTGTCTGTCCGCCCAGGGGTGGGGAGGGGAGTCGGGGGCCTGCACCCCCGGAGCCCTCAGCCCCCCGGGAGCCCAGGGAAGGACCTCGGTCTTCACTGGCCCGCCCCTGTGGCCCTGGGTAGGGGCCAGGACGGCGGCACGCACCCAGAGAGCGGGCAGGCAGGACCCAGCGGGGTAGCTGATGGGCACACGTGGGTGTGGGCCCCAGCGTGACATACGTGCGCATGCTCGTGACCCCGGGGACAGCAGAGGTCTCCGAGCGCCACACTCGAGCACACCGTGCTCTTGCTCACACGGCATCTCTTCCTGGATGGTTTCAGGCCTCACTGCTTTCTTCTTTAAAATGGAGATGACTGTTAATCCCTGGCAAGGACCAGAGATAGTGCCCTGAAGGGGACCGTGCCTGGCCTATGATAGACGCGCGGCAAACTGCAATCCTTCCCACTGGAGTCCCACAAGACTGGAGACTAAGCCAGTCCTCCGCCAAACACCAACACAGATCCACGCGCTGGGGTCCCAGGGCCCTCCACAGTCCCCACGGCCTCCCCTCCCGGGGCCCTCATGGCTGCCTCCCCCATTCACAAGGTCAGCAGGACCTCCCAGGGGCCCCAGATGGCATCACTGGTGAATTCTACCTAATATTCAAGGCAGAAATAATACCACTTCTACACAAAATCTTGCGGAGAATTCAGTGAGTGGCACTGCTCCCCAACTCATTCGATGAGCTCAGCATACTCTGATACCCAAATCTTAAAAGAGCATCACAAGAAAAGCACTGACGAGCATTCCTCACAATCAGTGCAAAGTCCTAAACGAAACTTTAGCAAATTGAAGCCAACAATACAAACAATTGTCACCCTGCTTATTTAACATATATGCAGAGTACATTATGAGAAATGCTGGGCTGGAAGAAGCACAAGCTAGAATCAAGATTGCCAAGAGAGATATCAATAACCTCTGATATGCAGATGACACCACCCTTATGGCAGAAAGTTAAGAGGAACTCAAAAGCCTCTTGGTGAAAGTGAAAGAGGAGAGTGAAAAAGTTGGCTTAAAACTCAACATTCAGAAAACGAAGATCAGGGTATCCGGTACCATCACTTCATGGCAAACAGATGGAGAAACAGTGGAAACAGTGTCAGACTTTATTTTTGGGGGCTCCAAAATCACTGAAGATGGTGATTGCAGCCATGAAATTAATTAAAAGATGCTTACTCCTTGGAAGGAAAGTTATGACCAACCTAGACAGCATATTAAAAAGCAGAGATATTACTTTGCCAACGAAGGTTCGTCTAGTCAAGGCTATGGTTTTTCCAGTGGTCATGTATGGATGTGAGAGTTGGACTGTGAAGAAAGCTGAGCGCCAAAGAATTGATGCTTTTGAACTGTGGTGTTGGAGAAGACTATTGAGAGTCCCTTGGACTGCAAGGAGATCCAGCCAGTCCATTCTGAAGGAGATCAGCCCTGGGTGTTCTTTGGAAGGAATGATGCTGAAGCTGAAATTCCAATACTTTGGCCACCTCATGCGAAGAGTTGACTCATTGGAAAAGACCCTGATGCTGGGAGGGATTGGGGGCAGGAAGAAGGGGACAACAGAGGATGAGATGGCTGGATGGCATCACCGACTTGATGCACATGAGTTTGGGTGAACTCCTGGAGTTGGTGATGGACAGGGAGACCTGGCGTGCTGCGATTCATGGGGTCGCAAAGAGTCGGACACGACTGAGTGACTGAACTGAACTGAATACAAACAAAGGATAATAGCGAGTGACCAAGTAAGGTTCGCCCCAAGAAGGCAAGGTGGGCTTAACGTGTGAATATCAATCAATGTAGTTTATCACATTAACAGACTAAAAAATGGAAACTATACGACCCTCCCAAAAGATGCAGGAAAAGTATCTGAGAAAGGTCCAGCGAACTAGGAATAAAAGGGAACTTCCTGAACCCGGGGAAAGGGCATCTAGGAACCTGAAAACCCAACATCACACTTAAAGGTAAATACTTTTATCAATGGTTTCCCTCTGAGACCTGAACAAGGCAAAAACACCCTCTGGCAACTTTTCAATTCAACATTGTACTGGAGGTCCTCCCCAGCGCAGAAATGCAAACAGGTAAAAGACATCTGATTAGAAAGGAGACAGAAAACTGGCTTTATTCACAGATGACATCATCTGTGTAGAAAATCTGAAGAAATCTTCATAAAAACGATTGTGTCTAACGAATTGAATTTGGCAAGTTGCCTAAGTGAAAGAGGACAGTGAAAAAGTCGGCTTAAAGCTCAACATTCAGAAAACAAAGATCATGGCATCTGGTCCCATCACTTCATGGCAAATAGATGGGGAAACAGTGGAAACAGTGTCAGACTTTATTTTTGGGGGCTCCAAAATCACTGCAGATGGTGAAATTAAAACACACTTACTCCTTGGAAGGAAAGTTATGACCAACCTAGACAGCATATTAAAAAGCAGAGACATTACTTTGTCAACAAAGGTCCATCTAGTCAAGGCTATGGTTTTTCCAATAGTCATGTATGCATGTGAGAGTTAGATTATAAAGAAAGCTGAGTGTCGAAGAATTGATGCTTTTGAACTGTGGTGTTGGAGAAGACTCTTGAGAGTCCCCTGGACTGCAAGGAGATCCAGCCAGTCCATCCTAAAGGAGATCAGTCCTGAATATTCATTGGAAGGACTGATGCTGAAGCTGAAGCTCCAATACTTTGGCCACCAGATGAGCTGACTCATTGGAAAAGTCCCCAATGCTGAGAAAGATTGAAGGCGGGAGGAAAAGGGGACGACAGAGGATGAGATTGTGGGATGGCATCACTGACTCAAAGGACACAAGTCTGAGTGAACTCCGGGAGCTGGTGATGGACAGGGAGGCCTGGCGTGCTGCAGTCCGTGGGGTCACAAAGAGTCGGACACGACTGAGCAACTGAACTGAACTGAACAGAAAGAACTCTCAAAACTCAGTAAGGACACAACAAACTGAGAGGAACAGCAAAATAACATACATTGATGTTCACCGTAGAGCACAGAAGAGCGCGGCCCGGGGGCTGATGATCTCATGAAAAGACACGTGGCACGAGACGGCACCCCCAGCCCGGGGCAGCGCAGGGCAACGGGCCCGGCCACGCTGAGCTGCTGGCGCTCGCGTGCCGCAGTTTATCGAATTACGGTTACACTTCAGTAAAGCTGTTGGAAACCATGTCAAGCACCAGGTCGTGTTCCCACCGTGCTTCCGTGGTCGTGCCTCTGACGCTGAGTCTTCCTCTGGGAAAAGACCTGTCCCCTGACCTACCCTACAGAGCCCCTGGAGGCCCCCACCCCCGCCCTCCCCCCTGCCCTCCTCCACCCTCTCTGCTCTGCCTGGGGCCCCTCCATCAGGGTCTGGGGCGCCAGGAGGTGGCCAGCTGACGGGAGAAGCCTTGTGTGGACCCAGGGGTCTCCCAGGCCAGCGCTGGCAGGAGCCGTCTTGGCGGCTCCTGGCAGTTCAGTCCTGGCCCCCCACGGTGGCCGCAACCCCGGCCAGGTCTGCCCCCAGGCCCAGAGCACAGCCGCTCACCATTGGCTGCAAGTTAGTTAGAAAGCCAGACACTGGGGAGGCCCCGTCTAGAAGGGCAGACCCCTCCCGGGGACACCCCGCAGCCAGCCCCGCCCCTCGGGCCCCCCACCCACTCAGCCTGGCTTCGCGCGCTCCCCCAAGGTGGGCCGGCACGGCCCTGTCACTTAGGAACCAGTGATCTTTAAACGTTTCTTGTTGCAGCATAGCTGCGTCACGGTCTCATGTGGGTTTCCACCGCACAGCTAAGGGAATCAGCCACGTGCACACGTGTCCCTCTCGGGCCTTCTTCCCGCTCAGGAAGGGTCACCACGGTACGTTAGCTATCACTGGTTACCCACCTGATACACAGCATCAGGCGTGTGTACGCGAGCCCCAGTCTCCCAACTTCCCCCGTCCCCCCTCCTCGGGGTCCCTGCATTTGTGAACAGTTGATTTGATGACCGTCATGAGGCCTAATCTGGTTTTCAAGAGGCTAATTAATTCCAGGTTCTCCTCTATTTTTAAACTGCTCAATCGTTCTTGTTTCTGCTTCCAGAGGCAGGACGTGGGTGGGGGACTCTGGGGCTCCGTGTGGCGGCGGGGACAGCTGCCATGGGTTTCAGTCTCGTGCCCGCCACCCAGCCCCAGAGGGGCTCTGTGACCCGGGCGGCAGTGATGTGCAGGCCCGGGAGGGAGGGAACCGGGCAGTGGGTGGGCAGGGGGGACCTCGAGTCACACAGCCTCCAGGACTGGCTGGAGTTAGACCCGGGCCTGCCCGGTCACCACACCCCAGAGGTGGTCTCCTCGGGGCCCCCAGCACCCTCCACAAAGGGGTGGGCAGGGCCAGGCCGTGCCCCCAAGCCCTGGCTCACAGAGCAGTCAGGCCACCGTGCCAAGCCTGGGCTACCTGCCCGGTACCCTGGGTGCAGGACGTGCCCTCCACAGCCCCGACGGCCAGCACCGGAAGCTGGAGAAGGAAGCGCATCCTTCCAGGCCGCGGGGGCCAAAGGGGCTTAAGCATTGTGTGGACTCAGCAGGTCAGAAGGGCAGCCCTGGGCCTCGGGGAGGGCTTCCCGGGACCTCCCCTCAGGGAGGGTCCCCCCAGGGGAGGGCACACAGCACTCCCCTGGGGGGACCGCCGGCAGTCCCCTCTGTGTGGGGAAGCGGCCAGTGGCTCCAGGGTACACAGCATGCGGCTGCCTCTCTGCAGTCACCACTGCTCAGGGGTGGACCCCGGGCACCCCCAGGCCCCTGCAGTCCCCACCCGGACCTAGGGCCGCAGGAAAGAGGAAGACCGGGCGCCCGCTGGGGGAGGCGCAGAGCCGTCTGCACGGGAGAAACGCTGGGGCGACATGTCGGTCACCCTGTCCCGCTGTCACTGCGCCCGGGGGGCAAGAGGAAGCGGAGGCGAGGCCAGGGAGCAGTGAGGCCGGGCGGGCGCGGGGAGGGCGGTCAGGGCGGCTGGCAGCCAGGGACCCGGCCCGCGGAGCCCGGGGGGCGGGGAGGACGCAGGACGGCAGAGAGCGACGCAGACACGCACGCAGGCCGCTGAGATGGGAGGACGAGGGATGGGTCACTTACGGCACCTGCTCACGGCGCCGGGCGCAGGGCGGACCGCTGTGGGCCCAGTTTGCAGATGGCGAAACTGAGGCTCAGGGAGGCGGGTGACCAGCGGCCCACAGGCGCCTCCCTCCCTGGACCACCGTCTGCAGGGAAGCACCGAGGGCCGACAGGCCCCCGGGGGAGATGACCCCAGGGTCCACCCTCGACCGCCCGTGCACAGCCAGGGAGGAGCATGTGGCCAGAGGCCTGCCTGCTGGAGTCCCGTCGTCCACCCCAAAGGACCGCCGGGAGCCCCCAAGCCGGGGGCAGGGGCACCACCAGCCACGGATCTGAGCGAGGCAGGACAGACCTGGCCTTCTGGGGGCGCCAAGGCTCTCAGCCTGCACCCAGGCGAGCCTGCCCGTGCGTCACGACGGCAGCGGCCCCGACTGCCCCACCCTCTCCAGGGGGTGCAGACGGCCCCAGAAGACACACCAGCCTGGGCCTCTCACCGCGCCAGGGGAAAGCAGAGGCAACCCCAGAGACCCGGGAGGCGTGAGCGGAATGTCTCCCAGCCTTGGGGTGGAGAGGAACGAGAGAGGTGGAGAACATGAAGCTCTAGAGTGCTCATAAATTTAATTCCACAAAATAAAACTAAAGGATCTAGAAATCAAAAGACATTAACAGGGCTACCCTGATGTCTCAGTGGTAAAGAATCCACCTGCCAATGCAGGAAACACGGGTTGGAACCCTGGTCTGGGAAGATCCCACGTGGGATCTTCTTCTGGCCTAAGCCAGGAGCCACAGCTGCTGAGCCTGTGCTCTGGAGCCCGGGAGCCACAGCTGCTGAGCCTGTGCTCTGGAGCCCGGGAGACCTAGAGCCTGTGCTCAGCACAGGAGGAGCCACTGCCATGAGAAGCTCGCACACCACAGCTGGAGAGTAGTCCCCACTCTCCGCAACTAGAGAAAAGCCCACGCAGCAACAAACAGCACAGCCAGAATAAATAATATATAAATAAAATTAATTTTTTAAAATGACATCAACAAATAAGGCCAAAGGGCAAGTAACAAACTGGGGAAAGCTAGCTGCAGCAAAGACCCCAGCCAGAAGGAAGCCCAACCTCCAAACGGGTAAAAGGCGGGAAGTCACTCTGCAGAAGAGACAGGAGGAGGCAGGCAGGGACATGACCACCAGAGAGAAGGAGACCAGAGCGTCCAGCTCCACTCTGCCTCCCAAGAGAGCCAGGCAGCCTGGGGGTTCCGGCTGCACCGCGGAGCGCGGCCACTGCCGAGGGAGGTGCAGCCTTGCCTTTGCCGGGGGGACTCTCCTCCTAATGGCCGGTTCCAAGAGGCAGAGGCAGGATCTTAGGGAGAGGGGCCACAGGCTAACTGCACATGGATAAAACACGGAAACAATTAACATGTCCTTACAACAGAGTACGATTCTATGAATATTGTGTTTTAATGAATTTTTCAGATAAATGATCATAATATTCAGTGAAAAAAAAAAACTGCTCATCATCCTATTTGGAACGGTTTTTATTTCCTTCTTTTGCTCTTTTTTATGTTTCCATAAGCTTCTACAATGAACCCCAATGGGCCACAATTATAATCAGAAACAAGAAAGTCAGTGTTGTTCTTTGAAGAAGGCGTGTGTGCTCAGTCACTTCAGTCGTGTCCGACTCTCTGCCACTCCATGGCCTGCGGCCCACCAGGTTCTTCTGTCCGCGAGGTTCTCCAGGCAAGAATACTGCAGTGAGCCGCCACGCCCTCCTCCAGGGGATCCTGCCCTCTCAGGGATCCAGTCCGAGTTTCCTGTGCCTCCTGCATTGCAGGCAGATCCTTGGCCCCCTTAGCCACTTGGAAGCCCCTTCAAGGGGGCGGAAAGCTGTAAGCACGCTTTAGTAAAGTGTCCACAGAAAAGACGGAGCAGACCTGAGTCAGGGCGAGTTTTCATCTTCTAGACAATGAGCTCTCCTGCTGGCTCGAGGACGTGGAAGGTTCCGGATGAGGAGGTGCGTCTAGATGGAGAACAGCAAGCTTTTAAATGTACTGAGTTTAAAGGCTATCTTTGAGCAGTGAAAGGGTAAGAAAAGGGCGTAGAAAGAGAAGAGCTGAAGGACACTTGGCTCTGGAACATTCTGCCCAGGACTGTGCCAGGGGCAGCGTCCCCTGCCCTGGGCAGCAGGGGAACTGGCCTGTGCGCAGTGGGCGGGGGGACGTGTGTGGGGTCCTCCCAGCCTGGGCCTTGCTCCAGGACCCACCTGCGGGCCTGTGTCTGCTCCCCAGCAGCCCTGCCCTTCCAGCCAGAGGCCGGGGGCTGCTCGAGAGGCAGACAACGCTCCGGGCGGCCCCTGGGCGCTTGGCCCTGAAAGCAGAGTGGCGGCCATGGCTCAGGGCACCCTGCTTGAAGGTGGCACAGCGGCCTGAGGCTGCACCCGTCTCACTCGCACACGGGGCTGCGCCCGTGGTCACTTGTCCTGCCGCGTGTGGCAGGGCCACAGGGGCACCTGGTGGACCGGCCGGCCTCACGGTCAACCTGCGATGACGGCTCGTCACGGCTGAGGGACGACCAGGGAGGACACCGCTAGGCCGACAGGCTCTCGCTCAGGCAGGTCAAGGGGACCCCGGTGGGCGCCCTGGGGCAAGCGGGGTGCCAGCACCTCGCGGCTCCGTCTCTCCCTCTGCCGGGGGGAGGGGTCACCGGTGGCAGACGCGAGCCCAGACGCGAGCCCGTCCACAAGGAGCTGCACACAGACAGCACGGACACCACCGAGCGGCGCCAGCGACCTCGGCATCTGACGTGCAGTGATCCTGCTGAGGGTGATCGCTTGTGTCTGTCTGTCTGTCCGTCCGTCCCAACCACGCTGCTCTGTCCCTCCACTTGAGTCAGATCATGCTCCGCGAGGTCAGACCACCTCTCCCGCACCTGGCTCAGTCATCCAGCCGCCCGCCTGTGACATGAATGAATGACGCGCCCGAGGTCGGCGCTGCCTGAGGTGGGGACGGGCGCCACCTGCTGACCCGACTCCCGGCGCAGCGCAGGGCCCTGGGCGCCGCTGTCCACGGTCCTGCCCACCGGCCCTGATCTCCGCGGCCCGCAGGCTCCAGCGTCTGCAGGAAACGCTTTCCTGGGAGACGGCAGTGCCTCTCAAGGGCTCCCTGGAGGAGGCTTCCTCTTCTCAGCTCAGCGGAATTCCGCGTTTGCGCCAAGCCAGGGGAGGCCTGGGAGCTGCTGGGAGGCGTGAATGAGCAGTGCCCGGGATGGGACACGTCAGGAAAACAGGAGGGGATTCCAGAGCTGGACACAGAGCAGGAAAAGGGGGAATCAGCAACTGAAAGGTCCGTGTGTTTTGTCAAAGAATCTGTGATGGTTTCATGTCACCCTTGCAAAAAACGATTCACTCACCGATCAGCTCTGGGCCACTGAGTCGGAGGCCCCAAGGGAGGACACTGTCCCTGGGTCGTGGACAATCATTTGTTCCACTGGACGAGATGAGGCTGGGCTTGGCCCTAAATAAGGGCCTCATCAGAAACAGCTGTTCATTGCAGCGCCGTCTGTAGAAGCAAGACTAGAAACTGCAAGGCCTGACTGCACGGTGATCCAGCCACACAGCGAGGTCCCACGTGGACAAAACTGACCACGGGGCCATCTCTAGAAACTGCCGCGGATGGGCCTGCAGACTAGAGGGTCAGGAAAGCACAGTGGGAAGGACGAGGCCTTCTGCCAAACAACAGGAGGGGAAAACACTGTCTGTGCATGTGCGTGTCTACGTCTGTGTGTGTGTGTGTCTCTGTGTCTGTGTGTGTGTATCTAAGTCTCTGTGTGCGTCTCTGTGTCTGTGTGTCTGTGTAGGTGTGTGTGTGTGTCTAATCTGTGTGTGTGTGTGTGTCTCTGTGTCTGTGTGTCTGTATAGGTGTGTGTGTGTGTCTAATCTGTGTGTGTGTGTGTGTGTCTCTGTCTCTGTGTGTCTGTGTAGGTGTGTGTGTGTGTCTAATCTGTGTGTGTGTGTGTGTGTCTATGTCTCTGTGTGTCTGTGTCTCTCTCTGTGTATACATCTTTGCTTCTGTTTTTTATAAGCTGTAAAAAATTTGAAAACCGTAACTTTAGAGCAGGGGGAGAATAAGGAGGAACAGATTTCTCTGGATATAACTTATTTTATAAATTTGTCTGGGAGCCATGCAAACATTTCACGTAATTATAAAGTTAAATGCAAATGGGACTATCTCTACGTCTCATGCCAAATGGAACAAATTAACCTATTGTGGGTAAGATTTGGGGCATGACTTTACAGATAGAATGATGTCAAGTGACTTGAAAGCAGTCACTTGGCTCTATGTTCTAGAGGGATGTGCCCGAAGGTCGAAAGAACTGGTAAAAACATCTTAGACAACACGTGTCGGTGAGGGTGTAGAGAAACAGGAGCCTCGCACACGACCAGGCGATGAAAGATGCTGGGAACAGCACCCGGCAGAGGGCCCATGTGGGGCGCTAGCTCTGCTCCTGGAGAACACCCAGAGAACCGACTCGCACGACCGCACGCAAACGTGGTCACAGCAACAGCACCCCCAACACCCAGACAGTGACCACAGCACACGCCCTGGACACACGAGCCCAGCGCGGTCCCCCCGGAGGACGAGGCGGCCACGGGAAGCAAGTCCTGACACCCGTGACAGCCCTTCACAGGGTGCACCTTGACGACACGATGCTCAGCAAAGGAAGCTGGGCACAAAAGCTCACACGATGAGTGACTTGGCCCCTGCGGAGCGTCCAGAACAGGCGAATTCACGGGGCCAGAGAGTAGACTCCTGGTTGCCAGGGGCTAGGGTGTGATGCCCACACAGGAAAGGCTGGCACGGAGCAGCAGAGCTCCACACAGAAGAGAGGAGAGCGGCCCTGACCCCCAGGGGTCCTGCCAGCCCTCTGCCCGCTGCCGGGAGGACCTGCAGCTCTAGGGAGGGGCACCTACAGGGCGTCTGCCCCTGCGCCCAGAGACTCCTCCCCTGGTGTCCAGCTTCCTTCCCTGCACGGCTCCCACGGCCACTGGTGGGGGCCTCTCCACCTCCCAACTCCCGTCAGACACAGTGCAGCCAGGATGGGAGCCCTGGGGCCAGGTTCCTGCGAGAGGACAGAGGGATGGCCACATATGGGGCCCCGGCACCTCCTTCCTTGAGGCCCAGGATGGGGGGCGTGCAGTGGGCATGGGCTGTGATGGCTGGATCTACTCCACTCAGTCGAAGCCCAGGCTGTCGTGTGGGGACGTAGGCGTGTGGGTGCCAGGGCCCCTCCTGCCCGGCCTGCCCGCCTCGCCTGCTCGGTAGCTGCAGGGGGAGACAAGGGGACCCCTGGGAACCCCGCCAAGGGCAGGGGCGGGTCTCCGAATCCCACCGTGGCCCCCGGGGCCACACGCACAGGCTGTGAATTTGTGCAGCTGACTGAGGCCAGGGGAGCAGCCGCGTCAGTCGGGGGCCTGGCGGGGCGGGCAGTGGGCCCACGCCGGGCACAGCAGTGCCGAGGGCTGACCAGGGCCCGGGGCTGCGCCTGCTTGCCAGGAGGCGCCCGTAAGGCCAGAAACAAGGCGGTCTAGGCCCCTGGGGACACTTCTCCGTAGGACTCAGTGGGCACGTTCGCGCAGGAGGGCCTGACGCCGCTAAACTGAACAGAGGATGAGTCCGGGGACCCTTACCTGGGGCCCGCCGGGGGCGGGGGCTGCTCCTGCGGGGCCTCCTCCTGCTGGCGGGAGCCGTCAACCCCTCCGCACAGCCTGTCTGCCGCGTCCCCCGGGGGTCCTGAGCTGTGTGCCAGGCACTTGTCGGAAGCAGGGTCTTCAGGCTCCGGCCTGCCGGGGGCGTCTTCGGAGGGCGCGGGGTCCGGGCCGCCCGCGGGCAGGGCCTCCAGAGGCCCCGCGGCGGAGCCCTTGGCGCCCACCTTGGCGGAGCGGATGACGCCGCCCGAGCTGCACTTGCCCCGCAGACTCTGGGCGGCCGCGTCCTCCCCGGTGCCCGCGCAGCCCGCGCAGCAGACGCAGGAGTTCAGGAGGCAGTTGGTGGCCGTGGCGCTGAGTCTGTGGGGGCCGCCTGCCGTGCCCTCGGCCGCCGCGGGGACGCCGTTTCCCGGGACTCCCGGGTGGGTGAGGGCGGAGTCCAGGGAGGCGGGCGACTTGGGGTTGAAGATGACCGTGGCCGACAGCTTCATGCCCCCGGTCCGGTGGGCGATCAGCTCGGCCGTCTCGGCGTGCTCCGCGCCCGCCTCCCAGCCGTCCAGGTGCGGCCGCGAGTCCAGGCAGCTGCAGGAGGTGGGGGCCTCCGCCCTCAGCGCGGCGCCCTCGACGCTGTTGTTGTTGCTCGAGTCCTCCCGCTTGGCCGAAGCCGGCGAGCCGACCCCCGCCTCTCGGCCCTGCCCCGTCTCCTGGGGGTCGACGCCTCCGCCCGGGGCCTCGGCCGCCCCGTCCACGTCCTCCATGAAGAACACCCGCCCCTCCTCCTCGTCGCCGGCGGCGGGTAGCTGCGCGCGGCCCGGGGACGCCCGCCCGCGGGGGCTGGCCGCGGCGCCCGGCCTGTGCGCGGGGGACGGGCCGGCGCTGGGCGGGGACAGCAGGGAGGCCATGGCGTCCCCTGCGCTGTGCACCAGGCGGCTGAGCTGTTCCAGCTCCTGGTCGTCGTTCTGCACCGAGCAGGCCAGCTCCGCGTCCGCGCGCCTGGGCTCGGCCGGAGCCAGGGCCGGGGGCGCCGGGGCGTCGGCCCGGACGGGCAACTCCACGTCCTGGGAAATGCAGAGGTTCCGCTCCAGCGTGTGCAGCTCCTCCTCCGTCAGGGTCTGCAGCAAATCCCTACAAGGGCCAAGGCACAAAGGAAGAGTGAGGGTCCCCGAGGCAACCCCCCGCCAGCCCCCAGGCCGAGGGGCCTGGGCACCAGTGGTGCCTGCAGTGATCCCCGCAAGGTGTCGATGCCTCCAGGGCCCCAAGGGCCTTGGGTCGGGACAACAGTCCTTTGGGGTGGCGGGCTGATTCTAGAACACGCTCTTCCTTTAAAATGAGATTCTGAAGCTTCTTGCTGAAAAACAAGAAAGCCCTGATTCTCAGTGATAACTGCATTAGTAAAACCTGCTAGTGAAAAGGTACACGTTGGTTTAACATATAGGTTTTCATCCTTTGGTTCAACAAATACTACTGAGCACTGTCTCTGTGCCAGGCCCAGGGTGACACACAGGAAGACTGGCATGGTCTCTGCCCGTATGAGTTCTGGAAGAAAGACGCAGATAACAAACACACACTTAGGAGTGAAAATGGAAATACAATCACGGTGGCGGCAGCAAAGGAACATGCCCGCCAGAAGGAGGCACCGGACAACCTGGAGACTCCCTGGAGGAAGTGGAGCTGAACTCGAGGTGGAGCAGATTTAATGAGACCGACTGGGATGAGCCCAGCGTGCGTCCTACAGGTCCCATGTCTCAGAACCGCTCAGCTGCGGGTTTCCATAAGCTGAACACACTCTGCAAGCAGCATTCAGATCAAGAAATACAGCACTCACCATGCTCCCAGGAGCCCCCACGCGCCGTCACTCCCTGACGTGACCACCCCACAGTCCCTGCAGTGATCACACCTGTTCTTCTGCAGGTAGATGGACTCCGTGGCCCACCCTGCTCCCAGGCCCGCCACCTCTACATTCTGGACTACTCCTCGGTCTGCACTGCTCTGCGGCAGGCTGTCAGCCGGTGCTGGATGTGTGAGGAGGCGCCAGAAGAGACACTGGACACCCAGTTAAGTTGGAACTTCAGGTAAGCAACACTTACTTTTTTTTAAAAGAAGAAGTGGCTTTTTTGGAAAAAGCTTTATTTGTATTTATTTATTTGGCTATGCTGGGTCTCAGTTGTGGCTAACTTTGATCTTAGGTGCAGCATGTGGGATCTTTAGTTGAGACCTGTGGGATCTAGTTCCCTGACCAGGGAGCAAACCCAGGCCCCCTGCGTTGGAAGCCCAGAGTCCTAAGTCACGGGACCGCCAGGGAAGTCCGAACAAACACTTAAAAAGTGCATGGATGTTTTTTAGAGTAAGTGTGTCCCAAATGGCCCCCACTGGGGACATATTTACTCTAACAAAGTATTACCGTGTATCTGAAATTCAAATTTAATCGGACTTGCTGCCGTTTCACCGTGCCAGCCCTGGCAACCCTCTCTGGTGAGACGTGTAGTTGTTGTAAATCCTTCCGTCTCTCCCAGTGGAAACGCCCCGCAGGTCACCTCTGAAGCTGTTCTACACCCGAAGGGTCCTGGCTGCCAGACCCACATGATTGAGCCCCTACCCTGGGGGCCGTGGGGGAGCGTTTCTGCAGGCCAGGGTGCCAAGGGCTGGTGAGGAGCAAGTCCCCGCCCAGAGCCCAAGGGCACTCAGTCTTCTCCACTTCCTCCTCTCTGCTGAGTGTGCAGTGCACCCTCACTGTGGTTTCAAGTCACTTTGGCCTGCTCACTCGGGAGGTCGTGCCCCCGTTCACACCCCGACCGACCCCGGAGGCCTCTCTCAAGCGCCTGTCAGGACTTTCGCCCATTTTTGTTGGGCTAACTCTTCTTGCCGATTGACAGGAGCTCTTTATGTAATTTTGGATCCAAGTTCTTCACTGGGTGTCATCTCCAGCTCTGCAGCCTTCTCACTCTTAATGGTGTCTTTGAACAAACTCAAGTTTCTAATTTTCGTCAAGCTGAGTATGTCATGTTTCTCTCCGTGGTCGGTGTTCCTGTGCCTTGTTGGAGGACTCTGCCTACTCGAAGAACACAGAGATGTCATGTTTCTCTCCGTGGTCGGTGTTTCGGTGCCTCGTTGAAGGACTCTGCCTACTTGAAGAACACATAGATGTCATGTTTCTCTCCGTGGTCGGTGTTTTTCGTGCCTCGTTGAAGGACTCTGCCTACTTGAAGAACACATAGATGTCATGTTTCTCTCCGTGGTCGGTGTTCCTGTGCCTCGTTGGAGGACTCTGCCTACTCGAAGAACACAGAGATGTCATGTTTCTCTCCGTGGTCGGTGTTTCGGTGCCTCGTTGAAGGACTCTGCCTACTTGAAGAACACATAGATGTCATGTTTCTCTCCGTGGTCGGTGTTTCGGTGCCTCGTTGAAGGACTCTGCCTACTTGAAGAACACATAGATGTCATGTTTCTCTCCGTGGTCGGTGTTCCTGTGCCTCGTTGGAGGACTCTCCGCCTACTCGAAGAACACAGAGATGTCGTGTTTCTCTCCGTGGTCGGTGTTCCTGTGCCTCGTTGGAGGACTCTCCGCCTACTTGAAGAACACAGAGATGTCGTGTTTCTCTCCGTGGTCGGTGTTTCGGTGCCTCGTTGGAGGACTCTCCGCCTACTCGAAGAACACAGAGATGTCATGTTTCTCTCCGTGGTCGGTGTTCCTCTGCCTCGTTGGAGGACTCTCCGCCTACTCGAAGAACACAGAGATGTCGTGTTTCTCTCCGTGGTCGGTGTTCCTGTGCCTCGTTGGAGGACTCTCCGCCTACTCGAAGAACACAGAGATGTACCCAGTTTCTCCCTCTGAAAGGGTTGTTTTACTCTTCACCCTTGTGCTTGTAATCAACCTAGAATCGACATGCTCCCCAGTGTAGTAACTTCCCAGATGGTGCAAGCAGTAAGGAATCCGCCTGCCCATTCAGGAGACGCAAGAGATGCGGCTTTAATCCCTGGGTTGGGAAGATCCCCTGGAGAAGTAAATGGCAATTCTCTCCAGTATTCTTGCCTGGAAAATTCCATGGACAGAGGAGCCTGATGGGCTACAGTTCATGGGGTCACAAGGAGTCGGACACGACTGAGCAAGTGAGCACGTTTGAGTGTATTAAGGATCTTTTTCCTCGTGTGGATATTTACTGGTTCAGCTGTGCATTGAAAAAGCCAGCCATTCTCCACTGTTCTGGCACCATCCTTGTCGTGAATGATGTGTTGGTCGCTCTAGACCCTCTGTTCTGTCAAAGGCCCTGTGCACTACACCTCTGCCAGCAAGACTACAATTTATGACAGGAACTACCTCCAACTGTGCCCTTTTTTTATGAAGGATGCTCAGCAGAAATGCACACGTGTTCACAAGCTTGGTCACATCAGCACCGTCTGTGGAAACTGCGGCTGCTGCTGAGTTGCTTCAGTCGTGTCCAATTCTGTGTGACCCCATAGACGGCAGCCCACCAGGCTCCCCCATCCCTGGGATTCTCCAGGCAAGAATGCATGAAAGTGAAAAGTGAAAAGTGAAAGTGAAGTGGCTCAGTCGTGTCCGACTCTTCGCGGCCCCATGGACTGCAGCCCACCAGGCTCTGCCGTCCCTGGGATCTCCAGGTGAGAGCACTGGAGTGGGTGCCATCACTTTCTCTGTCTGTGAAAACTACCCAAACGAAACTCAGAGCGGAACAGAGCGATGATATTCTTCTTTGGCCTTTTTCTCCAGCAATTGTTTTTTTCTTGGCTATTCCAGGCCCTGTGCCTTTCTATGTGAATTTTAGAATTAGTTTGTCGAGTTCCACAAAAGAAAAAGCCTCCTGGGATTTTGTTTGAAGTTGCATTGAATTCAGAGATTAATTTGAGAATCACTGATATCCTCTTGGTATTGAGTTTTCCACTCACTGAAGATGGAACAGCTATTTACTTAGGTCTTTAAAATTTGGGGTCAAAAGCATTTTGTAACTTTCAGTAGAGGTCTCAGACATCTCAGATTTATGCTTAAGTGATTAATATTTATTGACACTATTGTAAATAATACTTAAATTTTTTTATTGTGATAAAATACATGTAACATAAAACTCAGAACCTGAACCGTTTTAAGGGACAGTTCAGTGGTATTCACCAGGGCTGCCCTGGTGGCTCGGCTGGTAAAGAATCCACCTGCATTGAGGGAGACCTCGGTTCAATCCCTGGGTTGGGAAGACCCCCTTGGAGAAGGGAAAGGCTACCCACTCCAGTATTCTGGCCTGGAGAATTCCATGGACTGTATGGTCCATGGGGTCACAAAATTGGACAGGACTGAGCGACTTTCATTTTCAGCAGTATTAAATATATTCATATTGCTGCGCATCCATCCCCTAGTGCTTCATCTTGTAAAACTAAAACTCTGTCCACGTGAAACGTTATCCACTCCCTCCAGCCCCAGACAACCACCATTTATGCTTTCTGTCTCTGTATCTGGAGGACTCTGGGGAACTTACGTCATTGGGATCATACACTATCTCTAGGACTGGCTTAGGTCACTGAGCATGGCCACACAGTTCATCCATGCTGTAGCCTGTGTTGTAGTCCCCTTCCTTTTCGAGGCTAAATCACATCCTGGTGTAAGGCTGGAGCACGCTGTGCCTGTGCACTCATCTGTCAACAGTTGCCTCCAGGTCTTAGCTGCTGTGAATGATGCTGCGGTGAACACAAGTGTACAGATATCTCTTCAAGATGCTACTTTCAATTCTCTTGGGTAAAAAGCCAGAAGAGGAACTGCCAGATCTCATGGGAGTTCTCTCTTAATATTCTGAGGAACCTCCACGGCAGCGGCACCATTTTGCATTCCCACCAACGGCTCGCAAGAGCTCCGATTTCTCCACGTCCTCACCAGCACTTGCTGCTTTCTAGGTTTTGTTTTGTCTTGATAGTGGCCTTCCTCACGGGTGTGAGGTTTGGATTTGCGTCTTGCTAACAATCGTCATGTTGAGCGTCTGTTCATATGCTTATTGGTCATCCTCTCTGGAGAGATGTCTGTTCACGTCCTTTGCCCATTTTCAATTGGGTTGTTTATTTGTTGCTGTTCTTGGTGGCGAGTTTTAGGAGTTTTCTACATATTCTAGGCATTAGTCCCTTATCAGATATATGATATGCAAATACTTTCTCCCATTCCGTGGGTTGCCTTTTTACTCTATTGTATTGTCTTTTGAGGCACAGAATTTTGAAATTTCCACAGAGTCCAGTATGTCTATTTTTCCTTCTTACCTGTGCCTTTGGCGTCACATCCGAGAAACCACTGCCGAGTGTGATGTCATGGGCTTATGGCCTGTGTTTTCTCATAATAATCTTGTAGTTTTAGCACTTACATTTTGATCTTTGACCCATTTTGAGTTAATTTTTATATAAGGTGTTAGGTAAGCGTCCAGTTTCATAAGTGTGTGCATATGTGTGTGTATCTTTCATTAGATAAAGAAAATTTCTCTCTATTCCTAATTTGCTAAGAGATGTTTTGATTAAAATAGGTGTTAAGTTTTTCAAATTCTTTTTCTGTAACTTTCAAAATGATTTGGTTTTTCTTCTTATTTAAAAATTAATATAGAAAAATATTGACTTTATTTTCAAATGTTAAACTATGCTATCACGTAAGTTAAAGTTTCTAAGACATTATAATTGTTGTTTTGTACAGCCTTTATTCATTTATATTAATTCACATCAAGGTCTTTTTTTTTTTTTTTTTTTTTACAACTATCATTTTATTTATTTATTTTTTTAATTTTTCAGCACTTTATTTATTTATTTTTTTATTTGATAAATTTAATGCCTTTTATTGCCATACCTCATTTTACTGTGCTTTGCTTTAGTGAGCTTTATAGATACATGTTTTTTTTTTTTTTTTCCTTGTTAATTTTCTGTTTAGTTGATCTATCCATAAGTGTGAGTGGGGTATTAAAGTCTCCCACTATTATTGTGTTATTGTTAATTTCTCCTTTCATACTTGTTAGGATTTGTCTTACATACTGCGGTGCTCCCATGTTGGGTGGATATATATTTATAATTATTATATCTTCTTCTTGGATTGATCCTTTGATCATTATGTAGTGACCTTCTTTGTCTCTTTTCACAGCCTTTGTTTTAAAGTCTAATTTATCTGATAACGAGTATTGTGACTCCTGCTTTCTTTTGGTCCCAATTTGCATGGAAAATCTTTTTCCAGCCCTTCACTTTCAGTCTGTATGTGTCCCCTGTTTTGAGGTGGGTCTCTTGTAGACAACATATGTAGGGGTCTTGTTTTTGTATCCATTCAGCCAGTCTTTGTCTTTTGGTTGGGGCATTCAACCCATTTACGTTTAAGGTAATTACTAATAAGTATGATCCCGTTGCCATTTACTTTATTGTTTTAGGTTGAGTTTATACACCATTTTTGTGTTTCCTGTCTAGAGAATATCCTTTAGTATTTGTTGGAGAGCTGGTTTGGTGGTGCAGAATTCTCTCAGCTTTTGCTTGTCTGAAAAGCTTTTGATTTCTCCTTCATACTTGAATGAGATCCTTGCTGGGTACAATAATCTGGGCTGTAGGTTATTTTCTTTCATCATTTTAAGTATGTCTTGCCATTCCCTCCTGGCTTGAAGAGTTTCTATTGAAAGATCAGCTGTTATCCTTATGGGAATTCCCTTGTGTGTTATTTGTTGTTTTCCCTTGCTGCTTTTAATATTTGTTCTTTGTGTTTGATCTTTGTTAATTTGATTAATATGTGTCTTGGGGTGTTTCTCCTTGGGTTTTATCCTGTTTGGGACTCTCTGGGTTTCTTGGACTTGGGTGATTATTTCCTTCCCCATTTTAGGAAGTTTTCAACTATTATCTCCTCAAGTATTTTCTCATGGTCTTTCTTTTTGTCTTCTTCTTCTGGAACCCCTATGATTCGAATGTTGTAGCGTTTAATATTGTCCTGGAGGTCTCTGAGATTGTCCTCATTTCTTTTAATTCGTTTTTCTTTTATCCTCTCTGATTCATTTATTTCTACCATTCTATCTTCTAATTCACTAATCCTATCTTCTGCCTCTGTTATTCTACTATTTGTTGGCTCCAGAGTGTTTTTAATTTCATTTATTGCATTATTCATTATATATTGACTCTTTTTATTTCTTCTAGGTCCTTGTTAAACCTTTCTTGCATCTTCTCAATCCTTGTCTCCAGGCTATTTATCTGTGATTCCATTTTAATTTCAAGATTTTGGATCAATTTCACTATCATTATTTGGAATTCTTTATCAGGTAGATTCCCTATCTCTTCCTCTTTTGTTTGGTTTGGTGGGCATTTATCCTGTTCCTTTATCTGCTGGGTATTCCTCTGTCTCTTCATCTTGTTTAAATTGCTGAGTTTGGGAGTCCTTTCTGTATTCTGGCAGTTTGTGGAGTTCTCTTTACTGTGGCGTTTCCTCGCTGTGTGTGGGTATGTAGAGGTGGCTTGTCAAGGTTTCCTGGTTAGGGAAGCTTGTGTCGGTGTTCTGGTGGGTGGAGCTGTATTTCTTCTCTTTGTTCAGTCGCGCTATGGGGAGGGAGGGAGGGATGCTGCTAACAAATGACACTGGCGTGCGCGCCGCAGTGCCTCAGCCACACTGGGTCTGCCCGCTCCACGGCGCGTGTAGCCTCCCTGCCCACACTGCTCAGGCTCTAGGTTGTTCCGCCGGGAACAATCCGAGGCTGGCCCTGGGTTGCATGCACCTCCCAGGTCCAAGCCGCTCAGGTTCAGGCACTCAGGTAGTCCTCAGAGGCGCAGACTCAGCTGGGGCTGCGTTTTGTGCTCTTCCCAGGTCTGTGCAGCTCAGGTGATGAGGTGTTTGGCGCAGCGCCAATGCTGCGACTTATCGCCTCCCGCCACTTGGTTATCTGGGTGTAAAACCGCGCACCTTCTCAGGCAGATGTTGACCGCCCAGACCCCAATAAGTTTTAGTTAGCAAAAGCCAGTTTTATAGATAATGTCCCTCTGGGGCTGCGATTGCCCCCTTCCGGCTCTGGCTGCCTGTCAGCGGAGGGGAAGGTTTGCAGCCGCTACCTCTGTTTAGTCCTTTGTTCCGCACGCTGGCTGGCGGTGTCTTAGGTTAGGGCTGGCTTTTCGCATGGTAGATATCCCACAGTCTGGTTTGCTAGCCCAAATTATTTCGCTCAGATAGCGCTCAGGTATTCGGGCCAGATTCTTACTCTAGCGATGCAGCCCGTGTGCCGCGCCCCTGCCCAGCCCCGCTTGCTAATGGCGGATGCAGGCGTCTGCGCTGCTTCTCCGCTGGAGGAGTTACCGTAGGGCTGCAATCTGCGAGTTTTAATTGTTTATTTATTTTTTTCTCCCTGTTATGTTGTCCTCTGTGCTTCCAAAGCTCGGCACGGATTCGCAGTGAGAAGGTTTCTGGTGTTTGGAAACTTCTCTCTTTTAAGACTCCCTTCCGGGACGGAACTCCGTCCCTCCTCTTTTGTCTCTTTTATTGTCTTTAATATTTTTTCCTACCTCCTTTCGAGGAGTTGGGTTGCTTTTCTGGGTGCCTGATGTCCTCTGCCGGCATTCAGAAGTTGTTTTGTGGAATTTACTCGACGTTTAAATGCTCTTTTGATGAATTTGTGGGGGAGAAAGTGTTTTCCCCGTCCTACTCCTCCGCCATCTTGGCGCCTTCCTCCACATCAAGGTCTTAAGTCTCTCCTCTGCATCCATATTTCCATCTGGGATTTTTTTCCTTTGTCGAAAGAATTGCAATTAGTTTTTCTTTATGCACAGTCTGGTGATAACAACTTTCTTTAGTTTTGTATTTCTGAATAGCCCACTATTTCATCTTAATTTTTGCAGAATATTTCTCCTGGTTATAAAATTCTGATTGGCAGCTTTTTCCTCTCAGCACTTTAACCATACGTCATTTCATTGCCTGCCTTCATTGTTTTTGAGAAGACAGCTGTCAATTCATATTCGTTTCATAGCAATATGTCCTTTCCTCTGGCTGTGTCTAAGGGTTTTCTCCGCTTTCAGCCATGTTGCTGTGACACACCCAGGTGTGTGTTCTGTTCACCTTGCGTGTAGTTTTCCTGAGTCTCCTGAATTTGTGCGCAGAGATTTCTCTTCAGTTTTGAAAAACTCTTGGCCATGATTTCTCTGAATACAGCCTCAGCAAACTGCCCGATGTCTGTCCCTCCTCCCGATCCCAATTGTTAGACTGCCGAGTGTGTCGCCCGTACCGAGGCTCTGGACTCTGCCCCTGCAGAGTCCCCAGCACCTGGCCCCTCCCCAGCCCCACGCGCCCACCCTGCCCCATGGCCACTGCCCACTCAGGGCCTGCTCTTCCCTTCCCGGCCTAGGATTGTCCACCCTCTCCCCTTGCTCCCTGTCTCCTCTCCCAGCTGAGCGCCCAGAGAGGGCAAGACTCAGCCTCTGGGTCCAGGGTCACGTCCTGCTCAGGATGCCCACTGACCCCCCAGGATCTCCTGGGCCACTCCTCCCTGCCTGGATTCAAAGCGCGTTTGGCTCCTGACGGGGCAAAGGGCAAGAAGGCCAGCGGAGGAAAGCCGCCCCGAGCCGGGAAGTCCTGCCAGGCCCAGGGAGAGCATGGCAGGGGGCCCTGGGGTCCTGGACCAGCAACTGGGGACGAGGGGCTTCTCGGAGGCCGGGGATGGTGGGAGGAAAGGCCTCAGGGTGCGCCGAGATGGGGCCAGGGAGGCACTCAGGGACCCAACAACTGGGGACGGGGGGCTTCTCGGAGGCCGGGGATGGTGGGAGGAAAGGCCTCAGGGTGCGCCGAGATGGGGCCAGGGAGGCACTCAGGGACACAGCCTCGGAGGACAGCCCCCTGACCCACCCCCACAGGAGCCTCAGCTGGGCCCTGTCGCCCACAGAGGCCACCACTGCTGGGGGCACCACGCAACCTGAAGCGAGCTTTTTGGGGAAGGGTCGAGGTCAGGGATGCTGGCTGGAGGACCTGCTGCTGAAGGCCAAGGGAGGCCCTAGGTCACCAAGCCCACAGGATGGCACAGATGGTGCCAAGGCCACCCTGAGAGAGTGGGGGGCGGCAAGAGGGGCAGAGTGAGCCTCAGGGTGGGGGAGGCACTGTTCACTGAGGAGAACTGAGTGCTTCACCCCTAAACTAGTCCACACCCTAAACTAGTCAACATCCCTAGTCAACACCTTAAACCAGTCCATACCCCTAAACCAGTCAACACCCTAAACTAGTCAACACCCTAAACCAGTCAACACCTTAAACCAGTCAACACCCCTAAATTAGTCAACACCCCTAAACCAGTCAACACCCTAAACCAGTCAACATCCTAAACTAGTCAACACCCAAAACTAGTCAACACCCTAAACTAGTCAACACCTTAAACCAGTCAGCAGCCCTAAAGTAGTCAACAGCCCTAAACTAGTCAACATCCTAAACTAGTCAACATCCCTAAACTAATCAACACCACCTAAACTAGTCAACACTCCTAAACTAGTCAACATCCAAAACTAGTCAACACCCTAAACTAGTCAACACCCCTAAACTAGTCAATACCTTAAACCAGTAAACTGCCATAAACTAGTCAACACCCTAAACTAGTCAACACCCCTAAACTAGTCAACACCCTAGTCAATACCCCTAAACTAGTCACCCCCTAAACGAGTCCACACCCTAAACTAGTCAACATCCCTAAACTAGTCAACACCCTAAAGTAGTCAACACCCTAGTCAATACCCCTAAACTAGTCACCCCCTAAACAAGTCCACACCCTAAACTAGTCAACATCCCTAAATTAGTCAACACCCTAAACCAGTCAACACCTTAAACCAGTCAACACCCCTAAAGCAGTCAACACCTAAACCAGTCAACATCCTAAACTAGTCAACATCCGTAAACTAATCAACACCACCTAAACTAGTAAACACTCCTAAACTAGTCAACACCCTAAACTAGTCAACACCTTAAACCAGTCAACACCCGTAAAGCAGTCAACACCCTAAACCAGTCAACATCCGTAAACTAATCAACACCACCCAAACTAGTAAACACTCCTAAACTAGTCAACACCCTAAACTAGTCAACACCTCTAAACTAGTCAATACCTTAAACCAGTAAACCCCCATAAACTAGTCAACACCCTAAACTAGTCAACACCTTAAACCAGTCAACACCCCTAAACTAGTCAACACCCTAAAGTCAACACCCCTAAACTAGTCAACCCCCTAAACGAGTCCACACC
Source organism: Bos mutus (assembly GCF_027580195.1). NCBI lineage: Eukaryota > Metazoa > Chordata > Mammalia > Artiodactyla > Bovidae > Bos > Bos mutus. The sequence goes on along the minus strand of NC_091622.1, from coordinate 115,826,707 downwards.
TAAACTAGTCAACATCCCTAAATTAGTCAACACCCTAAACTAGTCAATACCCCTAAACTAGTCAATACTCCTAAACTAGTCAATACCCCTGAACTAGTCAACACCCCTGAACTAGTCAACCCCCTAAACTAGTCCACACCCCCTAAACCAGTCAAAGAACTAGCAGAGGCCCGGGCCCAGGCCCCAGTCGAGCACTTGTGGGGGGCGGCCTGGCCCGGGGGATGCCGTGTGTGGCCCCGTCCACCCCGCACCACCCGGGTTCACAGTCGCCAGTCACAGAGACGTTTCTGTGAGAAACCAGAGGGGGCCTGGCGTCCGCGCGGTCAGCAGGGCGGCTGCTGTCTTGGGACAGGACGTCTGTGTGCGGGTCTGAGGGCCACTGGCCCAGGGCAAGCACCTGTTCTGTGGGGGAGCAAGGGTGGGGGTCAGAGGGGGCTCCCAGCAGTGGAGCCAACAGTGAAGGCGCCAGCACCCCGAGGAGAACGGAGGTCATCGCCGGGGCTTTCAGTGAACAGAAGCCAAAGAAGCAGCTTCATAGAGAAGTGCAAAGGCAGCCACGCTCTGAAGCTGTGCCCGGAGGAAACACACAGCCTGGAGCTCTCAGAGGGCAAAGCAAGACCAGACTCCTCCAGAGAGGTCATGTCAGCCCGGATCAGCCGCAGCCCCGAGGGGCTCAGGGGCACACGGCCCTCCCCTCACCTGATTTTCCGCAGCAGCGTGTGGAAGGGCCGGAACAGCTCTGACATGTCCTCCACCTTGCGGTCCAGGTTCAGGGGTCCGTCCGCGTAGACCACGAGGCCGCTGCATCCAGGACACAAAGCAGCCCGGCCTCAGCCCTGCGGCCGCGTGGCCGGCCCAGGCCACTCCCACATGCGCTCCCCTCTGAGCTTGAATCGTAAGTAAGTTAGGAAAAAGCAGTGCAGTTTACCCAGGTTTCATCCCTTTTCAAAGCAGGTCGGCCTGTGTTCGTTTGAGGGATCATAAAATAATCATAAAACATGTCTTCACACTTCTTTGCTGCCATCAGATAAATCAGCATCGAGATCTGTTGTTAAATCTACCTCCTTGAAAGTGGAAACACTGGCATGCTGAGTTGCTTCAGTCGTGTTCAGACTCTGCAACCGTACGGACCAAAGCCCACCCATAGGACAGAGGAATCCTATGGTTCCTCTGTCCATAGGATTCTCCAGGCAGGAATACTGGAGTGGGTTGCCATGCCCTCCTCCAGGGGATCTTCCTGACCCAGGGATCCAACCCGAGTCTCCTGCCTTGCAGGCAAATTCTTTACCACTGAGCCACCAGGGAAGCCCGGAAACACCAGATTTGTGTTTAAATATAACACAGACACAGGGTTGGTGAGAACTGGCCCTGAAACCACCTACTGTTGGGACTGAGGCCCAGCCTGCCCTCCCACCAGCCCAGGAGCCCTGACCCTGGGGAGGGGGCCCTTCGGGGCACTGCATAGATGGGGCGATACTTTCCAGATGGCGGTGGTTCAATTAACGGTGTTTGGGGAACAATTTCCCAAGACAGAACCTTGACTTCGTGGGAAAATGTGCTGGTCACAGCACAAAGGCAGAGTGGAAACAGACGGAAGAGAGGCGGGTTGGGGAACCCGGGGTCAGCTGCTCTGCGGTGCGTTGGGTCCTAATTCTCCTGCATTGAACGGGGCATTCTTAACCTCTGGACCACCAGGAAGTCCCAAGAGTATCATTTTTAACCAATCCTTAACTTCTGGATAGGGCTTCCCTGGTGGCTTAGTTGGTAAAGAATCCGCCTGCAATACACGAGACCCAGGTTTGATCCCTGGGGTTGGGAAGATGCCCTGGAGAAGGGAATGGCAACCCACTGCAGTATTCTTGCCTGGAGAATCCCATGGACAGGGGAGTCTGGTGGGCTTCAATCCATGGGATCACAAAGAGTCGGACACGACTGATTTAACACTTTCACACTTTAATTCTGGATATATACCTCCGTACCAAATTTTTATGATTAAAAATAAAACCTCAGTGAAAAAGCTTCATAAATACGTGTTTTGTGTCCTGCTAGGTCAACACAATGAAATTCTGCAGGAATTCGCTTGCTGCCACCTGCCAGGCACCGAGCACATTGGGTGACTAGGGGGGAGGAGCCTGCTCCGTGACACAGGCCAGTGGCAGGGACACAAAAGCGAGCCAGATCCCACTTAGGCCTGAATCCACGTGCTGCCCTGCTATCTCCAAGGCCTGACCTAGAGCTCCCCAGCCCTCACGGCTGTGCTCCCACCCCATCACCAGGACCCCTGCTCTTCAGCCCACGGGCCCCGCCTCCCAGGCAGCCCGCGAATCGTCCAGACAAGCTCGTCACATCCTCCCCAGGAACCAGGGGCACCTCGCCTCTCATCCCTGCAAAGCCGGCTCTCACAGCCCCTGCTGGTTGCCTGTGCCTGAGCGCGGGGTCCTCCTCCCCAGGCTGGGAGTGCCGTGGCTATCACGCTCACCTGTGACCCCATCGAGGCTGGGGGTCCCTCCCACACCAGGGTGACGGCGTGCCTGGAACACCTGGCTCCTTGTCTGCTGGGACAAGGGCAGGCCCGCCCGGTGACTGCTCCGGGGCGGGTGGATGGCCACCTTCGGGGTATGAGCATAGCTCACCACCACCCAGAGGGGCCTGGCACCCCTGGGTTTCTGCAAAACGACCATCCAGGGCACCGTGAGGGACACTCACCACACGATAGCCAGCCGGGGGATGGTGAACATGAGGGCCGGCTCGTAGTCGTCAATCATGTCCTGGGTCAGGTACCCGAAGTCCAGGGCCCTGGCGGGGAGGAGACAGGGAGCAGGCGTGACCATGGCCAGACGGGAGCCAGGAGGGCGGCCATGCAGGCCTCACACGTGGACACGTGGAGGACAGCGGCTGGAAGAGCCCACTCCAAGAGGCCCGGCACGGGCGGCTCCCCCTCGGCCTCCCCCACCTTCCCACTTCCTGACCCACCGCTGGACAGAAGCTGGGAGCAGGAGAGAGGTGCCCGCCAAGGGGGGCTGGTGGGGACAGCTTGCCATCCAGCACCCGAGAGCAAAGGCGCTGCAGGAAAGCTGCCCTGAACCGTTAACAGTCCCCGAGAAGCCAGCAACTGCTCTCCTGCATCCACCTACTTCCAAGGATACAGAGATGGCGTCCCTGCACGCATGGGCAGACACGCACCAGCGTGTTCAAAACCAAAGATTCCCTGCCGTCTGTTTGCTGATTTGAAATATCTACCAACGCCTAAGAGTGAACAACCTGTCTCAAAAAATTAACAAACTCACGATGTGACGTTGTTGTCTAGTAGCTCAGTCGTGTCCAACTCTTTGGTACCCTGTGGACCGTAGCCCGCCAGGCTCCTCTGTCCATGGGATTCTCCAGGCAAGAATACTGGAGTGGGTTGCCATTTCCTTCTCCAATGATGTGATATTGCTGCTGCTGCTGCTGCTAAGTCACTTCAGTCGTGTCCAACTTTGTGCCATAGACGGCAGCCCATCAAGCTCCACCGTCCCTGGGATTCTCCAGGCAAGAACACTGGAGTGGGATGCCATTTCCTTCTCCAGTGCATGAAAGTGAAAAGTGAAAGTGAAGTCGCTCAGTCGTGTCCGACTCCTAGCGACCCCATGGACCGTAGCCCACCAGGCTCCTCTGTCCATGGGATTCTCCAGGCAAGACTACTGGAGTGGGGTGCCATTTCCTTCTCCAATGATGTGGTATTAGGCAAGTTCAAAACTTACCTGCCAGCTGAAGCACTAGTCAAATACGAGGAATGTTCCAGGTTCAATCTTAGTCTATTCATAAAACCTGACTTCAGCTCTGACCCCTGCCCCCAAACAAGGCATGCTTACATTACCGATGTATCACCTCTGAAACCCAGCCTACAAGGGCTCCATCCTGGCCTGGCGGAAGAGGAGTGGAGGACAGGAAGTGAGGAGGTGGGAATGGGAGGAGCGGGAGAAGGGTGAGGAGGTGAGGAGCCTGGCTCCTCGGGCTGAGCCTGGAGCCCCCCGGACCCTTCAAGCTTCACCTGCTGGACCGACCCTCCGGGCCCAGAGAAACAGGACTGTGGGACTGGGGTGGGCAGCCAGGGCTGGTGGACGCGGCGCACGGACATGGTGCCCTTCCCGGGTACAGCCGTCCCTCAGGCCGGGGAGGCGCGAGGACTGGGCCCCCGGGTCACAGGGGCCTCACCTCTCCACCGTCTCGCAGAACAGCACGATGACCTCCTGCTGCACATAGTACTCCCGGGGGGACTTCACGGGCACCATGGCCGACACGTAGCTGCGGGCAGAGGGACGGGGTGAGGGCCACCCCCGGGCACCCGGCCATGTCCCCGAGCCCTGAAGGTCTTAACGGACAACCAAACGGGGTCCCTCTGACTGCAGCCCCTTGCCGCCTCTCAGGCCCTCACAGCACAGGGCCCCACATCACCGCTCCTGTTTTCAGCCGAAGCTCCTCCCTCCTTGGGCGGCGCCGGCCTGGAGCCGCCACTGCTCATTCCGAGAGGGCCCCCCTGCCTCGAGGGAACGAGGGAGTAGCCTTGTGCATCCAGGCCCCTTCCCCAGGTGAGAACGGTTTCCCCTTCTCCTAAGTGACTAACCAGCCTTTCTTGTAATAAAAGCTCACTTGGGGAAATCTGGAGCAGACAGGCAGGGAGAAAGGCAGAAAGCTCATGTGTGGGCCCCGCTCCCTAGAGAACCATCTGGAACCCTGTGACTTCCTCCTCCGCCCACGCATCACAAGTCGGGCAGTTTCTGCTAACCCGCACCGCGGTGGACGGGCATTGGGCCTCCTGGGTCTCCTGCACCCCAAGCATGTCTGTTTCTGTGGACATCTTGCAGCCCAGTCCCCACAGTCCCGGGACCTCCAGAGCCCTTGGGGGTGGGGAGGCGGGTGAAGGGGGCCCTGCCCTGTCGTCTGCTGCTGGTGGAGGGGGAGGGCAGACCCGCTGAGCTGGAGGGGGCTCCCCGTACTTAGTGGAGCTGGGGGCCCAGCAGGACCCTAGTGGCCACCTCATCCGGGCTCGGTGGTGTCCCAGGTGCGAGCCCAAAGACGCGCTGGGTGGGGAGGGGGCGGTGAGTGACCTGCATCTACAGGACCGCCCGGGGGGCTTCACCGCTGGGGGGTCGCCAGGGGCAGAAGCGAGGGCGGGACCTGGGGTGTCCCTGCGTCCTTCCGCCTGCCCTGGCCCCTCCCCTCGCCGTGCCCACCCCCATCCACCCCTGACTCCCGCAACCAGCCAGCCGGGGAGGGCGCCTCCCTTCGCGGAGTCTTCGGCTACAGACGGCCGGGTCCCCCACCAGCAGGCCACGGCCGCGACCCCTCGCGGGCGGCCTCCGGTCACCTCAGCTCGAACTCTGCGAACAGCACGTCGAAGTGCCGGAGCGCGTCCCGCATCTTCTCCGTGTAGGTGTTGAGGTCCCGCAGCGCCTGGTCGCGCAGGGCCCCTCGCACGTCCTCCAGGCTCCGGGTCAGCTCCTTGGCCAGCGGCCGCATAGCCATGCTCTCCAGCTCACGGTTCATGATGATGGAGCCGGCGGCCAGGCACTGCGGGCGGCGAAGGGGTCAGGGCAGCCCGCCCACGGAGCACGCACCACCCCAGTGACGCCAGGACAGGCCACTCCTCGTGCCCCAGGAGGCCGCGGCCACAGGTCTGGGGTGGGGGGCGTGGCCTCCCCGAGACCCTCCCCCGCCTCTCATCCCCTAGACCCCTGCCCCCGCCTCTCATCCGCGAGACTCTACCCCCTACTCTCATCCCTGAGACCCTCCCCGCCTCCTCTTCTCCCCTCCCCCCTCCTCCTCTCCCCTCCCCCCTCCTCTTCTCCCCTCCTCCTCTCCCCTCCCCCCTCCTCCTCTCCCCTCCCCCCTCCTCCTCTCCCCTTCCCCCTCCTCCTCTCGCCTTCCGCCGCCTCCTCTCTGGGCACCGGCTCCCTCCTGATTTCTCTTAGATGCCCAGCAATCACAGTCATGATAACAAATGCCCTTGGGTTTGGGGCTCTGCCGGGCCCTCCTGGGCATGTGACCCCTGTCTCCTCCCCCTCCACCCCGCCCCACAGACACCCCTCAGACACCCCTCAGACACCCCACTCTGGCTCTCGCCCAATCCCACTGCCGGGGAGCTGCCCCCGGCTCCCCAAGATCCCCCAACCTTTCTAAGATGCAGACACCTGGTGTCCACAAAGCTTCCCTGCTTCGCCTCACAGCTCCCACAGCTGCCCCCGCCCTCGGGACCCACTTTGCAGAGGTAAAAACTGAGGCTGGGGGAAGAGACAGCCTGCCCGGGGCCACCCCCACCATCTGGAGCCATCCCCAGTGGGGACACTGCAGCCAGGCGGTTCGGAGGAGCGGGTTGGGACAGACTGAGATGGGGGAGCAGGCGGGCCCAGGGCCGGCAGCGTGCAGAGAAATGGGGGCATGGGAGTCCTGGAAAGCTGGCGGGGGGACGGCATGTGCTAGCGTCCTAAGAGAGGGGCCGGGCAAGGGGCTCCCATGGACACCGCTGCCCAGAGCGAGGCTGGTCCTGCCTGGGGTGGGGGGAGCACCTCCCTCCAGAGCCTCAGGCGCCTCCTCGGGAACTGAAGACCAAGATTTGAGGGGCCATGTGAGTGGTGGTGGCAGCGTGGGCTGGGGGCTGCTCCCCCAGCCCAGGCAGGAGTAAACAGCTCCTTGGCGGGGGCAGTGCTGTCTGAGTATTAGCGTTACTGTAGCAGAGAACCAGTTTCACATGTCTGGGGGCCTGAAAGCCTCATAGAAATCACATGTGAAACCTCGTGTCTGTATTTGCGTGTGTAGTTTCAGGGGAGCAGGTTCAGTACCGTCCGCCACCCGTGGGAGAGGAGATGCCCTGCGCCTGTAGGTGCCCATGGGGGCCAGTCACGGAGGGACAGCTGGGCTACCTCGGCGCCGAACCACAGCTGGCCGGCCAGGTTGTCGTGGCGGATCTCCTCAGGGAACTTGACGCAGAAGTCCCGCGGGGCTCGGTCCTGGGGGATGCACGCGTCCATAATCTGGTTAATGATGTTCAGCACGTTGTCCTGAAACAGAAGCAGAAAGGGCGCTGGGACGCAGCGCCGGCGGGCGGCCTGGCAGGACCGCTCGGCAAATCTGAGAAGCAAGCCCGGTGTGCCGGGAGGTCACGCGGCCACGTGGCAGCACCTGGGGCCTGCTTGGCTCGAGCTGCAAGGAGCCCAACCTTCCCAGAAGCACCCAGGGAGGACCACCCGCCTGCCTCCCCTTCCCCACGGCCAGGTATCTAGTGTGCCCACCACAGGGCCCCGGCACTTCCCACGTCAGTCCCCACGGGTACGGTGCGGCGCCCTCTGTGATGGCCGAACCGCCCCCTGTGAACCCACCCTCAGCTCCCTGCAGCCTCAGCCACGGTGACAGTCCCAAGTGTCTCTCTGAACACCTATGCACACACTTCTGAGGACAGAGCTGGAGAAATGGAATTCCTGGGTGGACAGATGGTGGGTAGGTGCCCAATATGCTACTGGAGAAGAGTGGAGAAATAACTCCAGAAAGAATGAACAGACGGAGCCAAAGAGAAAACAACACCCAGTTGGGGGTGTGACTGGTGATGGAAGTAAAGTCCGATGCTGTAAAGAGCAAAATTGCATAGGAACCTGGAATGTTAGGTCCATGAATCAAGGCAGATTAGAAGTAATCAAGCAGGAGATGGAGAGAGTGAACATCGACATTTTAGGAATCAGTGAACTAAAATGGACTGGAATGGGTGAGTTTAACTCAGATGACTCTTATATCTACTACTGTGGGCAGGAATCCCTTAGAAGAAATGGAGTAGCCATTACAGTCAACAAAAGAGTCCAAGACGCAGTACTTGGGTGCAATCTCAAAAACAAAAGAATGATCTCTGTTCGTTTCCAAGGCAAACCATTCAATATCACAGTGATTCACGTCTGTGGCCCAACCACTAATGCCAAAGAAGCTGAAGCTGAACACTTCTGTGAGGATCTAAAAGATCTTCTAGAACTAACACCAAAAAAAGATGTCCTTGTCATCACAGGGGACTGGAATGCAAAAGCAGGAAGTCAAGAGATACCTGGAATAACGGGCAAGTTTGGCCTTGGAGTACAAAACGAAGTAGGGCAAAGGCTAACAGTTTTGCCAAGAGAACGCACTGGTCATAGCAAACACCCTCTTCCAACGACACAAGAGACAACTCTACACATGGACCTCACCAGATGGTCAATACTGAAATCAGATTGATTATATTCTTTAAAGGTGAAGATAGAGAAGCTCTACACAGTCAGCAAAAACAAGACCAGGAACTGACTGTTGCTCAGATCATGAGCTCCTTATTGCCAAATTCAGGCTTAAATTGAAGAAAGTAAGGAAAACCACTAGACCGTTCAGGTATGACCTAAATCAAATCCCTTACGATTATACAGTGGAAGTGACAAATAGATTCAAGGGATTAGATCTGATACAGTGCCTGAAGAACTACAGACGGAGATTTGTGACATCGTACAGGAGGCAGTGATCAAAACCATCCCCAAGAAAAAGAAATGCAAAAATACAAACTGGTTGTCTGAAGAGGCCTTACAAATAGCTGAGAAAAGAAGAGAGGCGGAAGGCAAAGGAGAAAAGAAAAGATATACCCATCTGAATGCAGAGTTCCAAAGAATAGCAAGGAGAGATAAGAAAGCCTTCCTCAGTGATCAATGCAAAGAAATAGAGGAAAACAATAGAAGGCAAAGACTAGAGATGGGAAAGACTAGAATTTTCTCTTCAAGAAAATTAGAGATACCAAGGGAACATTTCATGCAAAAGTGAAAGTGAAAGTCATTCACTTGTGTCTGACTCTTTGCGACCCCACGGACTATATAGTGCATGGAATTCTCCAGGCCAGAACACTGGAGTGGGTGGCCTTTGCCTTCTCCAGGGGATCTTCCCAACCCAGGGATCGAACCCAGGTCTCCCTCACTGCAGGCGGATTCTTTACCAGATGAGCCACGAGGGAAGTCCAAGAATACTGGAGCGGGTAGCCTATCTCTTCTCCAGTGGATCTTCCCAACCCAGCAATCAAACTGGGGTATCCTGCATTGCAGGCAGATTCTTTACCAACTGAGCTACCAGGGAAGCAGATGGGCAAAATAAAGAATAGAAACGGTATAGACCTAACAGAAGCAGCAAATGTTAAGAAGAGGTGGCAAAAATACACAGAAGAACTGTACAAAAAAGATCTTAATGACCCAGGTAACCATGATAGTGTGATCACTCACCTCGAGCCAGACATCCTGGAATGCTAAGTCAAGTGGGCCTTAGGAAGCATCACTACAAACAAAGCTAGTAAAGGTGGAATTCCAGCTGAGCTATTTCAAGTCCTAAAAGATGATGCTGTGGAAGTGCTGCACTCAATATGCCAGCAAATTTGGAAAACTCAGCTGTGGCCACAGGACTGAAAAATGTCAGTTTTCATTCCAATCCCAAAGAAAGGCAATGCCAAAGAATGTTCAAACTACTGCACAATTGCACTCATCTCACACGACAGCAAAGTAATGCTCAAAATTCTCCAAGCCAGACTTCAACAGTATATGAACCATGAACTTTCAGATGTTCAAGCTGGATTTAGAAAAGGCAGAGGAACCAGAGATCACAGTGCCAACATTCATTGGATCATAGAAAAAGCAAGAGAATTCCAGAAAAACATCTGCTTCATTGATTACGCCAAAACCTTTGACTGTGTAGATCACAACAAACTGTGGAAAATTTTTAAAAGAGATGAGAATACCAGACCACCTGACCTGCCTCCTGAGAAATTTCTATGCAGGTCAAGAAGCAACAGTTAGAACCGAACATGGAACAATAGACTGGTTCCAAATTCGGAAAGGAGTATGTCAAGGCTGTATATTGTCACCCTGCTTATTTAACTTAAATGCAGAGTACATCATGAGAAACGCTGGGCTGGATGAAGCACAAGCTGAAATCAAGATTGCCGGGAGAAATATCAATAACCTCAGATATGCAGATGACACCTCACTTATGGCAGAAAGTGAAGAGGAACTAAAGAGCCTCTTGATGAAAGTGAAAGAGGAGAGTGAAAAAGTTGCCTTAAAACTCAGCATTCAAAAAACGAAGATCACAGCATCTGGGCCCATCACTTCATGGCAAACAGATGGAGAAACAATGGAAACAGTGACAGACTTTACTTTTTTTGGCTCCTAAATCACTGCAGATGGTGACTGCAGCCATGACATTAAACGACACTTGCTCCTTGGAAGAAAAGTTATGACCAATCTAGACAGCATATTAAAAAGCAGAGACACTACTTTGCCAACAAAGGTCCGTCTAGTCCAAGCTATGGTTTTTCCAGTGGTCATGTATGGATGTGAGAGTTGGACCATAAAGAAAGCTGAGCGTCAAAGAATTGATGCTTTTGAACTGTGGTGCTGGAGAAGACTCTTGAGAGTCCCATGGACTGCGAGGAGATCCAACCAGTCCATTCTAAAGGAGACCAGTCCTGAATATTCATTGGAAGGACTGATGCTAAAGCTGTTACTCCAATTCTTTGGCCACCTGATGCGAAGAACGGACTCCTTGGAAAAGACCATGATTCTAGGAAAGACTGGGGACAGGAGGAGAGGGGGAGGACAGAAGATGAGATGGTTGGATGGTATCACTGACTCAATGGACCTGAGTGTGAGCAAGCTCCGGGAGTTGGCGATGGACAGGGAAGCCTAGCCTGCTGCAGTCCGCGGGGTTACGAAGAGTCGGACACGACTGAGCGACTGAACGGAGCCGGGTGGACAGACGCTCTGAAAGAGGCTCCTCAGTGTCCACTCTCTGTGCTTCTTTGATTGACATTCTCAGCCTGCGTCATCCTGGGCTTGAGGGCAACAGGGTCGGGCAAGACCTGCTGTCGGATGGACGTCACTAAGGCTTGACCTGTAGCCCAGCCTCCTCAAACCTGCTCTACTGAATCTTAGGTGACATCCCACTCTTTTCTCAAAATTGTCCTGTTCTGTATACATGTACCATTCATTCAGTAGAATTACGAGAATGTTGAAAATTTCGTTTCTTTGTGATTTGCTAAGGGTGAAATGCATGCACATCCATCCCAGGAACTGGGAAGCGGGCAAGTGGTGGGCGGGAGTGTCCTTGGCACAGAGGCCGCAGGTGGCACGCCTGCTCCCTGTTCTTGTCCCGTCAGCCGGGATAGTCCGTGCGTGTAATTCTGCACGCTGCTGCTGTCGCTTACTGCCGGGACACGTTATTATGACTTCCCACAAATCCAGCTTGTGGTGGGGAGCCTCGTGGGATCCCAGCTCCCTGCTCCCTCCTCTGCTGGACCCTCAGACACTTCTAATTTTCCGTGAATGCCACCGCGGCGCCTGACGCTGCACTTCGGGCTGGTCCCTCAGAAGCCACGCCTAGAGGCAGCATGACAAAGCCGAGTGTGAGCAGCGTGCACAGGCTCTGATCCCATTCGCCAAATTGGTTTCCAGAGAGACGGCTCTGACTGACAGTCCCGCCCTGGGCGGTTTTGTCTCAACAGCCCTCCCCACCCCTGAGGCTCGAGCTCGAGTTTTCCTCAGGCAGTAGCCATGAGCAGGAAGCACGACTTTCTAATGCAAACAGGTGATGCAGTAAACTCTGAAGGGAATTCTGCACCATAAGCAGAATTGCACAAAATGTGAAAATAAAACCCAACCATCACTGAGCCGTCTCACTGTCAGCTCTTTTTAAAAGGTTTTCTGGGTGGGCAGGTCCCTTTCTCACGATTCAACAAACTCACAAAAAACTAATGTCAAAACCAACAGCAAGTGCCCTGCGGGTCAGGGAGCCAAGCCCTCGCCCAGCGTTGTGGGCCAGGGAGCCAAGCCCTCGCCCAGAGTCGTGGGCCAGGGAGCCAAGCCCTCACCCAGAGTCGTGGGCCAGCGAGCCAAGCCCTCGCCCAGAGTTGTGGGGCCTTTTAGTGGGGATGCTCCCCACTGCCCAGCCCAGGACAGGAGCTGCCTGAGGACGTCCCAGCAAATAGCCACCGAGGGACCCAGGGACGCTGATGGGTCCTCAGAGCTAAAGCAGTGTCCCTCACGGGATACTTACTGGGACATCTGATTCCAACCAAGATGGAGTAACAGGAATGAAAACTACCTCCTCAAACGATAATGATGGAAACAAGACAAGGATTCTCCAGACACTGGACATCAGGCGACGTGTGATCCCAGAGAGAAGAGAAATGGATGAGGCGGGAGCTGTGACTGTGCAGCTCACCGCCTGGATGGAAATTCTTGGGTCCTGGCACAGACAGAGGGGACCAGGTGGAACCCAGCAAACGCCCTCATTGAAGAGACAGAACCGAGAGTCTGGGGAAGCCAAGGCCACCAGAATCCAGAGGACAGAGTAGCAGAGATGAGCGAGCTGCCTGGGGAGACAGTCTCGGGGAGGCCCCTCCCTGAGTGTCCAGCTGGACACAGGGCCCACAGCATAGAAATGCTCACAGATCACAGGGCATTGAGTAATACCCAGGTGTACTCGGTACCAATTCTTCTTAGCCCCAGACTAAACAGAGCTCTGAACCTGCATGACATCTTAAAAAAAAAAAAAAAACAAGACCCCAAAGGATCAAACCATTTCCAAGCAACAAAACTGTATTACAAAATAAAGCTCCAAAAAACACAAAAATATTCAGCTACCAGCAAGGTAGAATTCCCAATACCAGGCATCCAATATAAAAATGAGCAGGCTTGTAAAGAATTAGGAAAATGTGACCCCCAGGCCCCCCCCAGGAAGCAGAACCAGGCTGGGCTGGTGCTGCCCTGCGGGCTCTGCACAGACGCCCCCGCTGAGTGCAGGCACCTGGTGTGATGGACCTGGGAAGCCTGAGGCACCCCGGGCAAGGGGCCGAGCCCCCGCCCGTGGCTGAGAAAGCCGTGACCTCCGGGCACTTCAGGGGGCGTCCACGTGCTCCGGGAACTGATGCACGGATGCTGGGAACATCAGGGGCGGGGAAGAGCAAGCGCGTGTCTGCTCAGTCGTGTCCGACTCTGCGACCCCATGGACTGCAGCCCGCCAGGCTCCTCTGTCCATAGGATTCTCCTGGCAAGAAGACTGCGGTGGGCTGCCATTCCCTCCTGCAGGGGATCTTCCCAACCCAGGGATCGAACCCGCATCTCCTGCATTGGCAGATGGATTCCTCACCACCAAGCCACCTGGACTGAGGACCAGCTAAATCTGGAGCTGGGTGATCCCCCCAGGGTGACGGGGCTCTAAAAGTCAAGGCCACGCGGGGGCCCGGCAGGGCGTGCTGCAGCCAGCCCCTCCGCCAGGCTGGCACATTTTATCTCACGTGTGTTGTGGTCACTCACGGCACCCCTCCCTGCGTGCGGCCTCTGTCCAAATCCCTCCCTGACTGCAGCAGTCCGCGAGACACCCACCCCATCCCCCTCGAGCCTGCCTGCCCCCCGTGCCATCATCCGCCTTCTGCAGAGGGGCACCTCTGTGGGTAAGCGCCGCAGAACGAAGGAGGGAATGAACCAACAGCATCGTGACAAACAGAACGTGAGACCTCGATGAAAACTAGAAAGGGCAAAATGCCTGTTTCAGGAGACGTTAGAGATGAAAATCACTTCCCACTGTGACCAGCTGAGCTTCGTAGGAATTCACTGCCGCAGGAGCCCCCGACAACGAGGGGCGCTGCAGTAATGGGCCAGTTACATGCGACCATGCCGGGCCTCTGTGAAGGTGTGGCTCGCACAGGGAGGCTCACTTTGGCGGCTCTTTCCTGAGCTGCCAAAGTCCTGTTTCCTGAGCGGGCAGCTGAGTACTGAGCCAGGGCCCAGGGGGCCTCAGCCACACTTGGGGCCATGCGGTTGTGTAGACAGAGGCCCTCCCAGCGGGCCTGACTGCCGTCCTCCAAGAGGCCCATGTGCAGAGCTGGCGTCCGGGAGCTGGGGTGTCGGGAGGGCCCCCAGCACCCCCACAGATGGGGGCTCCCTGTGCCTCCGTGCTCTTTCTGTGCTCACACCCTCCTCCCTGGGGCTGGATTGAGTGTCTACCCAGCAGAGGGGCCCGCAGGGCCGGCCCCCCAGTGAGAACCCCGGCTCTGAGTCTGTGACAAGCTTCCCTAGGGACACGTGTCTCTGTGGGTCTGTGTGTCCTTGTGACGGGATTCTGGAATCTGGGGCCTGTCTCCCCTGGACCCCACTCCCCCACTGGACCTTCTCCCATCGCTGGTTCTGCTTCGCAGCTTCTTGCTATGATGGATCGGAGCCGAGAGGATCAATGTGCCCAGTCCTGCGCGTCCTCCTGCTGGAACCTGGGATGGCCTTGGGGACCCTGACACGGAGGTCCTTAGGGAGCCTGAGACATGGAAGGTTCTGGTGTTTCTGTGTGAGTATGAGGTACTTTAGCCGATTTTTATGACTTTCTTCCACCTTTTTTAAGCTGCTTCGCCTGCATCCAGTCCCAGGGCGGACCTCCCTCTCTGCTTTTCCTGCCGAGGTTCTGTGAGGCGCCCGCTGAGTTTCACCCACCTGGTCCGTCGGTGTAACATGCAGTGAGCAGGCCCCGGGGGGCTTGGGATCAAAGAGTCCCAGGAAGCAAGTGCCCCCCTGCCAGGAGAGCAGGGCCAGGTGGGGAGGGGCAGAGAGTGGCCTCCTGCCTGGCAGGGCTCAGTGAGCTGCAGGGACTGTGGCCATCCTCTGCTGGGGAAGCAGGCTGTCCAGGGGCCAGCCAGGAGGGAGACCCTCATGGTCCCCGGTCCTTGGCCCCTCCTGAGAGATGACAGAGGAGGGTGCGCTCCTCCCGTAAGAACCGTGATGCTTGAAACACTTGGGGGACCCTACCCGCCTGTGATCTGGGACGCACGCCCAAGCCCCCACCTCCCCAAGTGGAGAGGTGCGGACTGGCGGGCTAAGCAGGCTCTGGAACTCTTGAATAGAAGTCGTCAGGCTGGTGAAGCCGTGCTTGCTGAGCCATAGGAATTCCCAGCTGGCGGCCTGGACCGTCCGTCAGTCTGGACCCTGCAGCGGGGAGGTCGCCACCCGCCAGCTCTGGGGCAGCCCCCGGCAGGCCCTCCATCCCCCCCATTCCCCTGGAGGGGGCCCGTGAGCCCAGCCCTCCTCAGCAGCTCTGCCCGTCCCCAGCTCGGCTCCCCGCCGGCCCCCTCCGCTGTCCCCGCCCCTCACCTGGCAGGAACGGAACTGGCTGACAAGCAGCGTGCAGCGCTGGGGGTCCTTCCGCCCGTCCAGGCTGTCCAGCTCGGCGGCCACCTGGCTCAGCTCCTCGTCCGCATGGTAGAACTGTGCCAGCAGCTGCGGGTCTGACCGCTGTGGGGAGAGCGGAGTGAGCGGACACCCCGGGTGTGGCCCCCTCACCCTGACGGGCCCCTGAATCCCTGTGTGCGTGTATGTGGGGGGTGGGGTGACCACAGACAAGGGGCTGGGGAGTGCTGGGGGCTAAGGACAGTGGACTCAGTCTTAGGAAGGAGCTTTACTCCGGAGACTAAGCCGAGGCCATAAAGGCAGCGGCTGAACAGAGGGCAGGCTCCACTGCCCAGCCCTGGCAACCCCCCAGCACCCCCAGCCCGCAGCCCTCCGTGATCGCAGAGACGGGAGCGAAGGCCGGACAGCAGGTCAGCCCCTGCTCCCTCCTCCTTCCGCCTGGGAGTCAGCCTGCCCGTGACTACGCCCTGCAGTCTGCTGAACACAGGGTAACTTGCTTTTGTGATTTCTCAGCTCGCTGCTTGGCTGATGGAGCCTGAGTTTCGCCCCTCCCCCAGTGTGACCCGTTCCCGGGTGGATCTTCCTTCGAGCAGGGGTCTTGGTTATCAGGACCAGGGAGAGGCCCCCCTCATGGACTTTTCACAGGAGATCGGGGATTCACCCCCTGACCCCCTACCCAGCAAAGGCACCTGAGCACCCACTGCTGAAAATGGAGAACGGGGGACACGCCCTGACCAGGGCAGCCCAGACCCCACCCTGCGGGCCCCCGGTGTCCATGACTCCCTGGTCCCCTCCATGGGCTCGGCTGACTCCCCCAGGATGCCCACCAGTGACCCCTCTGTGATGAGAGGGGAACCGGGGTGGGGTCAGTGGTTGGCAGTGCATTTCTGCCCCCTCCCTGTTGTGCTGACCAGAGGAGAGGGGCTGGAAGGCGGGCAGCTGCCCGGATGGTGCCCTCACACACGCTCCCCACCACCCTGGTCTCAAGCCCCCCCAGGCCCACATCCATCCATTATGCCCCATCTGGACCCACTTCCTACCCTGGGGCCTCCTCCTGGTTTCAGAAGCTGGGGGCAGGGAGGGACACCCTTGCCCTCTGACCCCCAGCCAGGGTTTAACCTGGCACCTTCAGGGTGTGGCAGACACCCACATAAGGGAGAAGACAGGAGGGAGCTGGGGAAGGCGGCCCGCCCAGGGAAAGGCAGGGAAGAAACCGGGGACCCCAACCAGCAACCCCCAGACTTGGGTGGGCCAAACACCTCCGTGACCATGAGCAACAAACATCCTCCAAACCCGGCCTCCCCTCTCCCTGGGGACACAGCCTGGGCAGAGCAAAACCTGTCGCCTGGGAGTGGAAGCACTCAGACGAGCCCTCTGGGCTCACTGCGCTTTGCTTCCAGGACAGCAGAGACCTTAAGACCAGAGCTACGAGTGTGTTGACCGTCACCAAAAATAGAGAGATGTGTACAACACACACACACACGTGCACACATGCGCGCATTGAAGAAATTAGAGAAGTCAGAAAAAACATTTTTTTTAAGCTAGCAATTATCTTTATTTTGTTGAAACACAGAAGGCCTGTGTGATTTTAAAATTTTAGTTATATTCCGAGATAGCTCTCCAGCCCCCTCAGAAGGGATGATTTCCAGCAAAGAATCAAAATTCCCCTCTGTGGACGTCCCTGGAGGCCCAGTGGTTAGGACTCCGTGCTTCCAGCGCAGGGCCAGGGGTTTGACCCCTGGTCAGGGAACAGATCCCGCAGGCCACAACACGCAGCCAGAACTGAAAAGATGGAAAGAGCTCCCGGGGGGTTCGGGCTGCCGAGGTGCGGCGGGAGAATCTTGCCGATGCTACCGGGAGACCCAGACGCTGTGAAGACAAACTTCCAGGCAGGGGTCCAGGAAATGAACGAACACAACTTCAATGATTCAATTCGTGCTGATCAACAGGATCCAAAAGAAAATTTTGGTGCCACATTTCCATTTCTAAGTATGCAGAGAACAAAGCGAACACAGCAATCTCTAGCCTGGCTCATCACTCAGACCTAAATCGGTCCGGCAGGGTCACCCTCAGGCCAGCTTGGGGGCGGGACTGCGGACTGCAGGGACGCAGAGGAGGACAGACGTGCTGCTCTGTCCGACCTGGGTCAGCTGGCCTCATTCAACAACGTTTAACATTAAAGTTTAAATGAGACTTTCAAATGTCCCTGAGTAAAATGTCCACGGCAGAGAGAATCAATGGATACGAACAGGAAGAAGTACTCACCCTACCTTGAAATTAAAACCATGAGAGGATAAAATAGAGCCCAGTAAAGATGTCTTTTTGGCACACGATGTCAATATTTTCTCAAAATAAATTCATAGCAGTGACAGCTTTCACTGTTACAAGACAAAAATAAAATTCACGAAGATAGCACTTAGGCAGTTAGATGAGTGGTGAATCAGCAGCCTCCGAGAAGGCAAGAGAAAACACAAAACCACAGCAGTGACTGAGTAAGTCCGAAGCGCCAAAGTTGACAATTCAGAACCGATTCTGTGAAGCTGATCCAATTATCCATCATTCAAACAGCTGTCCTGTGATGCAGACTGGGGATGCGCGATGCGGACGTGGATGCCTGGGTGTGTGTGAGCTGAGGCCCTGCCCTCAAGTGCCCATCTGAGCCAGGCATGCGACGATGCTGGAGGGACTCAAGCTTCGTGAGGCTGGCCAGCTGGGCTGGGGCAGAACGTGGCCTGAACCAGAGCGTCCCCAGCCCCGGGCAGAGCACCGGTTTTGTCCCAGTAGGTTATCACCAGACCCTCCATGAGGTGGCCTGATACTGACCCAGATGAAGAAAACTAACGGCCAAGGTCACATCAGTGGACCCGGCAGAGCCGGCGGTCAGCCCAGGTCTCACTCTAAGGACACTCGGGGGTCCGCGTGGGAAAGAGGGACCAGGACCGGATCCATGACTCTTGCTTCCCAAGTAGGAAGCAAACGCTGCAGCAGGAAAACCTTAGAAGGATGCCTGGTCACCACAGCATGGTCTCAGCCAAGCTCCAGGAAGGGGGGAGAGGAGGCAGATGGCAGGACAGGTGGGCAGGACAGGTGGGCAGGACGGCAGCGTGGCCAGGTCGGAAAGGACCAGCCCCCTTGCGCCCCCAGCGCAAGCCTGGAGATGGAGAGCAGCCAGCCCCCACCCCACCTGACCCCCAGCAGCTGCCCCAGGACAGGAGCTGGGCTCCGAACCCTCGTTCCCAAGGCCACACCCATGGGACCCCCACCACCCTCATGCTGGGCAGAGGAGAGCCTTCCAGATCTCGGTGGCTCCCCAGGCGGGCAGGCAGCTCAGGGGTGAGGGCTGGTGGGGCCAGCCCAGGCCTGGGCCTCTCCTGGACAAGCCCCCCAGCAAAGCCTTATACCCTGCTCTGCCAAGCCCGAACACAAGAGTGTAGCCGAGAAAGCAGAGAAGAGCCTTGGGCTGCTCCCTGAGCGGGGCCTCCCACAGCCCGCTGGCCCTCGGGCCCTGGGCTCAGGGGAAGCTGCCCAGGCCACACCAGACTGTCAGGGAAACCCACTGACCACGGGCCACCAGGACTGGAAACCCTTCACTGCCTCCAAACAAACACCGAGCCAGGCCCTCCGCGAGTCTCCACCATCCTTCCGTCCCTGGGGCCTGGGGGTGCCGGGCAGCCGTGATCCCGCTGCGCAAGGCTGGCCTGGTCCACAGCAGCGCGTCAGGGCCCCAGCACTGACCTGGCCGCGTCACCCATCAGGAGCCCCAGACGGGCGCACACTGCTGTCGTTCCCGGGGGGCAGCCTTGCCTCTGCTGGCTACCCTGCACCCACTCACACCCAACTGCCTGCCTTCCCATCCAGGCTCCTCCACCAGGGCCTCATGGCTGGCCCTCCGGCCCCTGCTCACTCTCTGGACCTGCACCTAGGGTCAGGTCACTGCCACTACAGCCCGGCCTGCCATGGTCCACGGGGTCACAGAGTGGGGCACGACCGAGCGCCTGAACAAGAGAACCTTCCTACGCAGAGCCGACCGTCGGCGGCCCTGCGGCAAGGCCAGGCCTCTGCGGCCCCTAGACGGTCTGCTGAGTGCGTGCTCTGAAAGCTTTTGATTCCTGGACCAGCTTAGACACCCAGTGAGTCGCTTCCCCGCCCCTCCTGTCTCTCCAGGCAGTGTTACCCCCGGCCAAAAGCCACAGCCAGCTCGGAGGGGCAGTGGCCCTGCCGTGGGTCACTCTGGAGGGCAGCCCGCCTCAGGAAACCCCCGCGGAGGGTCTCTGCCCATGTGGCACAGCGAGGGCCCTGGGATAACGCCAACCCTCACCACGGGAGGACCGGCTCCAGAGAAGCAGGCCCCTGCCCTGGAGGAAGCTGGTATGGTCCCACCAGGGTGAGGTGGCCACGTCGGGCTGGACACCATCCTTCCAGGGGACACCTGGGCTCGGGGCATCCCAGGCGCCCACCTGGCCTTGGCTGCGGCATGTGCGGACACAAGGCCTGGAGACGGCTGAGCATCTCGAGGACGGTTTTCGGAAGGAGAATGTGTTCTCAGATAAAACTCCCAGTCGGGTGTTGTATATACATACAGTGCGCTGGTTGCAGGAAATTTAACCGCAGCCGCTGCAGTGGGTCATAAGGAAGCTCTTCCGAAACCACAGAGGAAAGGAGCCCAGGGTGGCAACCGCCTGGGGGCGGAGGCGGGGTTGCCGCGGCACCAGTGGGAACAAAGGCATCTGACGGCTGGAGGGCTCGTCTTCGAATTTCAATAGGTTTCAGGTTCTTCAAAAAGCATTTTATTTTTAAGACTTATTACCTAGTGAACTTGTTAGCATGCCAATCAATTCTGCTCCTTCTCTTCTGACAGCCAGGGGACACTGTCCCAGAGGTCTCGGGCCTTCAGGGTGACACGGGGCCACGCTCTGTTGCCGGGAAAAGCCCTACCTGGTTGACAGCAACCTGGGAAACAGCCACGGAGAGGCTGCGGTCTTCTCAGCTTCTAGGACGGATGGAAATCCACTCGTGGGAAATGGGAATTTAAACTGCTTATTACGAATTATTTCTCTCCTTCAAAAAGGACTTGAGATGACTTAATTATAACGCATGTGAATTGAACCTATTTGTTTAATCAGAGGAGCAATCAGAAGTCCGGAACAGGGATCCCGGATTCTGGGCCATGGGGATTACTGCAGCTGGTTAGCCTGATCTCGGGATTGCCGGGCCAGGCTGGAGCCCTCCCCGGGCACGTCCCCCCATCCTGGGCACGTCCCCCCACTGGGCTGGGGTGAAGTGGACTGGGAGAGGCCCTTCCTGCCTGGGTCCGAGGAACACGCTGGTTGGGGAGGAACGTGGAATCCCCAGGGAGGGCCCCATGGGAGCACCTAAGAGATAGGACGTCAGTGGGATCCAGCGCTGAGGGGGCCCTGGTGAACCAGGGGGAGCGCACCGCTCCGGACCACCCCCTGCAGGACACAGGACCTGGGAACCCAGGCTGGCTGCTGTGTCCCGGCACAGACCCCCTGACCGCGCCTCACCCGGGCCGCTCTGGTGACGCTGCTCCGGGAGGGTCTGTGGCCAGGCAGCTCCAGCAGGGTGGGGGACGAGCCCCGCCACCCCTTCTCCAGAGAGGATGATCTGGGCTTCTGGAAACAGTTTTATTGAGACATGACTCACCTCCCATAACACCCACCTGATTGCAGTATGCAATGCCGGGGTTTAGTATGTTCACAGAGCATCCACAATCATCAGGAGCTAAAGTCAGACTCTTTTCATCACCCCAGAGAAACCTCACCCCCACTCCCAGCAGCCCTCCTGACCCACCATGCCTGTGGAGGTGCCTGTTCTGGGCATTTAGCTAAAGGCACTCGTGCAAGCTGTGCTCTTCCATGTCTGGCTTCTTTCACTTAGCACGTGTGCAAGCTGACTCTGTGTAGCAGCATGTGTCAGCACTTCATTCCTTTTTAAGGCCGAATCGTATTCCACCACGCGGATGGACCACGTTTTGTTAATCCATCCATCAGGTGGTGGACGTCTGGGTTGTTTCTACCTTGGCCATCATGAATAATGCTGATACAAACAGGTTTTTATGTGGATATGTTTTCAGCTCTTTGGGAATAAACCAAAGTGGAATTCCATACAGTGCCAGTCATACAGTGACTATGTTAGACTTTTTGAAAATCTGATTATTTTCCAAACTGGCTGCACCATTTAACAAAGATGTAAGAGCAGAGTTGCCATATGAAGTTAACTACAGAGGCCCATTGCGTTGCGACACACTAAGAAGGAACTACCAGAAAGAAACTAAGAAAGCAATCCCATTTACAATCGCATGAAAAGAATAAAATACCTAGGCATAAATTTAACCAAGGAGGTAAAAGATCTGTACTCAGAAATCTATAAGACACTAGTGAAAGAAACTGAAGATAACACAAACAGATGGAAAGGTATCCCATGTTCATAGATGGAAAGAATTAATATTGTAAAAATGGCCATACTACCCGAGGCAATCTACAGATTCAATATAATCCCTGTCAAAATATCAACCGTATTTTTCACAGAACTACAACAAATGAGTCTAAAATTTGCATAGAAACACAAAGACCCCTGAATAGCAAAACCATCTTGAGAAAAGAGGAAAAAAATTAGAGGTGTCATGCATCCTAATTCCAAACTATACTCCAAAGTTATGCTAATCAAAACAGCATTGTCCTGGCCCAAAAACAGGCACACAGGTCAATGGAACATACTAGAGAACCCAGAAAGGAACCCACACTTATATGGGCAATTAATCTATGATAAGGGCGGCAAGACAGCCTCTTCAGTAAATGGTGCTGGGAGAACTCAATAGCCGCATGCCAAAGAACCGCCCCGCGCTCTCATACCACCTACAGAGACAGAGTCCAAAGTGGACTAAAGACTTAAATGTAAGACCTGAACCCGTGAGACTTCTAAAAGAAAACATTGGCAGGATGCTCTCTGACATTGGTCTTAGTAATACATATATATGTATATATTTTGATTTGTCTCCTCAGGCAAGGGAAAGAAAAATCAATATAAACAGATGAGACAGCATCAAACTAAAATGCCTCTGTACAAGGAAGAAAATTATCGACAAAATGAAAGGCCACTTACTGAATCAGGGAAGATATTCGCAAGTGATAATCTGGTAAGGAGAGAGTATCCAAAATATACCAAGGACTCATACAACTCAACACCAAAAAACAACTGAAAAATGGACAGAGGATCTGAACAGACATTTTTCCAAAAAGGAAATGCAGGCGGCCAACAGGCACATGAAAAGATGCTCAACATCATGAACTATGAGGGAAACGCAGACCATGTCAGTGAGACACCACCTCACACCTGTCAGAATGGCCATCGTCACAAAGAGTACACATGACAAGCGTTAGCAAGGGCGTGGACAAAAGGGGACCCTCGTGCGTGTTCATGGAAGCGTAAATCGGTGCAGACGTGATGGAGAACAGTATGGAGGTTCCTCAGAACGTGCAGCTGCCACCTGATGCAGTGATCCCACCGCTGGGAATTTATCTGAAGAACATGGAAACACTGGAGAGATATCTGCGCCTCCCTGTTCATCACAGCACTATTTACAACAGCCAGAATATGCAGCCAACCTAAGCGCCCATCCCAGACGAGTGATGAAGATGTTGCGGTATGCACAACGGAACAGCACTCGGCCATCGGAAGAATGGAATCCTGCTGTCTGTGGCAACGTGGATGGGCCTAGAGGGTATTACTGGAGAAGGCGATGGCACCCCACACCAGTGCTCTGGCCTGGAAAATCCCACGGACGGAGGAGCCTGGTGTGCTGCCGTCTATGGGGTCGCAGAGAGTCGGACACGACTGAAGCGACTCAGCAGCGGCAGCAGCAACAGAGGGTATTACGCTTCGTGAGGTTAAGTCAGACGGAGAAGAGACAAATACTGCATGATTTCATTAAATGTGGAATCTAAAAAAAAAGCGAGTGAACCAACATAACAAAACAGAAACAGAGTCATAGATACAGAAAACAGGGGGTCTCCAGAGGGAAGAGCCGTGAGAAGAGGAGAGAAGAAGCAGGGTGCTCGGAGGACAAGTTTCAGCAGAAGATTAACCAGCGTGGGGAACAGCGACTGTGTCATATCTTTATAGGGGGACACATCCGCCCACGTCTACCCACCTCGCCCCACCTCGCCCCGCCCCAGCAACGAGACTCACCCTGGTGATCCTTTTGAAATGTCGAATCACCATGTTGTGTAATGGGAACTGAAATAGTGTTGTAGATCAATGGTACTTCAGAAACAGAGGGGGACTGCCCTAGTGATCCAGGGCTGGAACTCTGTGCTCCCAATGCAGGGGGCTCAGGTCTGATCCCCGGTCAGGGAACTAGAACCCACCTGCCACAGTGAAGAGTTCACATGCCGCCACTAAAGACCCGTCATGGCCAAATAAATGCATTAAAAAAAAAAAAGACTTCCAGTGTATATGCTTTAAAACAACAACACTCATGGGAAAAGAGATAAGACTTGTGTTATCAGAGAGAGGGATGGCAGAGGGGGGGCTGGATGAAGGTGGTCACAGGATACAAGCTTCTCATCAAAAGAAAAAGAAGCACTGAGGCTGTGATGTACAACACGATAAATAAACACGTGTTCAGTCTCCCAGTCGTGTCCGACTCTCTGCGACCCCATGGACTGCAGCACGCCAGGCTTCCCTGTCCCTCACCATCTCCCGGAATTTGCTCAAACTCATGTCCATTGAGTCGGTGATGCCATCCAACCATCTCATCCTCTGTTGGCCCCTTCTCTTCCTGTCCTCAATCCTTCCAAGAATCAGGGGCTTTTCTAGTGAGTTGACTCTTTGCATCAGGTGGCCAAAGTATTGGAGCTTCAGCATCAGTCCTTCCAATGAATATTCAGGGTTGATTTCCTTTAGGATGGACTGGATTGATTTCCTTGCCGTCCAAGGGACTCTCAAGAGTCTTCTCCAACACCACAGTTGGAAAGCATCAATTCTTTGGCGCTCAGTCTTCTTTATGGTCGAACTCTCACATCCGTACATGACTACTGGAAAAACCACAGCTTAGGGGCCTTTGTCATCAAAGTGACGTCTCTGCTTTTTAATAAGCTGTCTAGGTTGGTCATAGCTTTTCTTCCAGGGAGCAAGCATCTTTTAATTTTGTGGCTGCAGTCACCATCTGCAGTGATCTTGGCGCACAAGAAAATTAAGTCTGTCACTGTTTCCACTTTTCCCATCTATTTGCCATGAAGTGATGGGACCAGATGCCGTGATCTTAGATTTTGGCCAGCTTTTTCACTCTCCTCTTTCACTTTCATCAAGAGGCTCTTTAGCTCCTGAGAGTAACTGGATGTTCACTGAACTGCCTGTGATAACCACTTCGTGATGTATGGGAATCACATCCTCGTGCCGTACCCCTAAAAGTGACACATGTCAATCACACCTCGTGATACAGAGCTTCACGTCCATCATGTCAATAAAACTGATCACGGAGCAGCGGTGCGGGGGGTCCGATTTCTCCACTAGCTGTCCCGGGGGGTGTGAAGTGCTGTCTCACTTGGACTTGCGTCTCCCTCGTGACCGACGCCGTGGAGCACCCTCCGTCTGCTGCTGTCTGTCTGTGAGTCTTCTTTACTCCCGTCATCTGCCCGCACGTGAGTGGAGGTGCTGAGGGGCTCTCGAGACTGACCACATCTGCTCTCTCACAGTCACATAGACAAACGCACAGTCTACCCGGAGCCTGCCTCTGGGGGAACAAGGGTCCGCTCTGCGGCAGCCACGTGACCCCACCAAAGCTGTGGGCGGGTGTGGATGGGCAGCGCGGCAGTTCCATCAGGATTAGGATCCAACTTGCTCTACAGAGGGGCTTCCTGGTGGTTTAGATGGTAAAGAATCTGCCTGCAGTGCAGGAGATGTGGGTTTGATCCCTGGATTGGGCAGACCCCCTGGAGAAGGAAATGGTACCCACTCCAGTACTCTGGACTGGAGAATTCCATGGACAGAGGAACCAGGGGCAGGGCGTGGCTACAGTTCATGGGGTCACAAAGAGTCGAACATGACTGAGTAGGCTAGCAATAAAAATCTGCCTGCAATGCAGGAGACCCAAGTTGATCCCTGGGTTGGGAAGACGTCCTGGAGAAGGGAGTGGCTGCCCACTCTGGTATTGTTGCCTGGAGAATTCCATGGACAGAGGAGCCCGGTGGGTGTAGTTCACGGGGTCGCAAAGAGACAGGCACAACTGAGTGACTACCACTTTGAGAAGAGGGGCCTCAGCAGATGGAGAGTAGGGCAGGGCCTTGGAATGAGGCCGTCCGGGATGACCGAAGGGCCCCACCTGCTATGACAAGTGTCCTTACGAGGGGAGGGGACACACAGACCGAGGAGAGGCCACGGGGGAGAGAGGCAGAGATGGCAGTGAGGCGTCTGCAGGCCCTGGGGCACCTGGAGCCCCCAGAACCGGGGGAAGAGAAGGACTCCCTCTCACAGCCTGCAGGAGGGACCAGCCCTCCCGACACCTCACTTCCAGACTCGGGCCTCCCGAACCACGAAAGGCTGCATTCCTCCGATTCCCAGCCACCTACTTTGTGGGCACAGCAGCCATGGGACGGGAAAGCAGCGTCCCCACACCCACCCTGACCACCCAGACGCATCTTGGCACAGGCAGGGAAGAGGGGGTCCCTGCCCGAGGGCCCTGTGAGCCCTGCTTCTCTCTGCAGTCTCTGTCCACTCAGAACTCCCCAAGCGCCGCTCGCCCAGGCCCTGCTGGATGCGCCGAGGCGTCCTGGGTCCCACAGAGCCAGCCGGGCCGCCAGGCCGCCAGGCTGCAGACAGGGTCACGTGTCCTGGGTCACGCTTGGGGTGGTGCGTTTCCCCATGTGCCCCATGCCTCAGAGAACAGACACCGCCCAGGACCTGGACCCTTCCCACAAGCCTTCCGTCTCTGCAGGGGATGCACCGCAGGACGGAGGCGGCCTGGGCCCAGGGCTGCGGCTGAGCCACAGGGAGGCAGGAGGGCCTGCTGAGCGCTCCCCCATGATCCCGCTGTCTGCTCAGGGTGGTGAGGTGTCCCTTGGCAGCTGTCCCTGCTCGCTCCCGGCCTGTGGCTCTGAGGGCCTCCCTCTGACGGCCTGCGCCCCTGCAGGACCGGAGTCTGTCCCTCCGACCTTCCTGGGTGGCACAGAGAGCTCCAGGTGCTTCCATGGGGGAGGACATGGGGCCCGCTCTCCACCAAAGCGGGCACAGGGGTCTTGCTGAGGACACGGGAAAGCCTTCGTGACACAGATTCTGAGTCTGGCTCTTCTTGGTCAGACCTCTGAGGTTTTGGAACCCACTTCTTACAGGGAAGCAGGGTAGGGGGGCGACTTGGAGCTGGAGATGGGGGAGTTTTGATCTAGGGTGCTGGGGTGGATGGGCAGAGGGAGGCCAGCTCGGGCCTCCGGGCTGCTCGAGGACTCCTGGCGCCCACACCCAGCTCCCCCGGCAGTCTCCCTCTGTGTTGTGCTTGCTGCTCGGTTTAGCAAATAATGCAAATAAAACTTAGAGGCAATTGACTCACAGGTTGCTCGTCACTAGAGGCACGGATCACAGACAACAAGCTGTCCCCATGCTTTAAAAATAGCCATCCTGACAGAACACCTGTTCTCACCAACGTGCTGTTTCACCAGAGGGTAAAAGTGATCTGCAGTGGAGTCCAGCAAGGGCCTCTGTTTGGCTTTTATGCATTTTTACAGGATGTTCTGACATATGGCAGAAGAGAAGCAACTGGGAGTCTGCTCAGAAAAACCCAAAAAACAAGGATGGGGTCGGTGGGGAAACAGTTCAGATGCAGCTTCTCAAGTCAGGGTAAAACCACACACACTCCCACACACAGACACACACAGACACACACTGCCCCCACACAGACACACATACAGACACACTGCACCCCACAGAGACACACATACACACACACACACTGCCCCCACACACACACATACACACATATAAACACACACGTATACACACACATACACACATTGCCTCCTACACACACAGACACATTGCACTCCCCACATACACATCCACACAGACACACACACACACACACACACACACAAAGACACACACATAACACACACCCGCACACACACACACACCTGCACACATACACATAAACACTGCCCCACACACACACAATAGACTCCCTTCGGCAACAGTGGACAATTAGAGCTCTTCACATGAACCCCCAACAGTGGCAAAACCTGAGCAGCCCTGGGCCCCTGCTCTGCACCCTCCCGTGTGCCCACCCCACCTCCCCGAGGGGACCAGACTCGCCCAGCCCTGGCACGGCAGACCCTAAGTGCTAGGCCATCTGAAAGGCAGGCAGGGCAGAGCCTCTGGGACAAGACATCAGCCCACGTCCACCTGAGGGCTCGGGTGAGGAGGCGCAAAGTCGGGGCGGGACCGCCATCCAGAGCAGGACCGGGAGGAGCCCCTTTGTCCTTGGATGCCTGCAGAGCGCCTCCCCCAGGACACAGACTCAGTGTCACAAGGCGGCCTCTCTTCTTCCCCTGACCTGGTTACATCCTCCCTGTAAATGCTGCACTTGGGGGCCCTGTGTTCAGCACCCAGGCAGGGCCCACCCACGCGGATGTGTCGGTAGAGAGAGGGATGGGATGGTCTGGGCTGTTACAATGCCTGGGGATGCCCCAGAACGGAGAGTCCAGAAATACACCCACACAGACACGGCCGATTGATTTTTGACAAGAGCACCAAAGAAACGCGGTGGAGAAAGAAGCATCTTGTCACAAGTTGTGCTGGAGCAACTGGACAGCCACGTGCAGAGCAACAGTCCTCAGACCTTACTCATCACACGCAGAACCATCGGCAACGGTCCTCAGACCTTACTCATCACATGCAGAACCATCGCCCCAAAGAGGAAATCTGTGACCGTGGGCTTGGCGACGCTTTATTAAATAGTTCACAGCGTGGACTGTAAAACAAACAAATACCCTGGTTTCACCAACATTCTAAAGTTTACGCCTCAAAAGATCCTGTTAAGAAAATGAAAAGTCAAGCCACGGACTTGGAGACAATATTTGTCAAACACATATATTTTGGAGGAAACATAGAAAGAACTCTCACACTGCAGTCTGAAGACAGCTGGACTTTAAAATGAGCAAAAGATTTGGACACTTAACTAAAGAAGACCTACCAGAAAAGACACTCAACACGTGGTCATAGGGAAAGAACAAATTCAGGCCGCAGTAACCTACCACCTCACACCTGCCAGGATGGTTGAAGTTCAGAAAGTCACCATCCAAGTGCTGGCGGTGGTGCAGAGCAACTAGAACCTCACGCGGCCGGTGGGGGTGCAAAGTGGTCCAACCTTTGGAAGACAGAGTGGCAGGTTGTCAGAGTTAAGTATTTGCTGACCAGACGAACCAGCCATTCTACGCCCAGCTGTCCTAAGAGACGTGAAAGCTCCCGTCCACACAGAGACTTGTGCACATACGCTCAGGACGGCTTCATCTGTAACAGCCAGAGGTGGAAGCAACCCACACGTGCACTGCCTGAGACAGACAGACAACCGGCCGTCCATCCACACGGTGAACACGCCCGTGAGTGACCGACACACTACGCAGGGGTGAGTCTTACGGTGTCGAGGCTGACTTGAAGCCAGCCCCAAACAGATCAGAGTATACACAATCCCATTTATACACAATCCTGGAAAATGCAAGCCTGGCAAGCTGCGGTCCATGGGGTCGCGAAGAGTCAGACACGACTGAGCGAATGAACAGCATGCCTGAGGACAGGATTAGGCCGGTGGGCGCCTGACCAGACAGAGGGCACAGGGGGCAGAGGACAGTCGGTAGGGCAGACAGAGGGCACGGGGGGCAGAGGGCAGTCGGTAGGGCAGACAGAGGGCACAGTGGGGCAGAGGGCAGTCGGTATGGCAGACAGAGGGCACAGGGGGCATAGGGCAGTCGGTAGGGAGCTGGGGGCCCAGCCCAGGGGTCAGCGAGAATGCTCAGGGCAGAGTTGGCGAGAACCTGAGAGGCTCAGGGAGGGGACAGGACACTGCGGTTAAAGGCCATGCCACTCATCATGCCCGTGCTCGCTCCACCCTTTGAAGGTCCTCAAAAACCTACAAGTAGGACTACCATAGGGTCCAGCAATTCCGCTTCTGGGTATATATCCAAAGACATGAAAACACTAATAAGAAAAAATACACGTACCCCAGTGTTCACTGCAGCAGTATTTACAACAGCCAAGATGGCAGTAACTTAAGTGTCCATCGACAGATGAACGGATAAAGAAGATGTGGTCTGGACATACAATGGAATATTACCCAGCCACAAAAAAGAATGAAATCTTGCCATTTGTGACAACACAGATGGACCCGGAGGGTTACGCTAAGGGGACTAAGTCAGACAAAGACAAAATACTTATCACTTACATGGGCAGCACTATGTACGATAAATGCCACTTACATACGGAGTCTAAAAAGCTAAGAACAAAGTAGGTATCACAACAAAACAAGGAGCGGCTCACGGACACGGAGAACAGCCTAGCGTTACCAGCGGGGAGGCGGAGGGGGATCACGGGTGGGGTTGAGGTGCGAGCGGTTACGCATGAAGCAAGCCATGAGGGTGCACTGCGCAGAGAACACAGCAACGTCTGCGATGACTGTAAACGGAGCGTGACCTTTAAAGCTCCTGAGTCCCTGTGCCGTGCGCCTGCACTTACACGACACCAGACATCAAGCAGGCTCCAGCCAAAAAGAGGAAGCGCGGGCAGAGGAAGGCCCAGGGCCCGGGGACCTCCTCTCTCACCCTCCTGGCCGCCGCACCCCAAGCCAGCCCGAGGGGCGGTGTCTTCGGCGTGCTGCCCCCCGAGCGCCCCTGGCCACCCTCAGCCACCCTCCTGCTATCACTCAGCGGACACCACTGCCCCCCGCCCCCACGTGCAGCCCAGCCCGCTCCCCTCTCCTGGCTGTCCCACACACTCCACCTTGCACGCCCTCACGGCCCAGACCCCAGGGCTGTGCCCGCAGGCCACAGGCCTCCCTGGGTCCCTGAGGGCAAGACGTGGGAAGGAAGAGTGGACGGGTGCCCCGGGAGGCAGGCGTGAGCAGGCTGGCCTGGCACTGCCCGGTGACTGAATCTGAGTAGATCTCAGGAAGGCCAGCGTGGCCTCTGGCTGACATTGCACCCCGCCCCCCGCCCCACAAAGGCAGGAGCAGACACTCGGGGCTGCACTGGCTCTGGTGACTGCGTGAGGGATGTGTGCTGGGCAGCGGAGCCCATGTCCATCTGGGTCAAGGAGGCTGCACACCCCGAAACCCACCCTCCTGGATCTTCCTCCCCGAGGCTGGCCAGCCTGGCTGCCCAGGCCCAGCACCTACCCAGCGTCCAAGGCCCCCAAGCCTCTCAGAGCGCCCCCGGCAGCCCAGGCCCCTGCAGCAGAGGCAGGTCAGAGCCACACCAGGGCAACGGAAGACCCTCACTTGGGGCCAACCCTTGGGGCTCCCCCACTCAGTGCCTTCCCCAGACAAGCCCCCCAACAGAGACCAGAGGCCCTGGATGGGTGGCTGATGGGCGGCATCTCCAATTACCAAAAGGTGAACTAGAAAATTCCAGCAACTCAGGCTCCAACCTCCTAAGGAATGACATGCCTTCACAGAGTGTGCGTGCGTGCTCAGTCACTTCAGTCATGTCTGACTCTGTGACCCCGTGGACTGCAGCCCACCAGGCTCCTCTGCCCATGGGATTCTCCAGGCAAGAACACTGGAGTGGGTTGCCATTTCCTTCTCCAGGGGATCTTCCCGACCCAGGGATTGAACCTAGGTCTCCTGCATTGCAAATGCAAGCAGATTCTTCACCGCTTGGCCACCAGGGAAGCCCTTGATAGAGTGTATTAAACACAAAACAATTTTAAATATTATTTTTGATTGTAAAAAGTACAGATGTTTTGAAAAATATAAAGAAGAAAACAAATATCTCCCAGACTGAACACAATTCTTAATCACCCCAGACCCCAAGAAGAACTTCTCAAACCCATACAATGGTAAATGCAAAACGCATATATTAACAGCTTGGCAGAAATTCACGTTCCTCAGAGAACCCCTCAAAAACACGGATGTATTCGATTCATCCAAAAAAATGGCAGCGACTCTAACAAGGTTGTGACAGGCCAGCCTGCCCACAGCCATCCAGACCACCTTTTGAGCTTGTTCAGTCGCTCAGTCATGGCTGACTCTGCGACCCCATGGACTGCAGCACGCCAGGCTTCCCTGTCCTCTACTATCTGCCGGAGCCTGACCCACCCCGGGCCATTGCACGTGCTCAGGAGCCCCACCTGCCCTCTGTGCTCCCCCAGGACTGACTCCAACATGGCCCCTGCACAGTGACCTCGAGGTCTGAAGAGGCCGGGCACGTGGCAGAGAGCTCCCGCGGCCCTCGTCACCCTGGCCCCTGCCCTTCCTCTGGCCTACCTCCCGGGACCAGGTGGACAGCGAGCTGCCTTTAGAGCCGCGGTCTCTAATTCCCCAGGAGCGCCATGGATGCTGATTACTCGACACACGGAACCAAGTCGGACGGCGGGGTCTATCTACCCCTGCCCCCCCCACCCTGGACCCCAGGAGGCAGGGAGCCAGAACCCAGGCAAGGGGCTCCGAGTGGAGGGCTCTCCCTCCAGGGGCAGGTCTGCGCTGGTGACCTGTGGGCTCCAGGATATCCTGGTGAGCTGCTGGGACGGGTCCACGGGGCAGACAGCCACCCCAGAGCCCACGGGCCCCACCTGCCCAGCTGGCTCGGCAAGCTCTGGATCATGTGGGGGCCACTACTGGGCCGTCCCACAAGGACAAGAGGCTGGATGAGGGCTGGTCACACGGGCAGAGGGCATCTTAGGGTGGCTGGACCCGGAGAAGCACAGCCCTGCTGCAGACATATCAGTCACCCATGAAAATGTCCATATTTGTGCAGAGAGCAAGCAGCTGTGCAGGGTCGGGGGGAAGGGTACATCCAGGGAGAGGGAGGACCCTCAAAAGTCAAAGAACAGCCACAAGGACCCCAGTTTCCTCACTACCGAAATAAGACGATCTCAGAGCCCCAGGTCCTTTCAGACCAGGGGGAGCCAGGGGCACGTGCCCCCATCCCAGCGCCTCGAACTCGGAGATCTCTCGAGAGAATCAGGAAAACCGAGTCTACAGCCACAGTCCGAAGCTACGGTTTAGGAGGGGACAGGGCGTGGTGACTGGCAGTGTAGCTGTCGACATTTAGCGACAAAATGAGCCTGCACGCAGCCCCTGACCCCGCTGCTCCGGTCAGAAGGTAGACAGACCGCTGCACAGGACACAGCTCCTCTGCCTCCGAAACTCACGTTTCCACCCCCACCCCACCCACCCGCCTCGTGGGCTGTCCTGTGGGGACGTGTTTCTGTGCTTCACAGTCTTTTATCGATCGCCCGTCAATATGTTCATATTTGACGTCAGTTGTTTGACGTGAGTTGGAGTGAAAACTTCTTACAGAATTCCCCGTGACTGCAAGGTGCTAAGTGTTAAAAGCTTCTTCCAGGTTAAATCATTGCTGCATTAAGTTTCAGCACACAGGTGAGCAAAGCAACAGAGACGTGGAACAAAAGCCTGGTGCCCGAGCGTTTCACAGTAAAGTTCTATGAGAAACACATTTCTGTTTTTAAATTTTTCATTGGTGGATAATTGCATTGCAAATTTGTGTTAGAAGGACTGATGCTGAAGCTGAAGCTCTGATACTTTGGCCACCTGATGCGAAGAGTCAACTCATTGGAAAAGACCCTGATGCTGGGAAAGATTGAGGGCAGGAGGAGAAGGGGGTGACATACGATGAGATGGCTGGATGGTATCACCGACTCGACGGACATGAGTTTGAGAAAGCTCCGGGAGATGGTGAAGGACAGGGAAGTCCAGGGTGCTACGCTCCATGGAATCGCAGGGAGTCGGACACGACTTCGGAACAACAGTCTGCGCTACATCAACATGACTCAGCGTGTCCCCTCCCTCCTGAACCTCCCTCCCACCCCAGTCCTCTAGGTCATCGCAGAGCACCGGGCTGCGCTCCGTGTGTCATAAAGCGAGCTCCTGCTGGCTGTCCATCTCACACCTGGAGACGTGTGTGCCGATGCCAGCCCAGCCTTTGCCTCCCCTGCTGTGTCCACAACTCCATTCTCTGTGTGTCTCCATGGTTTCCCTGCACACAGGCTCATCAGCACTGTCTTTCTAGATTCCATATATACGGAGACACACATTTCTTAACCGGACGGCCGCAGCTCGGGGTTTCCGGCCCATTCATGTTTATGCGGGGACGTTGCTCATTGCCACGTAGACTGGCTTCAGCGGTCAGGTGGTTTGGGTCTCATCCTCAGAGCTGAGTCAGCACAGGGGGGCAGGGAAGGAGAGGGACGTCTCTGAGCCGTGAAACACTGACTCAGGGGCTGAGAATCACTTTATGATCAAAATCCTCTTTGCTGCATGTCAGCGGCAGCTCAGTTAAGCCTCGTCCAGTTTTGCTGAGGGCTGCCCTGATAGCTCAGCTGGTGAAGAATCCACCTGCGATGCAGGAGACCCCGGATCAATTCCAGGGGTTGGGAAGATCCCCTGGAGAAGGGATAGGCTACCCACGCCAGTATTCTTGGGCTTCCCTGGTGGCTCAGCTGGTAATGAATCTGCCTGCAATGTGGGAAACCTGGGTTCAATCCCTGGGTTAGGAAGATCCCCTAGAGAAGGGAAAGGCTACCCACTCCAGTATTCTGGCCTGGAGAATTCCGTGGACTGAATAGTCCATGGGGTCACAAAGAGTCAGACACGACTGAGCAACTTTAGTTTTGCTGCAGCCAAAGACTTGGAGCGGAACTGGCTTGAAGGACATGGTGCCCGTGGTACAAATAGCCCGAACTCTGGCTGCCAGGGAAGCAGAACCCGAGGTCCCAGGGAGAACACAGTGCTGGTCACCCTCCCCTGGAGGTAAGTGATCATCCTGACACCCAGGAAGGGCCGGGACCTGCTGATGACAAGTCACCTTCATACGCACGAGCCTTCCGACCACACAGAGTCCAGGGAGAGGCTCTCGCCCAGCTCCGGGCCTCTGGGCCCCGAACATTCTATCTCTAAGGGACATGGACAGACCTCTCTGTGCATGTGGAGCACACACAGGCGTCGTCACGCTGTGGCCACGCGCATTGTGGCCGCTTGGCCTCCACAGCACCACCCCCCAGAAACCAGAAACCAGCACCTCCTCCGCACAGACGACAGGTCGCCCCTCACTGACCCTCTCGACACCTGAGTCCAGAACCTCGCACCAGAGACCAGCTGGGTCAGGCCCTCACTGCGTCGGAGGAGGAACCCCGGGCTGCAGGCTTCGCTCGGGCAGGGTGGCTCATTGATGGGCCCTTCTGCAGGTCCTCAGAGAGACCCTGAGGGGCCCAGGCTGCCCTGCTGGTGGAGGGAACTTTCTAGAAGGAAACCCTTTAATCAGGGAACAGGAAGCAAGCTTTGTAGAAAAGCACGTTTGTGAGCTCCTGGACCTTATAGATGGAGCGTGATCCAGAAAGTGTCCCACCAAGAGCAGGGACAGACGCTGGGCACCACTCAGGCTGACCACAGGTGGGGCCCGGGGTCACCACGACCTTGGCCAATGCAGCGTGAGGTCAGGGGTGGGTTCACATGAACGGGGCTGGGGGCCTGGAGCTCACCACTCAAGGTCAGCAGGGCGGCGGGTACACAAGGAAAGAGCCCAAGCCAAGGAGGCCACAGAGGGTGGGTGGAGAGACCAGTTCAGGATGTGTGAACAAACAGATGTGTCAATCAGCTCCAAAAGAACAGTTTTAGTTCAACAGCGGCAGAGGAGACGGAGACGCCGCCTCCCCGCTCACCTGGAGACCCCTGCCCCCGTCTCCAGCCAGTGTGTGCCAAGGGCCAACAGCAACCTGGCTCTGGCCAACAGCAGGGGGAGCAAGCCTGCCTTCCTCTCTCCTCCTCCCTTCGGACTGGAATGCAGATGTGATGGCTGGCTCTCAGCAGTCATTATGGTTAAACACATACAACAAAATTTACCATCTTAACCATTTTAAGTGGACAGTTTCCCATAAAACGCAAGTTTGGTTCAACTCAGTCACGTCCAACTCTTTGTGACCCCTTGGACTGCAGCATGCCGGGCTTCCCTGTCCATCACCAACTCCCGGAGCTTGCTCAAACTCATGTCCATCGAGTCTGTGATGTCATCCATCTCATCCCCTGTCGTCCCCTTCTCCTCCTGCCTTCAATCTTTCCCAGCATTGGGATCTTTTCCAATGAGTCAGTTCTTCGCATCAGGTGGCCAAAGTATTAGAGCTTCAGCTTCAGCATCAGTTCTTCCAATGAACATTCAGGACCGATTTCCTTTAGGATGGACTGGTTGGATCTCCTTGCAGTCCAAGGGACTCTCAAGAGTCTTCTTCAACACCACAGTTCAAAAGCATCAATTCTTCGGCGCTAAGCCTTCTTTATGGTCCAAATTTCACATCCATACACGACTACTGGAAAAAGCCGTAGCTTTGATTCGACGGACCTTTAAACTCTATACCTACTAAACAGTAAGTAACTCCCCACTGCCCCTCCCACTCAGCCCCCTGCAACCACCATCTGACTTCCTGTCTCTATGAATCTAAACCCCTCACACAAGTGGAGCCCTCCAGTACCTGCCTTTCTGTGACCGGCCTATTTCACTCAGCCCAACAGCTCCACGGTTCATCCCCACTGCAGCAGGTGGCGGAACCTCCTTCCTTTTCAAGGTTGAACGATGTTCCAGTGTGGGTGGGTCACATCTGACTTACTCTTTCACCCATCAACAGACACTTACGTGGCTTGTCTCCCTATCTTAGCTGTTGTGAACAACGCTGCCATCAACACGGATCTACAAACATTTAAGACCTTGCTTCCTCTAAAATAGATGTCAGAATTCAAATTGCTGGATCACACAGCAGCTCTAGTTTTACTTTTTAAGGAAGCTCCATACTGTCTCCACAGTGGCGTCAGCATCTCACACTCCCGCCCACAGGGCACAGGTTCCCGCTTCTCTGCGTCCTCGCCAACACTTGCTGTTCCCTGGATTTGGGCGGCTGCCGTCCCCGCGGGTGGGAGCCTTTGCTCATCACTGGAGCCAGCGACGCGCGGCTCCATCATTACTGACGCGCTGTCACCTGTCTTTTCAGTCGATGGTCGTCTTCTTCATGAGAAATGCTCGTGTAGCTCTTGTGGTGCTGAATCTCACTTCTGCAGCCTCCCCAGCCTCCGGCCTGTCACCCACACCTTACTCTAGGACAGAGACACGTCTGTCTACACCCCTGCGTCTTTATGGCTTCTTTTCATAAAGCTTCCCTTGTAGCTCAGTTGGTGAAGAATCTGCCTACAGTGCAGGAGACCCAGGTTCGATTCCCGGTTCAGGAAGATACCCTGGAGAAGGAAATGGCAACCCACTCCAGGACTGTTGCCTGGAGAATCCCATGGATGGAGGAGTCTGGAGGGTTATAGTCCATGGGGTCGCAAGAGTCAGACACGACTTGGCGACTAAATTACCACCACCACACTCCTGCGTCTTTATGGTTTCTTTTCATAAATTCTTAACCTCCTTTAAGGAGCTCGCAGGGACCCCTCCCACCTTCCCCAGCACCCCGAGTCCAGGCTCGTCTGAACAGAAATTGTGGGGACCAGGGGCTGGAGGGGGCCTTAGAGTCCCCGACCAGACACGGCGGAGCTGTGGCCACCAGAGTCCCTTGAGACCTGAGACCCAGAGCAGCGGCGCTGGACAGCTACCGGCGCCCAGGCCGAGGGAGGACCTGGCCCGGAGGAAGACGCAGCGTCTGTAGGCCCTTGCGGCTGGGCGGGGGGGTGTGGTGTGGGCGGACGGAAGGGCCTCACCTCCCTGAACCCCCCCCACAGCCCTGGGCCCCACTTCAGCATACTCTCCACTCCCCCACCCCCAGGGCTGCTCCCGTTTCCTCCCTGAGGGTCTTCCTGGGTTCGCCTCCTCCCCGATCTGCCCCTCAGCCCCCCTTCCACACCCCCTCCCGTCCCCTGTGGCCCCCTTCCCCTTCTGCCCCTGAGTCCTTCCCCCTCCCTCTCCTCCTCTGGGTCCACCCTCCTGGAATGAGCCCTCAGGTGGGCCCCCCTGCCTGCCTCCTGCATCCTCCCCAGACCCCCCCTGGGGAGGGATCTGCTAGGATCCTGGGAGCATCCATCCGGGCCTTGGTCAGGATAGGCCGGCCATCCTCAGAGAACCCCTCACAGCACAGCACCGGGGCCAGGACCCCTCTCTTGAGTGTGGGGGGAGGTGGGACCCTTTCTTGTGGGGGCGGGGGGAGGGGGGTGCCCAGGCCCCAGCTGACAGCTCTCATGGCTGCTGTAATGAGACCAGCTCTGTGAGAGTCCAGCACGTGCCATCATGTAGGGGTCACAGGCTCCCCCCTCACGGTGGTCTCCCCTGGCCAGGAATGGAGTTGGGGTGTTGGCATCAGCAGAAGTCCTCAGGAGAGAAGCCCCTCGGACCCCCTCCGCCTGGACACAGCTCCCTGACTTCTGTGAGCACAGCCAGGATGGGACCCGACAAAGCCGTGGTGCCCGCCCGCCCCCCCAGGACCTGCTGACCCACCCAGGGCCGTCATTGCCGCAGAGCCCTGTGCTGGCCTCCTGATTTATCAGACAGCGCCGCTCCCAGAAACTCTCTCCAAAGCCTGAGCATAAATTTAAGATATCCAGACACACAAAAACTGGCAATTATGACCACACTAAATGCGGATCCTATCAGGAAAGGGAAATTAAAAGCTTTCAGAATGCTCATTTCCCAATTAGCTTCTCAAGGTCAACTCCTAACGACGATGACCCTAGGCACAGTCGCCCCACAGAAGTCAGTCCTAGAGGCATAGAAGGAGCCCAGGACAGCCAACCAGAGGAGCAGCTTCGCGTGTGCCTGGAACCTCCTTCCCAACCCCATGCAGTCCCACAGGGGTGACAGCCCAGAGCCTCCTGGCCAGGGGTCTCCCCAGAGCAGGCCCTCCGCACCCTGGCAGATGAGAGTTTACTGAAAGTCGCTCAGTCGTGTCCAAGTCTACGACCCAGTGGACTATACTTTCCATGGAATTCTCCAGGCCAGAACACCGGAGTGGGCAACCAGATCTTCTCAACCCAGGGATGGAACCCAGGTCTTCCACACTGCAGGCAAATTCTTTATCTGCTGAGTCACCAGGGAAGCCCAAGAATACTCCAGGCCAGAACACCGGAGTGGGTAACCAGATCTTCTCAACCCAGGGTGGAACCCAGGTCTTCCACATTGCAGGCAAATTCTTTATCTGCTGAGTCACCAGGGAAGCCCAAGAATACTGGAGTGGGTATCCCATCCCCTCTCCAGGGGATCTTCCCGACCCAGGAATCGAACAAGGGTCTCGTGCATTGCAGGCAGATTCTTCACCAGCTGAGCTATCACGGAACAATGACCGAGAGGTATAAGATAGGCAGAACTCTCAGAAAAGTACATCAGTTTTACATTTTTCCTCCTGATCAGGTGGACCACGTGTGTGATTTGGGAAAGAGGCTGTTCAAGGCCAGGGTTTACAGGCAAGCCTTCACAGAGCAGAGTAACCTGCGGGATGCCAGGAGGACCGCTGAGCATCGCGATGACCCTCTGTCTTACAAAGTCTCCTAAACGCAACCGAGCTTTACTGCACCCAGGACGGCCTGTCCTCCTGCCTCTCAGTTCCTGATGGGACTCAAAGTGAACACCGTCAAAGGGGCCCCGCCACCTCACTCCACTGTCAACCTCACACCCTGTCCTCCCCACCCGCCGCTGAGCCGCCGAAGCAGAGACGACTTTGGCCCGAGTGCACAGAGAACTGCCTGGCGGACATCTCAGCCAGAGGGATTCCAGAAGTGCAGCGAACAAGCACTCCCAAGTCCCCGGGAAAGGAAAGCGATATCCTTTTGCAGATGCAGGCAAAACAGACAGGCTTTCTCCCATCTCCCTTTAAAACAACCACAGTCCACATCCTCTCGCCACCCAAGGTGTCCTCCCGACCCCGGGAGTCGGGAGTCGACGGGTTCTCGCGGCAGAGCCCCGGAGGCTGAGGGCAGGTGCCCGGACCTCCCAGCCCCGCTGCGGAAACGGGCCTCCGGCATCTCACGGCCACAACACACCCCACAGGCCGCCGACCGAACCCTGTTCCGCGACACGCCTGGGCTGCAGTTCTCCAGGAGGCGGGCCCTGGGCCACACGGGGCCGGAAACGGGCTACTTCTCCACTCTGCACAGAAGTTAAGTGACCCTGTAGTCACTGTGAGTCGTGCAGGAAGCACCCGACAGGCAGGGAGCACCCCGCCAGGCCCATGGCCCCACAGAGCTACCTGCGCCCCAGGAGCCGGCTCACGCGGCCCCTTTAACACAGCCTGTCGTTGCCATCTGTTGCCCTGAAATGTATTTTTGGGCGTTCCTCACTCTATAAAAGGGCGTCGCGTCTGCGGTATTTTGGTGCTGGCTGTTGATTTCTCACATCCCGCTTCTTCTGCCCTCTGTGGACGACTCCCCCACGGCCCCAGGAGGCAGAGGTCGGCGCCCCGCGGCTGCCCTGACCAGTCCCAAATTCAGCCGTGACAACAGCAAGTGTCTTGTCTTCCAGGGAATTCTGGAGGGCGCCATCCTGGCTCAGGGGGCTGAGGGGGCTGAGACCCAGGGGCCCGGAGGGCTGCTCCCTCTGGAGGGTCTCGGAGAGAGTCTCCTTGCCTTTTCCGGCTTCTGGACACCCCGCTGTCTCTGACCTGAGGCCCGTTCCTCCATCTCAGAGGCCGGCGGCGCGTGTCTCTGACCTCCTTCGGTGGGCACAGCTCCACTAGGGCCCTCGGCCAGCTTCCACTAGGAGGGCCCGCAGTCACCCTGGTCCCCTGGGTGCCGCAGGGGCTCCTCACCACTTTAAGGCTGACCAGTCACAGCTTGGCTGCACCTGCAGCCTTCCCTGCACCTGGGCATGGGACCTGAGATACAGGCTTGGAGCCCAGGATGTGGACGCCCGCGGGGGCCAAGACTCTGCCTGCTGCGGGCGGTGTTTCTGGGTCGCCCCCACTCACGCCCTGTAGCTGGGCCGCAGATCTGGGGACCACCCTGCCTGGCCCCTCTGCGGAGGACACCTTCATGGCAGCCGGATGGGAGGAGGGGGCTCTCACTGCGGACAGCCCTTCTGGCCCCAGGACCCTTGGGTGCTGAGCACGTCCTCAGCGGATGGTGGGGCTGCAACGGGGCTCCAGCTCGTGCCCAGGGGCGAGAGTGTCCACCTCAGTCCTCACATGGAGGAGCCCGGGGTCCAGACGGTGGCACACGGGGTCTGCAGTCCTGGGGACAGTCACGGGCTGGGTGTACACACTTTGATTACAGGGTCCTGGTCAGAGGTGTCGGGCTCTGACGTCAGCACGGTTGCAGTGGGAGAGCCAGAGATCTCTCAGAGGCCAAGGTCAGGGCCAGCCTCCTGACCTCTCTGACCTTCTCATTCAAAACCCAACCTCATCCAGTGGACAAGGGCCTCTCTTCTCTCCTAGAAGTGGAACAAAACCACACGGGTACAGTGGAGACCCCTGGTGTGAAGCCCCTTTTGTCCAAGGGCTGGAAAGATCCGTTTCCAAGGGAATCATCCATATTCTCTGACCAGCCTGGAACGTCCGAGGTCACGTGCACCCCAGAAAGAGCTGCGGCTCCCAGTCGCCACTTCCTCTGGTCCAGATTTTAACAGTCTAATAAAGGAGGAATCCAGACAGTGCACCTAACAATTCAGGAGAACTGCTTAATTATATGGCTTATTTTCCAAGAACAGGTGACAAGGCAAAAAACCGAAAGGAAGCCTTTTCCAACAGCTTGATCGTGGTGCTCGGGCTGAGCGGTGGGACTGGCCAGGGGACATCCATGCTGAGGCCCAGGGCTCAGCCTCAGCAGCCCCTCGCACTGGGCTGGACGCCTCGTCGTGGACTGGTGGGCAGGTAGCAAGGCCTTCCTGCGGGTCATCTCCACCCGAGCTGATCTGGAGCCAAGGTCACTGTGAGCGCCAGGCCAGACCAGGCGAACGTGCTGCCCCGGGAGGGAACACAGCCATCACATCACGCCAGGGGACTGGCAGAGTAGGGGCCCTGGAGGGGAGCAGGGGTTGCTGTGAGCGGGGGGCAGGGGGGAGCGTGCCGTACACGGCTCCAGGCTGGGCCGCGCCCCCATCTGCCGCCCACTGGAGGCCAGCAAGACACGCCCCCTCCACGTTGTAATCATAACACATCTCCAGACACCACCAACCATCCCCTAAGAGTTGAGATCACCCCACCGAGAGCCACAGATGAGACAGAAAACAGGGCCTCCAGGGACGTGGGATTGGAAGGGGGAATCAAGAAGGGAGGAGCCGTCCTGGCAGAGGGGACCCCGAGGTGGAGAACCTGCCTGAGCCCAGAGGGGCTGCAGCGGGGTGTGGGTTCAGAGGTCCCAGGGGCGCCTGACCCCCACCTCCCAGGAACGCAGGCTTTTCTCTGAGATGGGTGGCAGGGGTTCTGGGCAGAGCGACATCAGAACTGTGTTTGAAAGATGATTCCGGGGCTTCCCTGGTGGTCCAGTGGATAAGAACCTGCCTTGCAACGCAAGGGACATGGGTTTGATCCCTGGTCTGAGAAGATCGCACATGTCACAGGGCAACTGAGGCCTGAGTGACAGCTCCTGGAGCCCTGGAGCCCAGGCTCTGCAACACGAGAAGCCACAGTGATGAGAAGCCCACTCACAGAGACTAGGGAAGGCCTCTTGCAGCAACGAAGACCCCGCAAGGCCAAAATAATGAAAATTTTTTAAAAAAGATGATTCCAGGGACCTCTCTGGTGGCCCAGTGGTTAAGACCTCATGCTCTCAGTGCAGGGGCCCCAGTTCAATCTCTGGTCAGGGACCTGGATCCCACATGCCACAACCACGAGTTCTCAAGTTACCTAAGGCCTGGTGCAGCCAAACAAACAAACAAAAAGATTGCGGCTGCTCTGTAAGACCAGCTTGGGGTGGGGGGTGGCCACGAGCAGGAGGAGGCTGCA
This sequence comes from Bos mutus, assembly GCF_027580195.1. Classification (NCBI taxonomy): domain Eukaryota; kingdom Metazoa; phylum Chordata; class Mammalia; order Artiodactyla; family Bovidae; genus Bos; species Bos mutus. The sequence continues at coordinate 115,784,435 of NC_091622.1, read as the reverse complement.
GCCCTTTAGGGGCTCCTGCGAGGAACAGGGAGGCACCAGAAGGGGTTGTCCCCCAGAAACACTTTTATTACTTATTAATTTAAACTGCAGCAACATACACACAAGATCTACGTCTAACCATTTTCGAGTGCACACGTCAGGGGCATGCAGTGCGTTCACCTTGCTGGGCAGCCATCACTACCCTCCCTTCCAGGCTGTTCATCTTGTGAAACTGGAACTCCGTCTCCATCACACGGTGACCCCATCCCCCGCCCTGCCCACCCCAACAACCACCTTCTCCTCCGCCTCAAGGAGTCTGGCCGCTCTAACCGCCTCTCGTAAGAGGAATCATGCAGGACGTGGCTCTGGGTCAGGCTCGCTTCACTCAGCGTAACACTGACGCTCACCCACGCTGTGGCAGGTGCTGGAATTCGCTTCCTGGCTAAGGCCGGGTCCTGTGTGTACCTACCACGCCTGCCGTCCATCCGCCCGGCGACGGCCGCTTGGAAGAGCACTGCTGTGACAGGCTGCAGGGCACGCCCGCCGCCTCCTGGACGATCAGTGTCTGAGCTCACCAGGGCAGGCACCACCGCCTGTCACCTCTGATGATGACCTAGAAGGCTGGGGGAGATCGGGACAGGAGCACAACCCTGGACAGGCAGAGGGGATGACTATCCAGTCCAAAGGGCGGGGTGAGATGCAGGATACAAGGGGGGATGGGATCGTGTGTAAGGGGGTGGGATCCAGTGTAGAAGGGGGTGGGATCCAGTGTAGAAGGGGTGGGATCCAGCGTAGAAGGGGTGGGATCCAGAGGAGGAGGAGCTGGGATCCAATGTAGAAGGGGTGGGATCCAGTGTAGAAGGGGGTGGGATCCAGCATAGAAGGGGTACGATCCAGAGGAGGAGGAGGTGGAATCCAGTGTAGAAGAGGTGGGATCCAGTGTGTAAGGGGGTGGGAGCCAGTGTATAAGGGGGTACGATCCAGAGGAGGAGGAGCTGGGATCCAGTGTAGAAGGTGGTGTGATCCAGTGTAGAAGGGGTGGGATCCAGTGTATAAGGGGGTACAATCCAGAGTAGGAGGAGCTGGGATCCAGTGTAGAAGGGGGTGAGATCCAGTGTAGAAGGGGGTGGGAGCTAGTGTAGAAGGGGGTGGGATCCATTATGTAAGGGGGTGGGATCCAGTGTATAAGGGGATGGGATCCAGTGTGTAAGGGGGTGGGATCCAGTGTGTAAGGGGGTGTGATCCAGTGTATAATGGGGGTTGGATCCAGGGTATAAGCTGGGGTGGTCAGATCCAGTGTGTAAGGAGGGTGGGATCCAGTGTAGGAGGTGGGTGGGAGCCAGTGTATAACCGGGTGTTGGATCCAGTGTATAACAGGGGGTGAGATCCAGTGTATAAGGAGGTGAGAGCCAGTGTATAACAGGGGGTTGGATCCAGGGTATAAGCTGGGGCGCTCGGATCCAGTGTGTAAGGGGGTGGAATCCAGGTGGTGGGGGAGGCGGGCTGCTTACGGTGCTCCGGGCCCCCACCTCCCTGTGCCCAGGCCTCCCCTTGTATCTGAAGGTGGATAACCCTCTCCCTCCTTGGAGCCAGGGTGGCCCCTGACCCGCTGGGGCCGAGGGAACGCAGCCAGCACTGCTGCGTGACTGCCCAGCGCCCTCCTGCATGGGGTCGTCTCTTGGACCTCCGGCCCCACGCAGGGACTGAACGAGGGAGACCCATGGAGACAGAGGCCGTCCCAGTACAGGGCTGTGTGTTCCAGACGAGCCTGCCTCTCTTCTGGGGGAGCCGGAGTGGGGTGAGATCACTCAGCCACTATACCATCAGCCCCCCGCAGCCACAAGAGAAGACCACAGAGCCGGCAGTTTGAGTGCAGACGTTTATTTCCCACCGTCTGGGAGCCAGGTGTCCAGGGTCGAGGCACCAGCGGGGCCAGTTCCTGCGGCCTGGCTCTCGGCATGAGTCCCCGTGGGGACAGCTCTCCACAGGCAGGCTGGACAGCACCCTCCTCGGGATGGCATCTGTCCTTAACGGCCTCCGAGAGGCCCACCTCCAAACGCAGCCATGCTGGGGTCAGGGCTCGGCGTGAGTCCCCGTGGGGACAGCTCTCCACAGGCAGGCTGGACAGCACCCTCCTCGGGACGGCATCTGTCCTTAACGGCCTCCGAGAGGCCCACCTCCAAACGCAGCCATGCTGGGGTCAGGGCTGCTCGAGAGCTTGGGGGACACTCCTCAGTCCGAGGCACCCCCGACCATGGTCCTGTCACTGAAAAGATTTTCTAGAAGCTCCTTTTGCTCCTCTTTGCAAGACCCCACACACACCACGGCAGGCTCCAGGGCCCTCGAAGTTGTGCTTATTTAAATGGCCCTTCTTTTGTAATAGAAAGTTGCAACTGCTCTATAATGACAGCAAGCAGACCTGTTAGTCTGGAGGGGGTGAAGGCGGGGGTGTGACCGAGTGGGGGTGCAGGACGGCGGGGGGACCCCTGGGGGGAGAGTCACACTGTCTTCATCGTGGGGACCCTTTCACAGGCGTCAGACACCCACTGGAAACACGTGTGTTTACTGTCCACCAATCACACCTCCGAAAAGCCGCTTAAAGGTTGCTATTTGTATCCGCTGCTTCGGTCTCAGGAACTTACAGACTCACATGCACAGAGTCTGTGCACCTCCGCCCACTCGTGCCCTGGCAGGGACCCCGGCTGAACCGCAGAGCCCACGGTAACGGGATGTGGACAGAGGCCAGCCGCCTGTCTCAGCTGCCCTCACGTCCGCCCGCACACTGCGAGTGTGACGAGGGCTGTGCACACGCATCCCGCGTGTGGGTCCAGCCCACAGCCAAGACGCACAACCGCCCCATCGTCCCACCAGTGTTTCAAGAAATACAAACTGTGGCAAAATACGCGTAACAAAAAACGTACCATCCTAACCCTTCTTAGGAGCACAGGTTATTGGCATGAAGTACAGTGTGTGTGCCAAGTCACTTCAGTCGTGTCCGAGTCTTTGCGACCCTGTGGACCGCAGCCCGCCGGGCTCCTGTGTCCACGGATTCCCAGGCAAGAACACTGGAGTGGGTTGCCATGCCCTCCTCCAGGGGATCTTCCCGCCCCAGGGATCGAACCCATGTCTCCTGTCACTCCTGTGTTGCAGGTGGATTCTGTATTGCTGAGCCACCGCGGAAGCCTGCCTCAGTAAAGCCCCTTAAAAGTTTTTTGTTTGTTTTTTTAAAGAAAGTTTTTTAAAGCCTGGACTTAGGGAGCAGGCACTGGCTCTCCTCTCAGGGTCCTGAGTCTTGGCCCCTTTCCAGCCCCACGGGACGGAGGGGACCCCTGCTGGCTCACATCTGCTGTCTCGGGCCCTCAGTGCCCCCTTTGCTGAGGTCATCCCCAAGACCCGCTGCTGGTCAGCATGTGATCCACAGAGGCAACCTCCCAGGGTCAGGGTGTCTGGAAGAAAGACTCCAGGACATCACACCTGCAGGGTCACATGCAGAGACCCGCAGAGTCCCACACGCTGACCCACTGCTCCACGAAGGCCCTCAGCCTCCAGCCTCTGCAGGGCGGCTTCAGGAAGCCCATTGCCTGGGCTGGACGCTCTTGGCCTGCATGTTCTGCGGGCCCGGGAGCCAGAAGACCGGCTTCAGGGAGCCTCTTGGCAATTTCTGACCTCCTGGGAGATGAAGCCATCAGGAGGGCAAGCTGTCGGGGATCCCGCAGGATCACAGGGAGGGGTCCCTGCAGCTTTCAGGTCGCTCAACTCTCCCACCCTCTGACCCAGACAAAACCCCTGACCATTCACTCCAGGCAGCTGGCTTTATCCCCCGTGGGAAAGCACGGCATGAGGGGCCTCTGTGGTCCTGGTCACCGCCAAAGTCCCAAGCCAAGGCCAGGACCAGTACTGACCCAAGGAATGTTTGCTGAATCAATCAATGATCACCTCAACTGCCATTCTGAGATGGTTCAGAGGGGCTCCCTGCTCCCTATCTCCCTCACTCACGTCCAAGCGTTCTTGGAGCAGGGTAGAAGGAAGTAGGCCAGGCCGGTGCCCGCAAAGACGCAGCACTGGGAACGTCCTCCCCAGAAGAGAGCCCCAGGGAGGTGCTCCCGGCCGTCGCCGGGCAGGCCCTGCAGTGCACGCGGCTCTGCCTCATCACTTAGCATCTGCTTACTCGGGGCCCTCCCCCGAAGAGGGGGCTGGAGACTTCGGGTTCCTGGCCACTCCACAAGAGCTTGCTGGCTCCTCCAGGGGGGCACACAGCCCTGAACCACCCCCCCCCGCCCCCCACCGTGGTTTCAGAGCTTCAGCGACCTCAAGAGCCTTCAAAGGCCTCGAGAACCACCGGTAGGATGACCTGATTGCACATTCTTTATCCACGTGAAGGGCCCTGGGGTTAATTCATTCGTGCATGTGAAGGGCCTTGGGATTAAGTGTTTTTAGATGTTGTTGATCCATCACAGAACATGTAGAAGGAGAGAATGACACAAAATGATCTCCGTTCACCAGGTGATAAAACACACACACGACACTCACCTCTTCGCACTCACTCAAACATGGGGGTTTGAACAGCTGTGACCTGACGGCAACGGGTATCCCAAACCGCCCTGGAGGAGGGCCGAAGGTCACCAGACACCCCAGGCTTGCCTGGAGGGAGCAAGTCCAGGGCAGCCCGTCAGAGCTGGTGATGGACCGATGCCCAGCTTTGTCCACAAAGAGCCGGGTGCTACTGCGACATGCCAGAGCAGAGGCAGGGGTGGAACGGTCACCTCGGGGAGGCAGGCCAGGCACAGCCAGCTGCGTCCCACCTGGGGCGGCAGGGGTACAGGTACACGTCCCCCTCCCCCCCGGTGAACCCTAGCTCTCAACTGAGAGGGACTTTTAATGTGGGGTTTAGGGGGGAACATCGAGGGGGCAGACGACAGGAGGTGAAGGCATTAGCCGACCCCCCTGGGGAGCTGCCGCCGTGGGCCGGGCTGCAGGGGCCACGGATGTGCTGGCCGATGTGGCTGGGTGGGTGGGCCCTGGCAGAGCCAAGGACTCCGCTGATGCCCAGTGAATGGTCCCTGAAGACGCCCGTTCAGCCCTAAACCACCACCCCTCAGATTCTGCTCTGGTGCTTCTGGTTATGGGGGGCGGGGGTGGACAGGGCTGGGGGCAAGAGCCTAGGGGCCCTGGAGTCCCCAGGCTGGAGGCTATGGGGGTGCCTGGGACCAAACAGGAGCTGAGCCCAGAGCCCTGGGGGAAGCTAGCATGAGCGGAAATTCCCGACACAGGGCGGGGTGCACCAGCCCAGAGCTCGGCCACCTCTCCCGGCAGGTTCCGCGCAATCTCGCCATCGGGGTCCTGCGACCTGCTCGGGCCACCAAACCCAGGTGTGCAGATGGAGGTGGGTGCTCTCAGCTCCAAGGCTCTGAGGAGACTCTTCCCTCTCTCCCCCGAGTCTGGGGCACTCCTGGAGATCTCTAGCATGTGGAAGCATCACCCCCTCCCTGCCTCCGTCTTCACATGCCCCCCCACCCCCGAGTGCCCCGTGCACCCAAATATCCCCTTCTCAAAGGGACTCCAGTCCTGTTGACACAGGGCCCACCCTGAGGACATTTTCACCAGATCATCTGCAAAGACCCTGCCTCCAAATAAGATCTTGGTCACAGGTGAGGGCCTGGTGCAGGGAGTCAGGGCCTGAACTGTCTCGAGGGGGACACAGTCCAACCTGCAGGGCCTGGCCACGCAGATCCCACAATGCCTGGGGGCACCATCGCCCCCCAGACGTGCAGGATTGTAAGCCTGCTCTTAGGACCCAGGCAGGTCTGGGCCTCAGGCCTCCAGCTGTGGCCCCTGCTCCTGCCCAGGCATCGTCTGCGGCCTTCAGGACCCCCTGCCTGCCCTGCCCACACCACGCTGCCCCGCCCAGCATGCCCGCAGCCCGGTCCCGTCCCTCTGAGGACAGGGAACTGCGTCGGCGTGCCCCACACGCCCTCACGCCCTCACTGTGCCACACACACCCACTCTGTGCGGCACTTGAGCTGGTGCAGCTCTCTCTTCTGAGGGTGCTGAGTGCCTGCCCCCACCCCACCCGGCGCCCCTCACTGCCCCCGATCCCCAGCACCCACTGCCCTCCGCCCCACCGGGCGCCCGCGAGAAGGTCCCAGCTTCTCCTGAGAAGGAGCCCACTCTGGCCAGACCCAGACACAGAGTGAGGACTCCGCCCCCAATTCAGGTCAGTTCAGTTCAGTTGCTCAGTCGTGTCCAACTCTGCGACCCCATGGACCACAGCACGCCAGGCCTCCCTGTCCATCACCAACTCCTGGAGTTTACTCAAACTCACGTCCGTTGAGTCAGTAATGCCATCCAACCATCTCATCCTCTGTCATCCCCTTCTTCTCCCGCCTTCAATCTTTCCGAGCATCTGGGTCTTTTCCAATGAGTCAGTTCTTTGCATCAGGTGGCCAAAGGATTGGAGTTTCAGCTTCAGCATCAGTCCTTCCAATGAATATTCAGGACTGATCTCCTATAGGATGGACTGGCTGGATTTCCTTGTAGTCTCTGCCCGTTACCAGATCCCAAACTATCCTGTGTCCCAGAATCAGCAGAGGCAACAACAGCTCAGGGGCAGCCCCACTCTTAACTCAGCTGCAACCAGCTCCCGAGACCCCCACCAAGCACATGACCACCCCACCCAGGGGACCCTGCGTAACTGTGCCCGGCGTGGGGTAGGCAGCCGGTATGTGAGAAAGGCCTAGGCACGCCAAGGAGCATTGGCACACGCTGTGCACATTGAGGAGGATTCCCGCCATGTGGGCACGGCTCCTGGCAGGCCTCGGGGCATGTGGGGGGACAGGCCACAGCACCTCGGAGGACCGCCAGGCCCGCAATCTCAAGGAGTCTGCCCTGGGTGACGGGCACAGGGCGGTGGGGGATGCCGTGGGGACACCCTGCTCTCCAGGCCTGGCACAGTGCATCCCCAGTCTGGATGCGACGGAGTGTGACCTGTCCTTGCAAAGGGAATTCTCACAAGGGCTACAATAAGGATAAATGCCCATGAAGCAAGTCAGACACGAAAGGCCCCAGGCTGTGGGTCTCCTCTTATACAAACGTCCAGAGCAGGCAAGTCCACCAGACAGAGAGCAGCCTGGAGGTTACCAGGGGTTGGGGCAGGGGAGAGCCTACGTCAGGGATTCCGGGGAACATTCTAGACCAGGGGAGCTGCAGTCTGCACTGACCTGGACACTGCGTGTCAAGCGAATGTCAACGTGTTCTTTTAGAAAAACAAGACATGTTAACAAAAAACAACAGCAGGCCTCATCGACAAGCTGGATTTAAGTGCGTTGCCGGGAGAGCCCTGAGGGGAGCCCGCGGGCCCTCCAGCTCTGGGTCAGGGTCTGTGGGGCATGAGCCACGTGTCCCAGCCCCTCCCAGGCCATCCAGCACGGGGAAGGCGGGGGACGTGCCTCGCACGACACCCCACTTGCCTTCCTTTCTTGGGGCTGTCCTCAGGGGCAGGCAGGGGGTGCCCCCAACAGTCCTTGGCTCTAGAATGATCTGGAGCACTCTGGCGTGAACCAACCAGACACCCCCAGAGCCCCTTAGAGAGGCCGCACGCCAGCCATGGCCAGCAGCAGCCCCGCACCTGGTTTGGGCAGAGGGCAGCGGGCAGGAGGGTGGCCCCAGGGCCCTCAGAGTATTAAGGAGGGGCAGCCAGGCAATGCCGCCACGAGACCACAGCGTGCAGAGCCATGTGGTCCCAGCACTGTCCCTTGGGGGGCCTCTGGTTCTCTCGGAGCAGTTTCTAAACACCCGGCAACAGGCTGCCAGGGGCCCCGGGCTCAGCTGTGACAGGGCGGCAGAGGTGGGGTGGGGTGCCAGGGAGCCTCGGCCACATGGCTGCCCCCCACCGTCCCTTCCAGGTGTCCCCAACTGGGAACAGCTGGTCGGCATTCTCACGGTCCCAGGGAGCCCCAACCTGCTCGCCTGGGCGGGCACAGGTGCCCTGTCGGGGGAGGCGATGCCCCAGGCACCGGCCCGGCTGATGTGGGGAAACAGGCCACCGTGAGCACCTGCGTGGCACCTCGTGTCCCCTGACCAGAGACACAAGCAGTGGGCATCCCGGCAGGGTCCTCTCTGAGGGCCCCACCCAGCCGGGTCACCGGGAGCCCAGCCCAAGGGGCCTGAGAGGCAGGCGGCCTGGGGGCTTCCGAGGGCCTCCTCTTCAGCCAGAGCACCAAGCCTGGCAACAGCCCACAGCGAGCACATCTGTCACGGGCGAGAAGGCCCGAGGGGGCCCCCGGGGCCTGAGCCCGCGTCCTGGGCCCGTCTCCACTCCCCATCCACAAAGCAGAGCCCCCACCAGGGTGGGGAGTGGGGGATAGACTCCAGACGGTCCCCAGACTCCGACGGTGGGGTGGGAGGTCCTGGGCTAAGCCATTCCCCACGTTCACGGGTCCTGTCTCGGGGGGCAGCCCCGGGACCACGTGTGACCGCTTCTCCAACAGTCACAGCTGCCTGTGATGACCTCAGACACAGGGAGAGAAGGATCCTGAGCTGCCCCCCGGGGACATGTAGCTGGGCTATCCACCCGGCAAGCGCGGCCCCTCTTGCAGAGGAAGAGGTGATGGATGGGGGTGAGGACGGGCCTGCCTCGTCCCGTGCCCGGACGCACCTCCAGAAGCAAGGGGCCCACCCTCAGCACCCAGGGTGGCTTCCACCGGGGAGGCCCCTCCCGGGCACCTGCCACCTGTCCAGGGCGGCGTACAAACTGCCCAGAAGGGCCCGCCTGCCGAGGCCCAGCATCCTCTGTGCCCAGCCCCGCCCTGCCTCATCTCTTCCCTAAGGCCTCCCAACACCCCGTCTGCAGACAAAGCCCCAGGAGCCAACTTCTCGGGCCCCCTTCCCCACCTCTGCACAGGCCACTGAGCCCTGGCCCTGCTCTCAGCCGGGGTAGAAGCTCCCCACCCCGACCCTCCTTCAGGCCAGCCGAGGCACCTGCTCAGCTCAGAGCTCAGAACCCCGAGGAATCTGCCGTGATTTCTGCAGCTTCATCGCTTGCTTTTTATTTTCCTTCTCCCTCCCTCTCCTGCTGCGGCTGGATGGGCTCCATCGTCTGCGTTCTTTCTTCCCTCTCCGGGTCTGGAGCTCCCCTGTCTGTGACTAACAGAGAGGGCTCATCCGAGCTCACTCACACACTCAGCTCACGGCCCGGAGGCGGCCAGCACAGCGGCCTCGTCCTGCACCGTCCAGCCGGCTGGCCGGCGGGCGACAGTCCTGGTCATCCATCCCCGTGGGTTCTCAGGACCGCTCCCGGGAGCCGGGCTCCCCACCTGCCCCCACGCTGGTGCATCTGACTGCTTCTCGCCTCCCACTCCCTCCTGCTGACTTTGATTTTGCTTTTGGAGAACACGTCTCTCCAGCAAGGATGGGGGGCGGACACCTTTTTGTCTTCAGGCAAAACTGCGTTCCTTCAACGCTCCTCTGCGGATGGCAGCCCCGCTCCACGGGGACTCCGCCTGCATCCCCCAGCTCCCTCGGCCCGGCAAGGTCCCTGCCCATGAACCCCCCCAGTCTCTGGGCCTGGGGCCCAGCCCCGCCTGCTGTCCTCCCGAGGAGTCCCCCACGTGCCGTGCACTCAGCACCGTGAGTCAGCACATCACTCAGGCGGCACTCAGGACCGCCCAGGCTGTTTAGGACACGGGCAGCGTGGAACGTGAACGCCACCAACACGGGCAGACAAGAGCCTCCCTGTCTTTGGCCTCTCGTCCCGGAAGCCCCATCAGGTGCACCTGGAACCCCCTCATCCTGCCCTCTGCGTCCCTAAGCCTCTTTCCCAGACCACCTGCTGGGTGACCTCCTCAACCACCCGCCAGGTCACCAACCCCCTCCAACCTTTAACCCACTCCTTGGGGTGGGCCCCGGCTTTGCTTTTTAACCCAAAGACTGCCTTTTCTCATTCTGGGAGCTTCCTCTGGCTCTGGTTTAAAGAGGCTCAGGGAAGTTCCCTGGTGATCTACTGGTTAAGACTCTGTGCTTCCGCTGCAGGGGCAAAGGTTCAATTCCTGGTTGGGGAACTAAGATTACACAGCCAGAAAAAAAAAAAATTAAAATGTTTTAAATAAAAAAGGCCTGGTTGCCTTGTGCCTTCCTGCCCCCACGTCCTGGACTGTTCATGCGGCGGTTCTATGAGCCCTGGCGTTTCCTTTTGTTAATCTATCTTTAATTGGAGGATAATAGCTTTACAGCGCTGTGTTGCTTTCTGCCATAGGACGCACATTGGCTATATGCACACAAATGTCCCCTCCCTCCGGGACTTCCCTCCCACCCCTCCAGGTCATCAGAGCACCGGGCTGAGTTCCCTGCTGTCACACAGCAGCTTTCCATCAGCTCCCTATCTTACCCGTGGTGACGTGTATGTTTCAATGCTCCTCTCTAACCGTTCCCACCCTCTCCTTCCCCGGCCTGTCCACAAGTCTGTTCTGTATGTCCGCCTCTCCACTGCTGCCCCGCAAACAGGTTCATCAGCACCGTCTCTCTAGATTCCACATACACGCGTTGATGTACAATATTTGTCTTTCTCTTTCTGACTTACTTCACTCTGTATAATCGGCTCCAGGTTCATCTCGTCAGTTCTCACCTGAACTGACTCAAATGCGTTCCTTTTTATGACAGTAATATTCCACACCTTTGCTGCTTCTGATCCTTGCTCAGGGGGAACCACTTTCTCAGGAGTTTCGTGACTTCTTATGGCGAATTCCGCCTCAGCGGGGCAGCAGGAGGCCCTTCTGGGACAGCCTGCTTTATTCCGCTGGGTACCCAGGTGACTCTGAACACCAATGACCCTAGCGTCTGACCCGGCCCTGGCCCCACAGGCTCCCTGCCCCTCCCTGCTGACCCCCGGGCCACTCACCCCTCCTCGGAGAACACCCCCCAGGGCACGTGGCCGCCACCCCCGACACCACCAGGAGGGAGAGCTGGACAGGCGGTGGCCAGTGGGGCTCCAGGACACCAAGCCTCCCTGAGAAACGTGGACCGGAGCATCTTTCTGTTCAGCTGCAAAACACCTTTTCCCTTGATTATCTCAATACAATTTGTAAAAAAAAAAAAACTCTCCAAAAATCCCTTTCTTTCAATTGAAGTGAAATTCATACAAGTACAGGGAATCACGTCAAACTGTGCTCCAGGTGCATTTAGTGCGCCCACGCTCCAGTTCTAAAACCTTCCCACCGCCTCCCAAAAGAACCCCACACCTTCAGGCTACCGCTCCTCATGCCACCCCCACCCCCGGCCCCCAATCCCCCTCCTGTCTCAGTGGACTTGCCTTTCCTGGGCATTTCACATAAATGGAATCACTCGCCATTCGCCCTCTTGGGTCTGGCTCCTTTCACTCGGCATCAGGGTTTCAAGGCTCACGCACGGTGTGCTGGGGGCTTCGTTCCTTTTCGTGGCTGAGTCGTACTCCATCGTGGGCACGAACCCCAGTGTGTTCACCTGTTCACTGCTGGTGGACATTTGGGCTGTTTCCACCTTCCGGCTGCTCATGTTACTGTGAACATGGTGTGCAATTCTTAAATGTATGGACATCTAGGAGCAGATTCTGCTCTTAGACTTTTTTTTATTAACTAGAATATCCCTAAAAGCAACTGAAAACATACTCAAAAATTGAAAATGCAAGAAAAAAAAAATGACTGTTCTAAATACATCACCCCCACAGTGGGCATGCTAACCCAATTTTCCCCAGGAACCCAGCCAGTATACCCCGAAGGTTGGGGGTGGCTTGTCAAGGGGAAAGCGTTGGCTGGAACAAACCCCACCACAGCAGAGACTTACAGAGCTCCCAAGCAGAGCTCAATCAAACCAGTCCATCCTACAGGAAATCAACCTAAATATTCACTGGAAGGACTGATGCTGAAGCTGAAGCTCCAGTACTTTGGTCACCTGATTCGAAGAGCCAACTCATTGGAAAAGACTCTGATGCTGGGGAAGACTGAAGGCAGGAGGAGAAGGGAACTACAGAGGATGAGATGGTTGGATGGTATCACCAACTCAATGGACGAGTTTGAGCAAACTCCGGGAGATTGTGAAGGACAGGGAAGCCTGGCGTGCTGCAGTCCATGGGGTCGCAAAGAGTCGGACAGGACACGACTTAGCGATTGAACAACATGCGGAGCTCAAAAGACCCCCTTCAGCCATGAAGGGAGCCCCCTGTGAAGTGTCCACAACATCCCATGTCCCCACCCAGCACAAGACAATGAGAAATAGAAGAGCTTCAGAATCCTTACTATAAGAAGGAAAAAAAATTCCATTCATCTTAACCAACTACTCTACATAAATTACCATAACATGAAATGCTCTATTCTACTTTTGCTTAATCTATTCAGATCGGTGAAAAAAAATCCATTCATTTTTGTTTTCCTCCTTCAAACACTTGAATTGCCCATCAATACCCAAGTTTCTTTGCAATCCAAGTGTAAAAAGTACAAAAGTAATTGTTTCACCAAATGGGACTCACACAAAAACCGATGACAGTTACAGCTCATTCCTGCAGGAAAGGCACAGCTCAGGATGGGGTGCATATGGGCTCCAGGCCTCGGGTCAGACAGACCTAAGTTCAATCCTAGCCCCCGTGATGGCTCCAGCAAGTTAACCTCATGTGTAAGAAAGGCTGCATTAGATAATCAAATTGTTAACCAGCACCCCCAAAGCCTCGGAGCCTTCAGCAACAGAGACCTACCCCAAGCCGTCATTCACGCCCAGCCCCGGTGCCGGATTCCTTCCCTTTCCCATAGCTCTGGGGTCCTCTACTGGGTCCTGAGCCTCCAGCCAACGAAACAGGGACTCGGGCCACATCCACGGGATAATAGCTCAAGAGGTCTGGGGTCGGGCCTGATACAGTGGGCCCCACAGAGCACACTGGCTGAAATTAAGACCCCGGACTCCCATCTGGGAGGGTATCCAAATGGCAGGCCACCAGGGAGGGTGAAGGTAACCAGACCCCGGGACGCCGGAGAGCAAGTCAGGGTCTCCTCCCCGAAGCTGAGCACCCAAAGGAAGGGGGGCACCTGTTGAGAAGCTTCATTCTCAGAATGACCTGGAAGCAGTAACTAGCAGCCACGTGGGCCTCCACGCACAGCTCTGTCTCAACCCTGCACCTCCGACCCTGCCTGTGAGCTCAATGACAGAGGCCACTTCCTGAGCCATCACCATGAACCTCAGGCAGAGATGGCCCCCTCAAACTCCACCTATCCGGTCTCATCCAGGGCTGGGGGGGGCGGGCGGTGAGTTGCCTGCCACCCCATCTGTGGCTTCAACACTGTGGAGACGCATAAGCCAAGGCGAACAGTAAGACAGAGGGCGGTAAACACGAGAGGGATCCTGACACCCACAACACTGCAGACGTTTACTCATCTTTGAAATGGAATCAGCTCACCTGTGCCCACCTCTGTGGCCACACGGCACACCCTTCAGGGCCGAGGCTGCTCGAGGTTATCAGCCCCTACAAGACTCTGCCTTCGAAACCGGCAGATGACCGCCCAGTCATGCACAGGCACCTCCAAGCGTGGAGGACTAGCCTGCCTGGTGCTCTGGGGATTCCAGGCAGTCTGAGTGAGAGGCCCTGCTGACGTCACCCGCCTGCCAGCAGAGGGGCAAACGGAATTACTCGACACACTTCCCATTTACGGGGGACAGTACACCAAGGCCCAGGCCCCCCCACCTCCCGCCCACACCCCACCACCGCCCGCTGGACGCCAAGGCCAGACAGCAATTAGCCGAGGCCTCAGGCTCCCTGCCTGTGACTCGCCCATTTAACAGAAACCGTATCATATGCTTCCCATAAACAGGCCGCTGCACTGATGGTAAAGCGCAGAGCCCTGAGCGATGACCTCAGAGCTGGCACAGAGTGGGCACAGAAATTGACACTCGCTGCCCGTCTGTGGCTCAGCCTCTCCCCTCCCCGCCAACGCCAGCAGCACAAGGCTGGGCATGTGCGACCCCCATGTCCCCCCCCCCGCCCCCAGCCGCAGACGAAGGGCAGCAGAGCCTGGGGAGTGAGATGAGAGCCGCCCGCCGAGTCCCCCACCAGACCCGATGCGGGTGCCACAAGCCTCCTTGGCAAGCGGACTCCGGGGCCCTCCTGTGTGCCTGGGCTGGCCTGCATCAGAAGGATGGTTCTCGGTTGGGGGTGGGGGGAGGGGGAGAGGGGGCGGTGGGGGCGGCCGGAGCCAGGGGCGGGGGTGGGGCCTGGCGCCCTCTGAACTCAGGGACAAGAGACAGGTGCGCCCAGCCAGCGCTCTGACTCAGCACCGCCAAGCATCCTTCCAGGACTCGGGAACCCCATTCCAGGCCCCCACTGGCCGGGGCAGACTGCCTGGCTTTCCAGCAGCTCCCCACCACCCCCACTTCCCGGGAGACAGACCTGCTGCTCCGAGCACGCCATGGCTGCAGCTGGGCGCTCAGGACTCATTGGCTGGAAAAGAACCAGCTAGCACCCCTGCTAGAAGTCAGCACTGACGTCCCAAGCCCTGGCGCTGCATCCGTGCCCGTCTGTGTCCTCGCTGCACTCCGAATGGGGCACGCGGCAGTGCTGCTGGGGTGTCCGGCCACGGTCATGGCCACGGCCACAGTCACGGCCACAGTCACGGTCACAGAGTGACCAGAGAGGGCGGCAGGACTCAGGTCACGGGAAGACCACCACCTCACTCGCCTCCTCTGCGACCCCTCGTGCCACGCTTCTGAACCTGAGGCTTTGCTGCCAGTGGGGGTGCCCTTACCGTCGGCCACCATGGGGGTGAGCCCCCCAAGGACAAGTGGCTGCTGGTGTCTGTGGACAATGGGGGCCATGCAGACGCAAGCCCGGGACTGTCTTGGCCCCGAGGCCGGCTGGTTTGATACCTGCAGGGCCCCCTCCACCTGGGGGTCAAGGGGCAGAGTGATAGCCCCACAGGGCAGCACCATGCCCACCGCCCACAGCCAGGGGGGCCGGGACTCTGGAAACAGGGAGGGGCCCCGGATGCCCAACTGCCCACCGAGACCCGGCTGGGTCAACAGCCACGGTGGGAAGCCTCACACACAACAGCCCCCCCACCCCGCCGCCTGCCAGCCCTGCAGCAGGCAGACTGCAACTCCGCAAAGGCCTTCCTTCACAAACTGCACACACCCAGCAGGCTTCTCAGCTTCTCTTGGAAAAGGCCAGTTCATCCCTGAACCGAACCCAGAATGTTGACAGGAAGTTTCCAGATAAACTCACTCAGGAAAGCTCTGTATTCACAAGGACTGCTTCCCCACAAAGAAGGGGGGGATAAGGAAAGTTAATGACCCCACCCCCTAGATATGGTTTGGGGGTGCAGACAAGAGAGCTCTTCCTGGGGCGCACGGCCGAGCATGGGAATCCCCGTCCACCTGGCAACGCGACCCACCCGCCGATCCATTCTTCCCCAAGGGTGGGAAACGGTGCATCCTCCCTGACGGCGGCGGTCAGGCCCCCGCACCGCGCCGGGCCCTCTCCCCTCAGCCCAGCCACCATGGATAGGGAAAAAGTTCTAGCCCAGCATGAACACAAATATGGAGACTTCTGATGAAAATGAAGACCTGGTATTCCGAGATACTTCACATTCTTAGAGTTAACTCTTTCTTGAAAGTTTCTCCCTAAACAAAAGCAGAGACACTTAGAAATCCTAAACACCTTCCAGGGAGAAAAACCACAATAGTGCTTAAAAGACCGCCTTAAAGAAAATAAAAGGAAGAAGTATGAGAGCCTGCAAATAACCGTCGTAGACATCAGGCTGGTCTGGTTTTTCATTCAACTTAGGTAGCTATTCATGATTCAGACATCAGAAATTGTAAGCGTCATATAAGAATACTTTAAAGCATCTCCAAATGCCTTTTGGAACAAGAACGAGTATTTTTGGTTTCAGAATGTTTTCCATTGCACTGTGATGAACAAGAAGCTCAGTGTTCAGTTTTAAACCAAAGCAGGGATTAAATCAAGAATTCAGTTTGAATTGCATATCTATCCAAATACAACGGCTGAAAAAACCCTCACGACAGGCAGCAACCTCTCTCAGACACACCTTCCCACACCCAGCATTTAACACTTCAACTCTTTCACACCCAGAAACCTCCCAGAACCGACTCCTGCTCACTTGTACCAAACGGAGGGAAAGCATGAACTTCAGCTCACAATCTAAGGCCAAAATAGGAGCTTTGGTTTGAAAAATGAAAAGCTACTACTAGGGTGACCTAACATCCTCCAACCCTTCAAATAATCAAGATATTTAACCCCAAAGACAGAAGTCCAACAAGGGACTGCCGCGCTCAGGCTGATCGGCCTCAGGGCAAACACAAAGATCTCAGACGGAGATGTGTCTTGAGTCCAAGGGTCAGACAACAGACCGAGACACCACAGTAAAGGAAGGAGCAGGACCAGATGAAACACCCCCCGACTCTCCACCTGGCCCTGCCCAGCCCCGGGGCCGGCTTTGGAAGGGCAGAGCTGTCTGTAGAGAGGGAAAACTCGGGACTCAACTCTCAATTCTGGGGCACAATCTCAAGGGCAGAATCATTCCCCACTCCTAAAGACTTTTCCCTAAAGTGAAGCAGCGAGGGCCACTGGAATTATTCAGCTGCAGATGAAACAGAGTGTCCACACTGCTTTTGCGGCCCTTCCAACAATATGTTACAGTCAGGCAACCCTGGAAACTCCTGGAGATGGTGAAGGACAGGGAAACCTGGCGAGCTGCAGTCCATGGGGTCAAACAGCAACAACAACCCTGGAAACAAGGCCTCTTCCACAGCCCCGCCTGGAAAAAGGATCCCTGACAGTGTTTTCAGAAACAGCAGAACGTTACTATGATACGTTGTCTCTTTTCACCCCTGCCCACTGAAAAACGGTTCTGCTGCCCACCCCCAAAGTGACCTTCTGAAAGTCTATTTGGTTTTTCCTTAACTGGGGACAGAAGTCACACAAACAAAAAGCCACTCCTTGTACAGACATCGTGTTCAGAGGCGGCTCCCCTCCCCTGGCCACCTACACAGCATCAACCCGGAGGATCAGAGCCGCTGCTGGGGGTGGGGGTGAGGGGACTGCAGTAAGAAGAGGGCTGGGCTGGAGGCGGCCAAGAGCAGGGAGGCCCCAAACCGCAGGCAGCACCTGAGGCACCAGGGTCTCCCCAGCACGCGGCCAACACAGCTGCGAACCGACGGGGAGGTGGGAAGACGAGCGGGAGCAGGGCTGCAGCCGCTCGGGCAGGAGAGAACCTGAATTCCCCCGGTGAGGCCAAGGCCAAGCAAGGGGCGGCCCCAGGCTCCCTCAACCCTCAACCCTCAACCCAACGGCGACCCCGCCGGCGATGACGCACGAGCCCCTGCGGTCTCTGAACTCGCGGCCGGACCTCGGGTGCCCATCCTCCAACAGACGGCGGCTGACCCCAAAAGAGCGCCAGGAGACCACAGATTTCAGGACCGCCCCCTCGCCCCGACCCTGAGATACAACCCTCGATGGGGGAGGGGGGCGGAAAACCCAGATCCAGAAAAGTGGTCAGCCTTGGGGTGAGGGTGTCCCTGTGGTCGCTCAGCCCCACTGTGGATGTCCGAAGCGCCTAGAGATGACCACTGGCACCACCCCGACCAAGAACCACCCCCCACCCCAGCCAAGACCCCAGCGCCCCGGCCCTACCGCGGCACCGGTCCCCCAGCGTTAGGCCCCGGAAAGTCTAGGGTGCGCCCAGGACCCCAGCACCCGGCTCGGGCGCACCGCCGCACCCCGACGAGCTCCGGCCGCAGCGGACTCGAGCCCTGGGCGAGCGGCAAGGGACGCAGCGCCCGCAGTGCGACTGGCGCAGCCGCCAAGGGCGGCGCGGGGCACGCTGCCCAGACCCCGACCCACGACCAGGGAGGGGCGCCGCGCCGGGAAGAGCTCGCCGCCGGCCTCTCTGAGCCTGCGGCCCCGGGCGCACTCACCCTCCGCCGGTGGGCAGGAGCATCCCCTGGGTTCAGCGCAAGCGGGTGGGCACGGGACAAGGATACGCACGCCAAGTGGGCCAGACGCGGATCGGTCCTGGTTCGGGAAGTGGGATGGGGACCCGCTCCGGACACAGACAAGGAGGGGTCCCTCCGGGCCCCGGGAAAGAGACAGATATGAGGGCCCGCTCTAGAACCTGGAGGAAACGCAGAGAGGGTCCGTTTCGGATTGCAGGGGGGGCCGGGTGGGAGGTATATTCTGGGTCCAGGATAACGGGGAGGGGGCGCAGAAGAGGAACGCAGGAGTCATTGCCGCTGCAGCGAGGGGGGCTTGAGAGGTCTTTCCGGAACCCAGGAGAAGAGGCGGGGGGGTCTGTTCGGGCTGCGGGCAGGCCACCACGAGGTGCAAGCTGGGCACACGCAGGACCCGACTGGGAAGCGCGAGGGGCCGGTTCTGGCAGCCGGCAGGCGCGGCAGCGAGTGCACCCGGGTTCGAGGGTAAGAGCAGGAGGAGTCTGCACCAGGCGGGGTTGGGGGCGGGGGGTACCCGCTTAAGTCTAGGCTGGGGGGAAGGGCGACCGTGTTTGCAAGTCGCCGAGTAGCCGGAGGGGTGTCGGCGGCACCGCGGAGAGGTCGGTCCCGACCGGGAAGAGGGTCTGCCCGGCAGCGCTCACCTTGGGTTTGTACAGCCACTTTCGGAACCTGTTCATCATCGCCGCGCCAGCCCGGCCCGGCCCGGCCCGGCCCGACCCCGGCGGCCCTCACCTCCGCAGCGCTGCGCCTGGTCCCGGGTGCGGCGCGGGGCGGACGCGGGGCCGGGCCGGGCCGGGGTCCCGTGAGGACCCGGGGGGCGCCGGGCGGGCGGGCGGCAGGTGCGCGGGGCAGGTGCGCGGCTGGAAGATGCTTGGAGAGCGGCGCGCGGCGCGGACCCGCGGACAGACGCGCGGACGGACCGGGCACTGGGGCGCCGGTGCCTCCCCGCTCACTGACACCCCGCACCTCCACCGGCCACCGCCGCCCGCGCCACACATGCGCCGACGCGCTGCGAGCCCCCAGCCTCTCCTCGAGCCGCGGAGGCCGCCCAATCCGCGCGCCGCGCCGCGCCGCGCCCCGCCCGAGGCGCGCTCCCCCGCCGGCGACCCGGCGCGCCCTGCGGCGCCGAGAACTACAAGTCCCGACGGGCATTGCGAGGAGGTGGGGCCCTTGAATGGGGCGACCTCTGCCGCTCCGCGGGCGCGGTGTATTCTGGGGGTTGTAGTCTTCCCGCCCACGGCCCCGAAGCGTGCAGCGGTTGCTAGGTGACGACGGTCCAACTGCATCCCAGCACCGCTCCTGCCCAAGGGGTTGCAGAGGTCCAGGCGGAGCACAAGTGCAGAGGGCGGGACCCACTGCTGTTCCCGAGCCCCCTCGCTGTGCGGCGGTCGGTGGCGAATAAGGGAGGTTCCGGAGCACCGGCGGGGCCTAACAGGTACGCGGAGTAGGGCAGCCTGAAAGTGGGGCAAAGCGCGTCCGCTCAGCACAAGCACCTCCCACCTGCACTTCCCTAGATCTGCAGGGTAGTTCTTTCTTGCTTCCCGTCTTGCTTTCGCTAACCTCCTCTTCTTCTCAACTCCTTGATTGAAGTTAACAGTGCTTTTTTTTTCTTTTAATTATCTCAACAAGAGATATATTTTAAAAAGATATTCTCCCGTATTCACTACTTCCCCCAAACGTGCCCTAATTTGCATCCATAAAAACAATCAAAAAAATCTGAGAATCTGTTAAGTGCTAGTGCTGTGCTCAGTCGCTCAGGCATGTCTGACTCTTTGTGACCCCATGGACTGTAGCCCGCCAAGCTCCTCTGTCCTTGGGATTATCCAGGCAAGAATACTGGAGTGGGTTGTCATTTCCTCGTCCCGGTGATCTTCCCTGGGGATCGAACCCGAGTCTCCTGCATTGGCAGGTAGATTCTTTACCATGAGCCACCAGGGGAGCCCAATAGTTAGGATTAGGTTCAGCTTTATGCAAAACGTCATAGTGACCCAGACAAGGTTATTAATGTTTCCAAAAAATAGGCCCATGGGGAGGAAATCATGGGAGATAGGACACCCTCAAAAGTCATCAGGGAGATCTGGGTTCCTCTAACTTGCTCTTCTGCGGTCTTTGCATGTTTCCTCATTGTCCAGAATTGCTTCCTAAGTTACTGCCATCACCTCCTGAGTCCAGGCAGGAAGATGGAAAAGAGAGGAAGTGTATGCCCATCTTTTACAAGGAGACCTTCTGGAAGTCTCCAAGACGCTTCCACTTCTTGCCATACCCAGATGCCAGGAAGGCTAAGAAATGTCCTCTTTCAGTTAGGCAGCAATGAAAGTGAAAGTGAAGTCGCTCAGTCATGTCCAACTCTTTGGGACCCCATGGACTGTAGCCCACCAGGCTCCTCCGCCCATGGGGTTCTCCAGGCAAGAATACTGGAGTGGGTTGCCATTTCCTTCTCCAGGGGATCCTCCTGACCCAGGGATCGAACCCAGGTCTCCCGCATTGCAGGCAGACGCTTTAACCGCTGAGCCACCAGGGCAGCGATGGACCCAACTAAAAATTAGGGTTTTGTACTCAGGGAGGAAGGAAGAGAGGAGATTGAAAAGCAACCAACAAAACCTGCCACACGGTCCGAGCATGACTTAGCAGAAATCCTTAGGAGACTGGCTTTAGTCAGAATTTAAAGGCAGGAAAAGAATGTATTTCAATTAGCACATATTTGGGAATCTATGTAAATTAAGCCTCTCTAGTGACCAAGACAGCCATTTTACTTTTTTGCATTTCTTTTCCATGGGGATGGTCTTGATCCCTGTCTCCTGTACAATGTCACGAACCTCATTCCATAGTTCATCAGGCACTCTCTCTATCAGATCTAGGCCCTTAAATCTATTTCTCACTTCCACTGTATAATCATAAGGGATTTGATTTAGGGCATACCTGAATGGTCTAGTGGTTTTCCCTACTTTATTCAATTTAAGTCTGAATTTGGCAATAAGGAGTTCATGGTCTGAGCCACAGTCAGCTCCTGGTCTTGTTTTTGCTGACTGTATAGAGCTTCTCCATCTTTGGCTGCAAAGAATATAATCAATCTGATTTTTGTGTTGACCATCTGGTGATGTCCATGTATAGAGTCTTCTCTTGTGTTGTATGCCGAAGAATTGATGCTTTTGAACTGTGGTGTTGGAGAACACTCTTGAGAGCCCCTTGGACTGCAAGGAGATCCAACCAGTCCATTCTGAAGGAGATCAGCCCTGGGATTTCTTTGGAAGGAATGATGCTAAAGCTGAAATTCCAGTACTTTGGCCACCTCATTCGAAGAGTTGACTCATTGGAAAAGACTCTGATGCTGGGAGGGATTGGGGGCAAGAGGAGAAGGGGATGACAGAGGATGAGATGGCTAGATGGCATCACTGACTCAATGGACATCAGTCTGACTGAACTCCGGGAGTTGGTGATGGACAGGGAGGCCTGGCGTGCTGCGATTCATGGGGTCGGAAAGAGTCGGACACGACTGAGCGACTGATCTGATCTGAGTGACTGAGAGTGTTGAACCAGTGTGTGTCTGATGGGATTATGGAATTTAAATCTCCTCGTGTAATGTCATTTCTGTCTGTAAAGGATTTGATAAGAAAAGACTTGGTCCAGCCCACCTTTAAAGTTTCCTTAAAAATGAGACAGTCACGGCCTGATCACTGGAGTTAAAATCAATATTAAAAAAAACAATAAGCTTGGGAATTAAGTCTCACTTACCCACATGTATGATTTTACACCATTAAAATAAAGCTGAGGTGCTAAAAGCACGCATCAGAATTGGATGAACTTCAATACCTATTTCCTACTCAAAGTTGTGACTATTTTGCCTGAGATTCTAGGCTAATTTCAATTGGAATGCAGAATTGAAGTGCCTCTTCCCGCGTCCACCTTTACAGGCAGCCCTCTGTGGCAGGTGTGGGGTGCCCATTCCCCAGCCCAGGAGCCCACAGGCCCGACCATGAGCCAGAATTGAAGGGGGGCCTCTTCTCTGTATCCTCCAGGTCTCTCTGGACGGGGAGGCCTTGGATGGCTCTTTTGCTCCTCCTTGATGTGCATCATCACCAAAGGGCCCCTCAGGTCATGGTATTTTCAGAATGTTCCAGCTCCAGGACAGTAGGGGAGGGAAGGGGAGGGGAGGAAAGCCCTCCTGCCCAGGTGCTGTTACACACACACACATGCATATACGTACACATACGCATACACATACGCCCACACGCATACACACCCATACACACGCATATATACATATACATACACGTGCACACACACATACACACCCATACACACGCACCCACATACCACATACACACACATACACCCATACATACATAGACACACACACACACACACACGCACACGTGCTCTCTCAGTGCCCACATCAGGCACAGCAGGGATCCCTTTACCCAGTCCCTCCAGGCTGAGCGTGCCCCAGGGCAGCACCCCAACGTGACCGCAGCGCGGGGGAAGGAGAAAAACTGATACTTGACATTGCTTTCATAAAAATAGACTTTTTGCCTAGGTTCAGGACTTCCTCGTGAGCCCTGGCGTTGACTGTTATTTCCCTCATTGTGTTGACATGGTGCCTCTTCCATGCAGTTCCGAGATCTGGTGGAGTGGGTGGTCAAGAACTTCAGACCCTAGCCTGGGCCTCAGTGGGTCCCATAGGCAGGAAACGCTCCTTGGGGATGAAGAGGCTGATCCCCCCTCCCCGAGGCCAGGTGGCTCTCTTCCCCGGTAACCTGCCTCATGAATGCCACTGAGGTATCTATTACTGTCCAATTAAATGAGACAGTAGAGCTGAGCTCTGTTGAATTCTAGAACCTGTGGAAGCCAAGGCTTAAAAAGCATCGTGGTCTTTGAGTAGGTCTCTCTCTGGATCATAACTCTTGTTATGATTGAAACAGCAGATTGAAACCCAAGAACCACTTAGCATGGTCGGTCCTTGAGTACGTGTTTACACTCCCTCATTCATTCCACAGACAGTTCTGGGGCTGGTGCTGAGGGCCCGCTCGGGGGGAGGGCAAGGGACTCGGAGGCGACAAGGCAGACCCTGCACCAGGGGCTCACGGGAGCTTAAGGGAAGTTGGGACAACTTTGGAGGAGGCACAGAGAAGGGGAGAGCTAAGGGAGGAGGAAGAAAGGCTTCACAGGTGGTGATATTTGAATGGGGTGCTGAGGGGTGCCTAGGAGCTCAACAGGGAGAGGAGAGAGTTCGAGTTTCTGGAGAGACATGTGATGGGGCTTCTGAGCCAGCGAGAAGCCCAACCGGGCAGGGCCAGGGTGAGGACTGAAAAGAATCCAGGGACTGTGACCCGAGCCTAAGGAGGGGGGCATGCTGAGGAGGCTCTGCCGCATCCCGCAGCAGCTGAGAACTCGGGGGTGCTAGTGATGGCTGGAGTGGAAGGAGATTCCGCGGACTGGAGGCCGCCCCTCACAGACCTCCCGCCACCCCGCCCCGAGGTGGTGACGGGTCCTGGTGGTGCCGGCAGCTCAGGAGCACTTGGCTGCAAGGACCGGTGTGGAGACAGGAGCTCCCGAGCACCCCCCGAGCCTTCGTGGGTCGTGGCCTTTGCTCACGTGGCTCTGGATCCACCGACCCTCCTGAAACGTGATCTCCAGGGCGGGCGGGCACTCCCCCGGGCCCAGGGCTGCAGGCCAGTTCCAGCACATTTCTGAGGCCCACAAGGCCTTTCCTCCAGCCCCATTTGGGATGGGCCCCAGCCAGCTTCTGTGTCCACGCACGGCAGAGGCCAGGCCCAAAAGCTGGCCCCAGGAGCCAAAGGGCCCAGTCAGGCCTCCATGCGGGGTGGCGCAGAGCCCAGGTGTGCAGACCCCCGGCAGCTCAGCGCTGCCCTCCCTCTCCTGATGAGGGTAGGCATCAAAGCGCCGGAAAAACTGCTCAGGAAGGGGGCCCTCGGCCTGCCCCCTACTTTCACCTTTCTGGAAAAACCTCCGGCTTCCCAGTGCTGCGCCTGCCCCTTTCTGGGCACACTCCCCAGGCTGGGGGACAGGGCCTCCCTGTCCATCTCCCACGGGTACCGGGAGTCAGCTGCTGGCACCACCAGGACCCGTCACTGCCTCCGGGGCCATCATCCTTTGGGGCTGGAGAGGGGTTCCCTGGGGCCTGGTGCCCAGAGTTACTATCGGGGGGCCTGGGGCTGCCCTCATCCAGCCCTGCCCCTCCCTTCACCTCCTGCCTCCAGGGCCCCTGCCCTGCAACGCTGGAGATTCTCTTCATTACGTCTCTCCTGTCTTTCGGAAACCCCCGTCAGGTGGAATGCACAGCAGGTCTCTTGGATGGTTCTCGATTTCTTGGTGGTTTTTCCCCCACTTTTCTCATTATCCTGTTCTGCTCTCTCTTCTCCACTGTCTTTGCCTCTCCTATTTACATCTCCCGCTCTGCTATCACACTTTAATTTCCAAGAACTCTCTTCTCCTCAGATGCTTTGTGAACACCGCATCTCTCCCTCTCTCCGAGCTGGCATAGTTGTTTGTTTCTGGATTATTCCCACTGTTCTCGCACGTCCTTTTCGGCGGGCTTCTGTTTCCGTGTTTGGCGGCAGAGGCTCTCTGCGGCGTCTGGTGGCACTTGGCCTTCGCTGTCTTTAAGGTGATGGTGGGGGGCCTCACCCAGAGGGCCGTGATTGGCTGGGGCTGGCCTCTCACTGGGGAGCCCCGGGGTTTCACCACTCGGTCTCCAACCTGCCAGGACCTAGGGCTGCGGGCTGCTCTCGGGAGCCTGTCCAGCTTAGTGGAGGGAGGAGCGGCCTTGCTGATAGCTGGTGCCAGGGAAGCCAGCTGCGTGGTGACCCAGAAGCTGCTCAGTCAGCGTGGAACCACAGGGGCTGAGATGGGAGCTCCTTGGGGTTGGCCACCCTGCTCTGAGGACAATGTGGGGGTCCTGGGGGGCCCATCCCACCCTAAGCAGCTTCTCCAGGGTCTGCCAGAGAAGGCTCTGAGCGAGCCAGTCTGCTGGAGCTGCTGTGTTTCTGGAATGTTCAGGCCTGGCGTCTTACCTGGGTGCTGGTTGTCATTGTTGTTCAGAAGCCCAGTCACGTCTGACTCTTTGCAACCCCGTGGACGGCAGCATGCCGGGCCTCCCTGTCCCCCACCATCTCAGCACCAGCCAGGGTGCTGGCTACCTCACCTTTACAGTGGAGACCTGTGGATTCTTCTTGCCCCAGGCTTCTGTGACCAGGTGCTCCCCTCCTCCGAGCAGGACTGCTGAGTCACCCGTCACCACGCCCCAGCTGGGCTGAGGGACACTTGGGTGGACTCCGGGGCCCCCACGCTGGCCGGGCCTCCCTCAGGGGTCATCCTGGGACCCTCCCTCGTGGGCGGAGAAGGCTGCAGGGGCTGTGGGCGAGCAGAAGCTGGGGGTGGGCTGGAGGTGAGCCTGGCTTGTGCCACCGGGGCCCCCACTTTGGTCCGGCACCCCTCGCCCCGCGGGGCTGCGCGGTGGACCCTCTGTGGGCTCAGTGATGGCCCGTCACCGCCTGCTGGGCCAGTGGCCCAGGGCGCATGGAGGGCGTGACCTGTCGGGTTTGCCCTTAGGGTCCCACCTGGGAAGATGACCTACTATGGGAAGTGCATTGAGATGGTGGTGAAGCACCTGGACCGATTTCAGCCTGAAAAGGACAGTCCTGAGCAGTTCCTGGAGGCCACGGCTGCCTCCCTGCAGGTAGGGTCCACGTGGGGGCTCGAGGCTCGGGGTGGGGGGCCATGGTGGGAGCTTTACAGTCTCATCCTGTCCTTCGAGTGGAGAGCCCGAGGCGAGATTCCCAGTGGGCCAAAGGCTGCTGCCACGACCCAGGAACATGGCCTGTGACCCAGGAGTCTGCAGGGCTGGCCGTCCTCCCTGAAGGTGGACACGTGCCAGCCTCGCAGGCGTCTCCCCATCCCACCCCGCCAGGGGGGCGTCTTCCCGCCCGGGGCAGGGCTGTGTGCTGGGGCTGTCTGCTGGGCAGCTTGGCCACACCAGAAGGAGCTCCTGGGCTCTTATCCCCAAGCCCCGGAGGTCCCTGTCCTGCGGCCCCCCCTTGACGCACGTGCAGAGAGACCCTGGGCTGAAGTCTCTCTGGACCAGGGTCTGGTCCCTCTGGCACCTGACCCCGCGTCTGTCGGTCTGTCCATCAAGGGCAGGCGCCCAGGAACAGGGCCAGGTGATGATGCAGGTGCTACCTTCAGGACTTCGGGGTGTGGGCCCCGTGGACAGGGCGTCAGAGGAGGCCACGTGCTCCCAAAGAAGGGCTCTGGGGGGACACTCGGCCTGCTGCGCCCCCACCCCTGTCTGCTTTTAAGCGCCAGCTGCAGCCCTCCTCGGCTTAGCAAGGGCTGTGAGCTGCTCCACCCTCACACACCCGCAGTGGGGTGGCCTCTGCCATGCCCCGGGGCTGCCCACAGACCCACCTTCCCCTCCACCTTCATCAGCCCCCTTATGGTGCTGCCGCTGGAAAACCTGGGGTGGAGAAGGCCCTGGCGGTGCCCACAGAGGCTGGAGGAGGCCTAGACACAGAAGCCTATCTCTCAAGGGAAACCTCAGGACCGCTGATCCCCAGGGTGGCTCAGAAAAGGGTGTCTCTGCCAGCTGGAGCCCTGCCATCCACAAGGGCTGGGGCGTGGGGTGTGCCCCGCTCCCCGCACCTCTGCTCCCCTCCTCTCCCTCAAACTCTCCCCTGAAACCCAAAGCGTTTGGAGGAAAGGATGAAAACAGCCAAGGTCAGGCCCGTCCGCGGTCCCTCTCCTTGCTGGTTGAAGCTGGCTTCGAAGCCGTGTCCCTGGAGCCAGCCACCCCCTGGCTGCTCCCTCGGTCTGTCCTGCCTCCCTCCCCTCACCCACAGCTACTGAAGACAAGAAAGGCCTCTTTACTGTGATCCCAGCACCACCACACACAGCAAGACCCCTGGGTGGCCTGACCCACTGCAAGCCCTGCAGGGCATCCCTCACTGCTCAGCAGAACCGACAAAGTTAAAGCCTTCCTTTCTCCAGAATCATTTCAGAATCATTACTGAAAGTGGGGAAAGTCCCTGGGATGGGACTTCCCTGGCAGTCCAGTGGTTAGGATCCATGCTTCCAGTGCAGGGGGCATGGGTTCAAGCGCTGGGTCGGGAAGATCGCCTAGAGAAGGGAACAGCTACCCACTCCAGCATTCTTGCCTGGAGAATCCCACGGATGGAGGAGCCTGGCGCGCTACAGCCGCAGAGAGTCGGACACGACCGAGTGACTAACGCTTTCACAGTGGCTTAGGAAATGAGTCCTGGTTGTCATCTGGGGGGCTATGGCGTGATGACAGTAACTGTGCGAGTCCACCTTGAGGGGGGCACCACGCCCGCTCCACCCCAGCCCAGCAGCCCCCGAACTCTTCCCCGGGTGCAGGTACTCACGCTGGACTGAGAGAGAGCTTCTTCTCCAGGTCACTGGTCCTCTCACACCCTTTCAGAGAGCCATCCTGGGCCCAGTGCAGGGGGCACTGGAGTCTGACCCAGTTTGGAGAGCAAGCCTTTATTTCCAGCTGGGTCAGGACACCGCTCTGGTTCGACCTTTACGACCCCATGGATTGTAGCCCACCATTCTCCTCCATCCATGGGGTTCTCCAGGCAAGAATACTGGAGTGGGTTGCCATGTCCTTCTCCAAGGGATCTTCCAACCCAGGGATCGAACCCATGTCTCCTGCATTGCGGGCAGACTCTTTACCATCTGAGCCACCAGGGAATCCCTGTGAGAGTGACCTTATTTGGAGACCCCGTTCTTTGCAGATATTCATCATGTCAAGACAGGGAAAGGTGGTTAGTGGTGTAGGGCAGGGTGTGGGGACTCTCCCTCTGCAGACAGAAGCCTGGGGATCCTTCCCCTGACACACACACACACACATACACACACACGCGCGCACGCACACACGGAGCAGCCCCCCAGCCCACAGTCCTGATGGCATTCCTGCACAGAGAACATATGTCAGTAGGAGAAGATTCGGTCTCAGATCTGAAAGGGATCCATCTGCCATTGAAAGTTCTCCGGCAGCACCACCGGCCTGAGGCGAGGCTGAGGCATGGGGAGCAGCCTCTCCAGATGCCAGCCTCCGGAGTGGGGGAAGTGGCCCTGGGATGCAGCTGGGGGCCCAGAGCGGGAGAAAGGATGGGGTGGGGCTGCACCAGCAACGAGGCAGGCAGGCCCAGCCCTCAGGGAGGAGCAGGAGCCACAGGGCGCGTCCCACCCGCCCCCTCGTGCTCCGGGCCCTTCTGGCTCCCCCAGCGGGTTAACCTCTCTCTGGAGCAAGTGACCTTTCATTAGGGCATCCTATGGGGGGTGCTGACGGGACAGTTTCCTGGAGCCTGGTGGGCATCACTCTTCCGGGCCACGTAGCACCACAGCTCAGGTGCCAGGCTGGGCAGGCTGGGCACAGAAACATCCAGAGACGGACACGAGCCTTCAGGACAGAGGTGGGGTGCAGCAGAGAGCCCTGAGTCCTGAGTGGCCCTCAAGGAAGAGTCTGGCTTTGAGAGCGAATGCCTGGGGATGGGCGGAGGGAGGAGGAGGAGGGAATCGTAGGAGGCGGTGGAGGAGTTAGTCCAAGAGACCCTGCCACTCGGCAAACCGCAGGTGAGTTCTGAGCAGGGGAATGAAAAGGCCGACAGGAGAGGGGCCAAATCAGGCAGCCCGGGGTGGGGAAAGGCCAGCCCCCAAGCCTGGGGGAAAGCGAGGGGGATGGGAAGAGGCTTGTGCAGGAAGCAGGGGAAGGCAGGGGTGGGCGGAGCCTGGAAACACAGCCCAGGTCCTGGTGGAAAGAGGCGTGGTGCGGTGGCCAGCCCCAGGGAGCCTCTTTCACTTTCTGGTCCACAGTGTGAGAAAGCCTGGGCTCGGGCCTGGGTTTTTGTTTTAATGGATATCTTAAAAAATACCCGATGTACTTTGGATCAAACATCCCAAACCCAGAGGATCAATATGGTATGCAGTGTGGGTATCCCTATGGGGAGACCAGTGACCTCCATCCAGAGAGACAGTCCAGACCTGTCTCACATAGGTAATATAATAGATCTGAAAACATTTTTGTTTAAACTATAACCTTTACGTGTGAAAGCTGTCAATAACTATATATAATTTTTAAAGTCTTTTATGAGATGGTAGCACATTAAACACAGTCCTGCCCTTCTCTCTCCCCACTTGACAAGGGGCCATGGGGATCGCTCCCTCTTGTCGTAAAGCCATGAGCATCCTTTTTGCTGACTGTGCCAGAACCATTATAACCATGCCCTGTGGATGGGATCATTGTTGTTTCCAGCCTGTTACTGTTCTTAACGACCCTGTCCCTCTGCACCTGGGCAGGCACACCCAGAGTCAAGTTCCAGAAAACACACGAGAGACAGTGCTGGCCCTCGTGACTTCAAGAGATCTTGCCAACTGCCCTGACACAGAGATCTCCTTACTGACACTCTCCCTGCTCATGTGATGTGCTCACAAACGTTTTCATCTTTGCCAACGAAACAGGTGGGAAAAGGCAGTTGGCGTAGTTACAATCAGCATTTCTCCCATTATATTTTCATGAGTATTTCTTGTTCTGACCTTCCTGCTCAGACCCGTGTCTATTAAGATACGGTGTTTGGCAGGAGCAACAGCAGGAAAGTGGTGACTTAAAGATATCAGAGGTGTCTTTGCTCATGTGAGGAGCAGTCGGCGGACAGGCAGCCCAGGGTGGCTGCCAGTACCTCTGTGGCACCGTTAGGAACTCATTCTCCTTCCTCTCTGCTCATCTATCCTCAGAATGTGTCTCTTGTCTCGTAGTCACAAAGTGGCTGCCTTGCTCCAGCATTGCACCCAGGTCCCAGAGAGGAGAGGAGAAGGGCAGACAGTGTAAGGCAGGTGCCAGCTGAGTCTGCTTGATGTTCAAGGAAGTTTCTTGGAGGCCACACCTAGCAATTTGCCATCGGATCTCGTCAACTGGAGCCTCGAGCCACATCAGCAAGGGGCCGGGAGAAGTTGAGACAGTTTTCTCCTGCCCGGCAGGAAGGAAGGGAGAAGGGCTTGTGTGTGTGTCTGGCAGCCTTAGTTCCTTCGCCTCCTCTTCTAACCAACTTATGTCTTTGTGTCACCGATTAGCGGGAGCCCCTGGGTCTTGATGACATGAGTTACAAACCCTGGGTTGTGGTACAATCAGCATCCCGGTCCCCTCCCGGCCCTGGAGGCTGCTGCGGCTCTGCGCCAACCCTGGGGCTCTGACCGTGAACCCAAGCACCCGCTGTCAGAGGCGCTGCCGGATGTGTGGAGCCAGCGGCAGGCTTCTGGGTCTCTGGTGCCCCCCCTGCCTGCCCGGGGCCCAGACGCAGGAGCCCTGAACTGGACCAAGGCCCTAGACTGTACCCGGAGCTCAGAGGCCCCTTGGGAGGCGGCGGGGCGGGGGGGTTGCCCTCTGGCCTCAGTGACCAAGGCTGGCCCAGAGTTAGGGGTTTCTGACTCCAGTACTGAGGGCTGCTTGGGAGGGTCTGGACCTTGCCCTGCCTGCTCCGCTGGCCCGGCCAGGAGGACCAGTCTAGGGCTCAGCATCCTTCATGTCACCTGTGTGGACCTCAGCCTCCTCTCCGCCACCCCCCGGCTCAACCTTCCGGGGGTGAGGGCCTGGCATGCGGGCCAGATGGTCCTGCGCTGCCTGGATCCTCGCCTGCCGGCCCCCAGACTCTGGCCCAGCGCAGCCCAGGCTCGCAGCCCAGGCTCTGACATATTACACATGCTCACAGCCCCAAACCCAGGCGTGTGAGGGGATGCAGAGTGGAGTTCCACGGTCTGAGCCAGGAGGCCTCAACGCAGGGAGCGCTGACTCAGGGCGTCCCTAGAGAGCCCTGCTGACTCACCGCTCCGGGCTTCCCCTGACAAAGGCGGGGAGTTAGGGGGAGGTGCCTGGCGCCTGGCTGGGGCTCGTGCCCTCTGTATGGGCACAGCCAGGGGGTCTGGGGAGCCTGAGAGGGAATAGGAAGGAGGCAGGGTCCTGGCTCCTGAGGCTGGAGCTGACCTGAGCGAGGCTGCCCCTCCCCTCCCGGTTGTGCTGCGAGGGGAGGAGCCCCGCCTTGTGCCCACCTGCCCGCGGTCCCCCACGGAGGCAGGGCGGCCCATCCCTTCCCTCGTGAGCACCCCGGCGGCCCTGGAGCCGGGGACGGGGCAGTAAGCACGGTGTGCGCGATCCCGCCAGGTGAGGGGCCACGGGTGACCCGGGGGGGGGGCCGGTGACTGAGGTGCCTCCCGGGTCGGGTGGCATCTGAGCCAAGGCCTGATGGGCATGGGGAGCAAGCGTGCAGGGCAGAGCCCTGCAGGCGGAGGGGACAGCCGGCCTTGAGGAGACGTCCCTCTGATCGGAGGGTCGCTCGCGCCCGGAGTGCAGCCCGGTGGGCGGGGACTCACGGAGGCGGGCCGCGGAAGGACTCTTCCTAGAGAGTTCCAGCAAGCACAGGCTCGATCCGCCTTTCCTTTACAAAGACTTGCTGGGTGGCCGCTGAGGAGTGGCCGAAGGAGGTGCGGCAGAGTGGCTGGGACCCTGTGGATGGGACGCTGGGAACAGCGTCACGGGAAACAGGGCGTAGTGGTTTCTGAGACGGGAGTGGGCCCTCCGACCCAGAGGCAAAATCTGCTTGCGTCAGCCTTGACAGTGTGTAAGGTCACCCAGAGGCGAGTGCAGATAACGGAGAAGTCGCGGAGGAGCCTGTGAGCGGAGGGCGGAGGTCGGAGGTCGGAGGTCGGGGGAGGGTGCTGTTGCCCCATCAGCTGGGGGCTCTAGGCGCCGGAGGGGTGGCAGAGTCAGTGTTGGAGCGCCCCTGCCGCCCATCACTGCTGCCTGCCGAGCCTGACTCCACCCAGGACCCCTGGACCCCAGGCGGCTGGAGAGGGCGGCTCTCAGGCCTCCAGCCCCCGGGGTGCGGAGGCCGAGAGGGAGTAAGAACAGACACCCCACTCACACGCGTGGGGGCTGGGGCTCCCGGAAGTCCAACTTCATCTCGGACCCCTCGGATGGGCTCATTACTCTGGTGTTCTCTTAGCATAAAAACAAGGGAGGAAATCACAGAGGAAAAGGCAGATTTGACCTCAAAACAAAGCAAAAGTTGTATGATCCTATGTCAAAAAAACACAAAAAACGTTTGCACAAAGTTAAAAGGCAAATTACAAGGTTATAGCAAATAGCTGTCACGCTAATGGCCATGTTGATTCCCTCAATCTACGAAGAGCTCCTATAAATGATTGGGAAAGATAATATCCCAATAGAAAAAGTTAGCCAAGAATGTAAATTGATAATTCACAGAAGAGAAATACAAGTAAATGTCCAGTAAACGTATGAAAATCTCATTGACAATAAAAATTCAGGACGTCCCTGGTGGCACAGTGAATAAGAGTCTGCCTGCTAACGCAGGTGACACGGGTTTGATCCCTGGTCCAGGAAAATCCCATATGCCAAGGGACAGCTAAGCCTGTGCTCTAGAGCCCACGAGCCACAACTCCTGAAGCCCGGGTGCTCCAGAGCCTGTGATCTGCAGCAACAGAAGCCGCCACGACAAAACGTCTTCACCACAGTGAAGAGTAGCTCCGCTTGCCGCAAGTAGGCAAAGCAGCCCAGCGCCGCCCAAGAAGTGTTTTTCCTTTTTTTTAGATAAAATATTGTCCAAAAGTGGGGAAGTGGAGGGGAGTGATGTTGCTAACAAGAATTTATTATTTTGATGTGTTTTACATTTCTTGAGAGCCCCTTGAACAGCAAGGTGATCCAACCAGTCCATCCTAAAGGAAATCAGTCCTGACTGTTCATTGGAAGGACTGATGCTGAAGCTGAAGCTCCAATACTTTGGCCACCTGATGCGAAGAACTGACTCACTAGACAAGACCCTGATGCTGGGAAAGATTGAAGGCGGGAGGGAAAGGGGACGACAGAGGATGAGACAGTTGGATGGCATCACCGACTCGATGGACATGAGTTTGAGCAAGCTCTGGGAATTGGTGATGGACAGGGAGGCCTGGTGTGCTGCAGTCCGTGGGGTCAGTCGCAAAGAGTCGGACACGACCGAGCGACTGAACTGAACTGAGCTGAACATCAAGCTACTGAACTGAACTGAACTGCACATCTGTTGGGTCCTAGTGTACGTGTTCAGTTTTACATGGCCTTGAGTATTTTGCCGTCTCACTGTAAGCCTTCCGGGAGCATCATGGTAGTGGCTGCGTCCCACTCACCCACAGCATGGAGAGCTTATATCTGACTCCCTGCGTTGACATTCAGGCTGTTAACATTTTTGCCACTGCACATGCCGTTGCCCTGAGCATCTCGTATGTGGATATTTCCTGCCTTTTGGTTTCCTTAGCGTCCCAGAAGTGTGGTTCCTGGACTAAAGTGTGTGGGAAATACAAGACCCTTGAAACATTTCCAAACTGCTTTCAGGAAAGACGCCCCAGCCCCATCCCCACGAGCCATGCTCACTGCTGGGTTGGCAACAATGAGTGCTAAGTCGCTTCAGTCGTGTCTGATTCTTTTGCGACCCCATGGGCTGCAGGCCACCAGGCTCCTCTGTCCCTGGTATTCTCCAGGCAAGAATATGGGAGTGGGTTGCCGTTCCCTCCTGCAGGGGATCTTCCCGCCCCAGGGAATGAACTGGCGTCTCTTACGCCTCCTGCATTTGCAGATGTGTTCTTCACCACCACTCCACCTGGGAAGCCCACTGGCTACAGTAGATATTCTTTTTTTCTTATTGTCGAAGCTTAGTTTTTTGAATACATAAACCATGACACGCACAGGTTACAAAACCCAACATGTTTCAGAGTAAATGGAGAAGAGTCAGTCTCCGCTGACACTAATTCCCTCTGCCAGAGATTTTCCTTGCTTGGTTTTTGTGTTTGTTTGATTTTTTTTTGCGGGGGTGTAATTTTTAAAATCATTCATTTGAAAAACTTCATAGGAGCTTGCTCTTTTTTTACTGTGGTGAAATACACGTGACATAAAATCCACCATCTTAGCCATTCTTAGGTGTATGATGCAATACAGTTCAGTGGCATTAAGTACGTTCGCATGTGAATATCACCACAGTCTGTCTCCAGAACCGTCTCACCTTCGCAAATGGCAACTCTGCGTCAAATAACAGCTTCCACCCTCTCTCCATCCCCCGCCATCACCCCCCACACACCTTTCTACTTCCCGTCCTGGGAATCTGACTCCTCACACAAGCAGGATCACACAGGGCTTTTCCTTTGGGGTCGTTTTCCGTGTTTATTTCCATCTCTGCTCCCCTCACGGTCTCCGCCCTGGGAGCAACTCCTGGGGGAGGACCTGCGGGCCAGAGGGTTGGCCAGGGTGCTCCCCACTGTAGGGCACTGGGGCCCCCGTATCTGAAGGCGGCTGCCCCCTCCCCCGGCTGTTTCTCCTCCAGACGCTGAGCCCCCAGAAGCAGGCGTTCATCATGGAGATCCTGTCCGGGTGCCTGGAGTACCACAAGCTGCTGACCATCGTGGTGGACGCCTTCTACGTGCGGGACGGCCGGCTCTGCCTGCGGGCCGACTACAGCCTCTTTGAGGGTAGGTGCCCGTGGCCAGCCGCGGTCGGGGGAGCCCATGGGTCCCTGCGGGCCAGAGCCCCGCAGACCCTCAGTAGCAACTGAGACCCTCCCCCAGCAGGCCTCCGAGGTCCTCAGCCTCCCTTCCCTCCCTGGACCCTCCCGGCTGCCAGAGCGCAGGTGGCCAGGGGACTGTGTTTCCCTCCTTCACTGACGTGGAGACAGACTCCAGGCATGCTGACCACCAGGCCCCAGGACGCAGGCCTCCGCAGGCCTCGGAGGGCTGGCCTGGCTGGGAGAGGTGGCTCTGGAGGCCAGTCTGGGTAACAGGACTGGTCTTCATCATCAGCTGAGCTCCTGGCCCCACGGCCTGAGGACCACGTGCAGAGCCGGTGTCCTGGCTGTACTCTGGACGCTCCCAGAGGGGGTTCAGTAGAAGGAGGCGTTTGGGGACTTCCCTGGCCGTGCAGTGGTTAAGACTTCGGGCTGCCAGTGAAGGGGCCGTGGGTTCGATCCCTGGCCAGGGAACTAAGACCCCACGTGCTGTGCAGTGCTGCCTTCATGGGTGTGGTGACATCGGGGGCAAAGTGGCCGGTGTCTGAGTCGGGGAAGGTGGTCCCGCCCCTGGGCCTCGATGGCCCTGCCTGGGAGGGAGGGGTCGGGACTGCAGGGAGCACAGAGGTAGAAGTGGTGGGGGGCACGATGCCGGGGCCAGGGCTGGGCTGCTGGCCCCCCGCCCCCTAGTCCAGCGGCTTCCAATCTCAGAATTCACAAACTGAAATGCAAGATGGTTTTACTTTTACCCCAGAAGTTTTGGGATTTCTGGAAATGTATCCAACGAGCTACTACAACCTGGGAGTGCTTGAAGCCCTGGAACCCGGCCCCCCGGGCCCCGCCCCGCCGCCCCCATCGCCTGTGCTGTTGCGTCAGGCTGTCATTTTCACGGGGGCCCGAGGGAGGCGGGCGCCCTTGGCTCTGTTCGCTGCTGCCGTCGGGCCCTTAGCCCCGGGTGCCTCTCCCGGGATCGAACGCCCGGGCAGGGCCCCAGCATCCTGCTCCCCAGGCCCATGCCCTGTCTCCCCGCAGTGATCTGCTACTTGGCCACGTTCCAGCTGGAGGAGCTCGGCTTTCAGCTCTTCCGGGATGTCGTGCGGTCCCAGCCCGTCCACAAGGTGTGCCAGGTGAGCCCCTGCCGCCCCCAGCCCCAAGCTCTGTTCTCAGACCCCAGGCCCCACCCCTCCTTGCTGCAAATGCGCCCTTTTCAGGCCTGGGGAAGCTGGTTTCTGCTCTTCACGGTCCGGCGTGTGGTCACTGCTGGATGTGAGCTGTTAGTCGAGACAAGGCGTCCTTGCCTGTTCATAGTCTGGGCCTCTGGAACCTTCCGAGCTCCAGGCAGCCTCTCCTCCCTGCAGCAGGGGCTGTGCGGCCTTGGGGGGACGGGAGTGGGCGCAGTCCAGAGCAGGTCCTGAGGGGTGGCAGCCTCCGAGAGGGCGCCTGCAGGAGCCCACCCCCTGCACCCGCCCCAGGCCGTTTCTGTGGACACCTGTTCACTCGGGTAGAAAGCTCAGGATGCCTGGGGCCTCAGGGCCAGCAGGACCGTGAATGGGCCTGAGGTCCGCTGCCCTCTGCCGGCCACTGCCACGGGCATTTGCTATGGGCCTGGCTTCCTCTGCGAGCAGCTCTTGGTCCACCCTCACAGGGACTGGGTGAGGTCACTCCTACAAGCACTCAGCCCACAGTTGAGGAAACTGAGGCACAGAGAGGTTCGGTAACTAACTCGACATCACACAGCAGCTGAGCGGCAGAGCTGGCTCTTGGGCCAGGCTTTCAACTGCTGGCTGTTTCCTCCCTACTTGGCTTGGTGGTGGGGGGGCAGCCCCCAGGCCAGGATAATGACTCCCGGGAGAAGAGAGGGACAGCCGAGGCCCCAGGAGTGCTTTGGGGCCCCTCTGGAGGGAAGCCGCAGGCGCTGCAGGGGCAGCCCTGAAAGGAGAGGCGTGGGGCCAGGGGGAGGGGAGCCAGGAGCCGGGACACTCCCGGGACCACCGCCCCAGAGATCTGCACCCGCCCACTGGCAGGTGACCAAGGCAGCACGTTTAGCCACTCATTTTCCTCTCCGTGTTAAACGTAAGCAATTCACAGTGCGTGGATGTTTGCAGAGTCAGCGTAAGCGAGGGCTTCATTTCGTGACAGCATTTTCTGAGCGCTATTCAGAGACAACCCCCCCTCGCCCCGGGGCCAGCTTCCCAGCTGGAGTGCCAGCACTTGGTTCACACTCCGCTGTCAGAGTCTTGAAATTCTTATGATTGTTGAGCAAAAGGCCCACGAGTGAGTCAGCCTGCCCCGGGTCCGAAGCTGCGGAGCAGACCCTGCACCAGCCTCGGCCTCCCGGCGGGTGCCCACGGCTACCACGCCCTCTCCAATGCGGCTTCCTTTCAGAGAGCCCCCCTCCACGGGCGGACGGGGAGTGGTGTGTCCCTAGATGGGGGTCAACAGACCCCCTGTGCTGAGAAGAGGAGGGGGCCCGGGGGTGGAGTGGTGGGCCCCAGGAGCAGTGGTCTGGGAGGAGGAATTGCAGAGACCCCATGCCCCAACCATAGGGACTTGACTGCCTCCTTCATCAGAAAGTGGGAACAGGAATTAGAAGATGGAGCTAACACCGGTAGGGGGTAGGCGAGGAGCTGAGACAGCCTCCGTGGTGCCCAGGGGGTAGACAGAGGCCCCGAGGGGTTGGGGCGTGGGGGAGCAGGGGCCAGGCTGCTGAGTGGGAAGCTGTGGAAGGCTCTAGAAGGACCCCTGGCAGCTGCTCCCTGGGGAAGGGCATGGAGGCCTGAGCAGAAAGAAGAGGGGCGGACATGCCTGAGGGGGTGGTGGGCCCCAGAGGAGGCAGCAGCAGGCAACCAGAGGCCCTGCCCCTGCCCCCTGCCCACCGCCACCCCCTCCGGCATCAGGGCTGAGGGCCTTCCCAGCCCCCACCCAACCAGAGCTGGTGAGGAGGAGTGGGTGGGGGTGTCCGTACAGACCCAGGGGGTGCAGGGCTTGAAGCCCGGGGGCCCACAGCTGACAGGGGCCCCGCTGGCGAACACAGGGGCCCAGGTGAACGATGGGCAGCTCCCCGGGGCCCACAGGAGGGGGCAGGCCAGGGGGGCTGGACCCCTGCCTGCGGCCTGCTGAGGTCTCCTGGGGGTGCGCCAGCCACAGCTGCCCCCCCAGCACTGACTCCCCGCTGGGGGCCCCCCGGGTCCTCACTCTCACCTAGTGGGTCTGGCCCCCGCCGCTCCCTCCTTCCTCAGTTCCTCAGGTTCCTCTTCAACCCCTTGAACCTCGGCTCGTGGATCAAGGACGAGTGGAGCCTCGTCTACGAGACCTCCCACGTGAAGGAGAACTGGATCGACCCCCTGATGAGGTGGGCAGCGACTGGGTCTCACCTGGGCGCTGGGCATCCTCGAGGGCAGCCAGCTCGTGACCGGGGCAGAGGAGAGGCCTGCATCTCTTCCCCAGCTGCCCCCGGAGCGCCACTCCTGGGCCCGTCACCCCAAAGCTGTCCCCACCGCCTTCCGCAACCTCCCTCAACAGGCTCAGGCCAATGCCGGCTGGGCTGGTGCAGGCCAGGACCCACGGGCAGAAGGACCTCCAGTGGGCCTGCCAGGGCCAGTGTGCAGCTGCACCCCCTGCAGCCGGCCCTCTTTGCCAGGGTCGGGGGAGCCACCTTGTCTTCCTGGGGACGGGCCGACAGGTGGTTCTGGCAGTGGCAGAGCCCTCGGGTGCCAGCCGGGTACAGGAGGCCCCCCACCATGCGGGGGAGGAGGCCCGGCCCTGAGCAGCGGGGTGCCCCCAGAGCCGGCCCTTCACGAGGGGGAGGGCCTCACTCCAGTGGCTGGACTCACTGCTTCCCGGGGGGCTGCTCCCAGCCGCCCAGGCCTGCAGACCCTGCAGCCCCGCCCAGCACCCCGTGTGCAGCCTTCCCCGCCCACTCTGTGAGCAGCCCCCTTCCTTACCGGCCCCGCCCCGCCGAGACCCCAGCCCTGCTGACCCTCAGACACGCCCTTCCTCCTCCTGGTGACCTTGGACCTCAGGCTGGGGCAGGAAAGAGTCACACCAAGCAGTCTCCTCAGGAGGCATTACCCACTGGCTACGTGGGCAATGGCCGGTGGTGCCCACTGGCATGAGGAGGCATGGAGGGGAGGAGCCCAAACCTCGGGGGCAGCCCAGCAGGGCCCTTCCAGAACCCCTGGTCCGGGGCACCCCCACCTTGAGACTCCCTCCTCCTCACCCCCTCCCACGGCCTCCTCTGCGCCCGTCACGGTGGTGCAGCTCCAGGAAGCTTGCTTTTGCCTCGCCAGCTTGCTGCCTGCTCACAGCCCCCTCCCCCGTGCTGAGGGGCTGTCCCCTCAGTGACCTGCACAGGCAGCCCATCCCAAGCTGCTCCCACTTTGCTTTTGAGGTGGCAGCCGGAAATCCAGGAGCTGATCGACCAGCTGCAGGGGGAGCTGACCAGCCAGCTCTCTCCTCCAAAGAGCAAGGCCAAGGTCACAGAGCCCAAGGAGCTCAGCCTGACCACCCCCAGACCCCGTGCCATCCCCGTGCCTGAGCCGGTCCCCCAGGTGGCCAAGACCAGACCTGTAAGTGGAGCAGGTCTCCGTGGACCCGGCCTGTGCAGGCAGGGAGCATGGGCTGTGTGGGCTGGGGCGGAGCTGGGTTCTTCCAGGGCTGAGGGTGCATGGGCCAGACCAGGTGCATTCGATGCCCCCACCACCCCATCTCACCCAGAGAGGGAAGCCTGGCTGACCCAGAGCCCGCCCAGGGGAGTGGGCGCCCAGGGAGTGAGGTCTGGTGAGTAGGCGTGGAGTGAAGCTGGTGGCCGCAGGGTGCAGGCCTGTCTTACTTGGCGCTCAGAGCCCTCTTTAACCCTGTTGCTATGCACCTCTCCCTCCCCACAGTGTACGCGCGCGCGTGTGTGTGTGTCTGTGCGTGCGTGTAGGCTTTCCCCACCTCGGGGTCTCTGCCTGTCTATCCCATCTGCCTAGACCCTATTTTGCTGCCTCCCGCTCCCCTGCGTTGTTGACGTCTCTCAGTCAAGATGCTTCTTATTACCAGGTAAAAGAGCTCAGTCTGGCTTAGACAATAGAGGACTAGTTGACTCTCACGGCTGAATTAGGATGGGCTTCAGGCATGGTTTGATCAGGGTGCTGGAGCTGCTGCTGTGTGACTGTCTTCCCCCTAGTTCCCTCTGAGGGTCAGCTTGATCTTTGGGCTGACTTCCCTCATGGTAGCCAAACATCCAGGCTTCATGCCCACAACTCACTGTCCAGGGCGTGAGCGGAGACGCCTAGGGCCAAGAATTCTGTGGCAGTGTGATTAGACCAACTGGGGTTGCGTGTCTGCCCTTGACCTGATGACCGTGACTGGGAGCGCAGTGTTCCGACCGGTCTTGGGCTCTACCCTGAGTGCCTGTGATGGACTCAGCTTCCCAGAACCAATCGCATCCCCCAGCAGAACTAAGGAATACGTGAAGGGTAAAGGGATGGCGCTGGACGGTCTCAGGCTCCCAGTCCACTCCCACCACCGGTCTGGTCTCCTTACAGTCTCTTCCCTGAGAGGCCTTCCATGGACCCCCTGGCCCCTGTCAGCTGTCTCAATTTCCTTTTCGTTGACCCAGATCCTTTCCTTACTGACATCAATTAGTCTTTATGGCTTTTATTAGTCTTATTAGTTTTCATAGTGCGGCTTGGCACCTCGGGTCTCCCTTCCACTGCCCCCACCACCACCAGGTCCCCAGGAGCACCTACCAGGCGCCCAAGGAGCAGCGGCTCCTGGAGATGACCAAGAGATACAACCGCTGGAAGGCCGAGGTCGGTGGGCTGCAAACGGAGACCCCCGTGGGGGTGCCGGCGGGCGGGGAGGGGAGGGGTGGCGAGCCGGCCTGTGCATCTGTGGCCGGGGGACCGCGTGGCGGCTGGCGGGGCTGCAGCCGTCTGTCCCTGTGCAGGAGCTGCTGCTGCAGGCCAACTTCGAGGAGCTGCGGTGCGCGGTGCCCAGGAGCCGCGGGGAGCCCCAGCTGCAGGTGACGCCGCCCCTCATGTCCTGGGCAGGGCTGCACAGACAGGCCCCTCCCTGTGCCACAGCGGGGAGGGTGGGGTGCGGGGCCCCGGCCCACGGCGGGGGGTGGGGCCGAGACAGCAGGCCGCACACCGTCCAGGCCAGCAGGGGCAGCCTGGCCCTCTCCGGCTGTTTCCAGGTCTTCCCACACTGAGCATTTAACATTTCTGTAAGAAAAAAACTCCAAGATGCGTTTGTCAATAAAGAAAGTCAGGGAGCTGGGCCGGGAGGCCCCGCGCTGGGTGGACACTGAGCGGCGTTCCCCCTGGGAGAGGCTGACCTGTCCCCCCACCCCACACCCCCGCCACCGTGGACCCGCTTGGACAGCGGATGGGCCAGAGGTGAGCCTCCCCCGGGCAGTGGGGGCAGGCCAGGGAGAGGGCACCCCGCCCGGGAGCAGCGTGCCCTGTGTCACGGCTGAGTGCTTGTGTGGGGGCTGCCTCTCACCAGCT
This sequence comes from Bos mutus, assembly GCF_027580195.1. NCBI lineage: Eukaryota > Metazoa > Chordata > Mammalia > Artiodactyla > Bovidae > Bos > Bos mutus. Next base: position 115,743,415 of record NC_091622.1, on the reverse strand, counting down.
GCTGTCCCGTGGACCGCCGTGCCAACCCTGATGGGGTCAGCAGAGCAGAAGGCTGGGCAGGGAGCAGCTGGGCCCGTCCTGGGGCAGCGCCAGGGCAGCAGGGAGAGGGCCCCTGAGCCCGCAGGCTGCAGCGCCCTGACTGGGAACTGCGGTCCCGGGTCCCAAACCCTCCCTACCCGCCGGGGCGGCTGCAGGGCCCTGCCCAGGGACCCCACATGGGGCGAGCTGGGCAGAGGGGAGTGGGCCAGGCCTCCCCGGGGTGCATTTGGGGGCACCCGTGGGTACAGGTGCCAGGCCTGGACTCCCGCAGGACTCCAAGAAGAAGCCTCGGCTCCGGCTCCCGCCTCGTATCCTCAAGGCCCAGAAACTGACCTTCTACACGGTGAGCGGGAATCCTGGGGTTCTCCCAACGCGTCCGCCTCCGGGCCTGTCCCACTGAGGACATCCCGGCCCTTTCGGCCGAGGGGAGTGCAGGGCAGGGGGCGGGTGTGGAGGGCAGAGGGGCAGGGGGGTGCTGGCTGCTCCGAGGCCGCCCCCCACCCCCGTCACATCCTGCCCCAACCCTCTCCCGCAGCCTAATGACAACGCCCCGGTCAAGCTCAATACGGCCGCCATCCTGCGTGAAGGGGCCTTGTACCAGCGGCAGGTGGAGAAGGAGCTGCAGAGGTGGGGATGGGAGGGCCTTGGGCACCCCTTGCAGGGTCTGGGGGTGGGGGGGTGCGGGGGACACAGTCCCACCCGAACAGCCGCAGGGACTCGAGAAGGCCAGCGTTAGAGTCATGGCCACAGCTCAGGAAGCTCGTCTCCACTCGGGGAGGAGATGGACAGACGAGGAGGTGGAGGCTCAGGGAAACCCGGCCAGCGCACAGCTCCCTGAGGGGCCGCCTCCTCCCGGTGGAGGCTCAGGGAAACCCGGCCAGCGCACACCTCCCTGAGGGGCCGCCTCCTCCCGGTGGAGGCTCAGGGAAACCCGGCCAGCGCACAGCTCCCTGAGGGGCCGCCTCCTCCCGGGAGCCCTCTCCGGTGCCCCCTCCCCTAGAGCGCCCCGGCTTCAGGCCCTGCTCTCAGCTGGAGAGCTGGGCTGTGGGGGGAGCTTGGGTGTCTGACCGGCTGGATAAGAAGAGGGACAGAGGGACAGAGGGGTGGCGGATAGACAGATGGGTGGGCGCGGGGGGGCGGGGTGGAGGACGGACGGACACAGGTGAGCGGATGGACGAGCGGCTGAAGGGACGAAGCGGGAGACGCGGCTGGAGGGTGGGTGCACACACTGGACCAGGGCTGGTGGGTGGGGGTCGTCGGCGGGCGGTGTGGGGCCAGGTGTCCGGTGTAGAGCGGCCATGCCCGTGAAGGCCACGCCCCCCCACCCCACCCCGTGGACCTTGGGCTTCAGGCGGGGCTCACGGGAGCCCGCTGCCCTGTCTCCCCAGGGTGGACCGGCTTGTGGACGGGGCCGGGGACTTCTCCGAGTTCCTCGAGTGGCAGAGGCGGATGCAGGCGAAGGACCGGGAGGAGCAGCTGGCTGCGGGCGAGGTCCGCCGGCTGCGGGGGAAGCTGAGCCACGAGGAGGCGGTGCTGGCACGGCAGCAGGTGGCGCGGGAGAAGAGGCGGATGGCGGAGCTGAAGAAGGAGGAGGTGACCGGGGGTGGGGGTCGGCCGGGGCTGCTCCTGCGGTTGTTGACCCGGCCGTTTCCTCCTAAACCCACAGAGCCGGGCCGGGTCCACTGGCCCCGCGTGGCCCGGGCCGGGGCGGGGGGCGGTGGTGGAGGGGCCTCAGTGGGCCAACTGGCCACCACTTCGGGTCCAGGCTGCCCCCCGCCCCTACTAGCAGGGTCGGTTGGTCCCCGCACCTACATGTGAGGGGAGACTGGAGGACTGAGGGAAACTTCAGGGAGGCAAACGTGTTTGCACAAGACACAAAAGGGTATATGGGTCACCCACGTTTCCAGTGAGGATGCTCTGGACATTGCGGGAGACACGGCCTGGCTGGGGGTGCCCTGCCGGTGTCCCGTCCCGAGGGCCTGGCGGGAGCCTGGACGAGGCGGGAACCTGCAGGGCCAGGGACGCACAGGAACCCACGCCCGCTGGATGTGCCCCTAGGGTCTGAGTCGCGGCTGCGCCTCAGGCTCACGTGTCCCTCCGCCTGCGAGACACGCTTGTGTTGTTCTTCACGTTGTTCAGTTCCACAGTCGCGTGCAACTCTTTGTGACCCTCGGACGGCAGCACGCAGGCTTCACTGTGCTTCACTGTCTCCCAGAATCTGCTCCAGCTCGTGTCCATCGGATCGGTGATGCCATCCATCCATCTCATCCTCTGTCGTCCCCTTCTCCGCCTGCCTTCCATCTTTCCCAGCATCGGGGTCTTTTCCAATGAGTCAGTTCTTCGCATCAGGTGGCCAAAAGATTGGAGCTTCCAGTGAATATTCAGGACTGATCTCCTTTAGGATGGACTGGTTGGATCTCCTTGCAGTCCAAGGGACTCTTGAGTCTTCTCCAACACCACAGTTCAAAATCATCAATTCTTCAGCAATCAGCTTTCTCTATGGTCCAACTTTCACATCCATACATGATTATTGAAAAAACCATAGCTTTTATTAGACGGACCTTTGTCGACAAAGTAATGTCTCTGCTTTTTAATATGCTATCTAGGTTTGTCATAGCTTTTCTTCCAAGGAGCAAACATCTTTTAATTTCATGGCTGCATCTGCAGTGATTTTGGAGCCCAAGAAAATGAAATCTGTCACTGTTTCCATTGTTTCTCCATCTGTTTGCCATGAAGTGATGAGACTGGATGCCATGATCTTCGTTTTCTGAATGTTGAGTTTTAAGCCAACTTTTTCACTCTCCTCTTGCATTTTCATCAAGAGGTTCTTTAGTTCCTCTTCGCTTTCTGCCATAAGGGTGGTGTCATCTGCATATCTGAGGTGATTGATATTTCTCCTGGCAATCTTGATTCCAGCTTGTGCTTCATCCAGCCCAGCATTTTGCATAATATGCTCTGCATATAAGTTAAATAAGCAGGGTGACCGTATACAGCCTTCATGTACTCCTTTCCCAATTTTAAAATGTCTGTTGTTCCATGTCCAGTTCTAACTGTTGCTTCTTGACCTGCATACAGATTTCTCAGGAGGCAGGTCAGGTCGTCTGGTATTCCCATGTCTTCAAGATTTCCCACAGTTTGTTGTAATCTACACAATCAAAGGCTTTGGCATAATCAATGAAGCAGAAGTAGATATTTTTCTGGAATTCTCTTGCTTTTTCTATGATCCAGCGGATGTTGGCAATTTGATCTCTGGTTCCTCTGCCTTTTCTAAATCCAGCTTGAACATCTGGAAGTTCTCAGTTCACATACTCTTGAAGCCTAGCCTGGAGAATTTTGAGCATCACTTTGCTACCGTGTGAGATGAGTGCAATTGTGCAGTAGTTTGAACATTCTTTGGCATAACCCTTCTTTGGGATAGAAATGAAAACTGACCTTTTTCAGTCCTATGGCCACTGCTGAATTTTGCAAATTTGCTGGCATTTTGAGCGCAGCACTTTCACAGCATCATCTTTTAGGATTTGAAATAGCTTAGCTGGTGTTCCATCACCTCCAGTAGCTTTGTTTGTAGTGATGTTTCCTAAGCCCACTTGACTTTGGACTTCAGGATGTCTGGCTCTAGGTGATAACACCACCATGGTTATCTGGGTCATTAAGATCTTTTCTGTACAGTTCTTCTGCGTATTCTTGCCACCTCTTCTTAATATCTTCTGCTTCTGTTAGGTGCACACCATTTCTGTCCTTTATTGTGCCCATCTTTGCAGGAAATGTACCTTGGTATCTCTAATTTTCTTGAAGAGATGTCTAGTCGTATTGAATGTATGATTTGCAAGTATTGTCTCCCATTCCATGTGTGTGAATGCTCAGTCATGTCTGACTTTTTGCGATCCCATAGACTGTGGTCCATCAGGATCCTCTGTCCATGGAATTTTCCAGGCAAGAACACTGGAGGGAGTTGCCATTTCCTTCTCCAGGGGATCTTCCTGACCCAGGGACTAAACCCACGTCTCTTAAAGCCTCCTGCATTGGCAGGTGGATTTTTTACCACTGGTGCCATCTGGGAAGCCCAAAAAGTGAAGCTGAAAGTTGCTCAGTTGTGTCTGACTCTGCAACCACATGGATATGCACCCCCAGGCTTCTCTGTCCATGATATTCTCCAGGCAGGAATACTGGAGTGGGTTGCCATACCCTCCTCCAGGGATCTTCCTGACCCAGGGATCGAACCCGGTCTCCTGCATTGCAGGCAGAGTCTTTACCGTCTGAGCCGCCGGGGAAGCCCATTTATGGCTTCAGGCCTTACATTTAAGCCTTTGATCCATTCTGAGTTGATTCTTGTGTGTGGTTAAGGCAGAGGTTCAGTCTCACTGTTGGCATAAATCTGGCTCTTTCAACAATATTTACAAAAGAGACTGTCCTTTCCCCACTGAATTTTCTTGGTGCCTTGGTCAAAGATTAGTTGACCATGTTCATTTTCTGTGAGCTTTTAAGTTTCATTTCGTTGACTTTATGTAGCTGAGCTGGTAAAGAATCCGCCTCAATGCAAGAGACCCCGGTTCAGTTCCTGGGTTGGGAAGATTCCCTGGAGATAGGCTACCCACTCCAATATTCTTGAGCTTCCCTGGTGGCTCAGCTGGTAAAGAATCCGCCTGCAATGTGGGAGACCTGGGTTTGATCCCTGGGTTGGGAAGATCCCTTGGAGAAGGGAACGGCTACCCACTCCAGTATTCTGGCCTGGAGAATTCCATGGACTGTATATCTGTGGGGTCGCAAAGAGTTGGACACGTCTGAGCGACTTTCACTTGCCTGTTAACGAAGTAAGCCTTTAATCATAATGTCTTCTTACAGGTATCGTGTCCCGGTTTCTCATTCGGCTTCACCTGAATGCTGTGTTCTGGCCGTGCACGCGTGTTTTCGTGTCATCAAACTTACGAGTCTTCTCCTTCGTTGTATCTGGATTTGGAATAGTGAGGAGGGTTTCCCGTGCACCTGGTACGGAAGGATTCAGCCACAGTCTCTTCTAGCGTCTGTGTGGCTTCATTTTTAAACCTGGGTCTGTATCCGCTTGAAGCTTGTTCTCGCACATGGTGTCAGAGCCGAATCCAGCAGATGCCGTCCAGTGTCGTCTTCCCGTCCCTGGATGCAGGATGTCTCCACTTGCTTCAGTCTTTCGTTTCTTTCATCTGGTTGTTGGGTTTCTGTGTGTAAGTCCTGTAGACGTGTGTGAGACTGCACCTAAGTGTCTCTCCGTGATTTTCCAGTGGTTGTGGATGGCAGTATTAAGTTCAGTTTTGGTGTCCACGCAGTGAATGCCCGTCTGCAAAACACAGCTGGCCTTGCGTGTCATTCCTGCGTCCTGTGGCCTCGCCAAACTCCCTGACTAGTTTTCTCGGACAAACAAGACCGTTTGTCATAGGTTCCCTGAGCTTCTCTCTGTGACGCGGCTGTCGTCTTCTATCCCTTCCTTTCCCATCTGCATCCCGTTCATTTCCTCCTCTTGCCTGTTGCACTGGCTGGTTCACCATCTTGGGGGAAATCAGTCTTTCACTGTTCAGTATAATGTTAGATGTCGGGTTTTTCGTAGATGTGCACTTTATCAAGTCGACTAAATTCCCTTCAGTTCCTGGTTTTCTGAAAGTTTTTGATCAGGAAATTTTGCCCGATGGTTCTCTGGATCAGTGGATACAGTCGTCTGATCATCTTTAGCCTGTTAATATGGTGGATTCCATCGACGGATTTTCAAATGTTGAACCAGCTTTGCATTCTAAGAATACACCCCACTTGATTGTGGTGTTTGTATAATTCTTTTTTATGTATGTTGAATTCTATTTGGTACTATTTTGATTTTCTTAGAGTTGTTCTTAGATGTGGTTTCATAAGAAGTGTTAATCTATAGTTTTCTTCTTTGTAATGTCATTTGTCTGATTTTGGTTATCAGGGTAATTCTAACTTCATAAAATGAATTTGGAAGTATTTTCTCCTCTCATTTTCTAGGAAAGATTGTGTCAAATTGATATTCATTCTTTCAACACATGGTCGGATTCTCCAGTGAAATCATCTGGGTTTGAGGTTTTCTTTTTTGGACGTTTCTAAATCACAAATTCAACTCTCTTACAAGTTAGAGAGTGATTCAGATGATCTGTTTCGTTTTGGGTAAGTTGTACCAGTTTCTGTTTTTTGAGAAATTGTCCATTTCACTGAGTTGCCAAATTTATGAACGTAAGAGTTGTTTTTAAGATTCTGTTACTGTCCTTTTTAATGTCTGTAGGGTCTAAAGCATTCCACTCTTGATATTGATGATTTTATGTTTTTTCATTTTTTCTGTAAGGATTGCTAGAGATTTGTCAATTCCATTGATCTTTTCAAAGAACTAGCTTCTTGTTTCATTTATTTTTCTCTACTGTTTTCAATGTTGTTGACTTCTGCTCTTTATTATTTCCTTCCTTCTGCTTGCTTTGCGTTTATTCTGTTCTCTTCCCAGGTTCTTGGGATCGGAGTTGGATTACCGACGCGAGACTCCGCTGCTTTTCTGTTTTAAGTGCTCGGTGTTGTACGTCTCCGTTTATTTGTTGCTTTGGCTGTGTCCACAAATTTTGGTATGTTGTATTTCATTTTCATTCAGTTCAGTGTCCTTTTTCACTTCACTTGAAAATACCTCTTTGCCCCATGGATTATTTAGGAGTATGTTGTTTAGTTTCCAAGCATTTGTTCTTTTTCATTATTGATTTCTGGTTGATTCCATCGTGGTTGTTGAACATGCTCTGTGCTATTTATCTTAAATTTGTTGAGATCATGTCTTTCATAATGCCTTGTTGAAGCATTTTAATGATGGCTTCTTTAAAAACCACGGTCAGATCTAACAGCTCTGTGACCTCAGTGCTGGCGTCTACTGATTGCGTCTTCATTCTGTTGGACACCATCCTGGCTTGTGGTGTGATAACCGGTTGAAACCCGGACATTCTGGGTATTATGTTCCAAGCTTCTGGGTTGCATTTAAGCCTTCTGTCTGAGCTGCCCCTCTCTGACGCTGCTCTGGCAGGGGAAGGGAGGCACCACGACGTTACTGCCAGGCAGGCTTATCAGCCCACTTTCCCCACGTGCCTCTGCTGACCCCCGAGAGGGGCTACTCGTGAGGGCAAGGGCTCCGCTAGTCCTCCACCGACAGCTGCCTGACCGGGAGTGGCAGGGCACCTCATCATTGCCCCCACGTGGCCCTCGCTGTCATGTGGCAAGCGTGAGGGGAAAGCCCTCACTTGGCACTCAGCTTCCTCTGATGCCACCCTGGTGGGTGGGGGTGAAGGGACCCTTGTTCCCACAGGTGGGGGTGGATGCCAGGTTGCTGAGCTTGCTGCCAGCTCTCCTCTGGCACACTGGACCCCTGGGGCAGGCCCCTGCTCAGATTCATGTGCTCCATCTCCCATGGCTTGAGGAAGTCCACGCCCACTCAGCCTTTGCCCAGGTTTTGTCTGTGATGTCACAGGTCGTGTTGCACTGTCTTCTGTCTCTCTGGGTGGCTCCTGGCTTCCCCGGTGGCTCAGCTGGTAAAGAATCTGCCTGTAGTGAGGGAGACCCAGGTTCAATCCCTGGGTGGAGAAGATCCCTGGGAGAAGGGAATAACAACTCACTCCAGTATTCTTGCCTGGGAAATCTCATAGACAGAGGAGCCTGGTGGGCTTCAGTCCATGGGGTCACAAAGAGACAGCTGAGCAGCTGACACTCGTTGGAGAGAGCCGGCTTTGGTCATGCTTTTCATCTGTGCCTGTGGCATTCTGGGGGCCTTCAGCCCCCAGCCTGGAACACACAAGGTACAAAGGAGACCGGGGGCCCAGCACCGCACCATTCCTCCGGCCCCGCAGGCCTTGCCAGCCGGCCCCCTCCCCTCCACTGCTCACAGTCTTCTTACGTATTTTTTTTTAATATTTATTCATCTGGCCGGGCCAGGTCTTAGTTGCAGTATTCTCAGCTGACTCTTCTGTGACTCCGTGGAACTATATCCCGCCAGGCTCCTCTGTCCACGCGATTTCCCAGGCAAGAATACCGGGGTGGGTGGCCATTCCCTTCCCCAGGGGAGCTTCCCGACCCAGGGATCCAGCTCATGCCGTTGCCCACGTCAGCAGGTGAATTCTTTCTCTCTGGGCCACCAGGGAAGGCCTAGCTGTGGCGTGTGTGATCTAGTTCCCTGACCAGGGGTGGAACCCGGGCCCCCCCCAGCATTGGAACCACAGAGCCTGGCGTGTGCGATCTACTTCCCTGACAGGGATCAAACCCGGGCCCCTCCCACATTGGAAGCACGGAGCCTGGCGTGTGCGATCTACTTCCCTGACAGGGATTGAACCCGGGTTCCCCCGCCCCCCGCACTGGCATCACGGAGCCTTAGCCGTTGGAGCACCAGGGAAGCCCTGTATGTTTGATTATATTCGGGGGTTTTAGCTGTGCCGAGTAGGAGGAGTAGGGAAAAGTGCCCCCCCACCCCCCGCCGTCTTCCCAGATGTGGAAGTTCCAGGTGCCGATTCTCATAAAGGCTTTTGCAGCCTCTGTGGAGAGAATCCACTTTTCCTCCCAACCTCTGTGCGTGTGGTGAATTGTATGAGGGATTTCTTAATGCTAACCCATCCGTGCCTTCCTGGGATGAGTCCCGTGCAGTCTCCCTGGAGTTTGAGAGTCCCTGGGACTCACGCGGAAACGTCCGGAAGCGGGGGGTGGGGGCAGAGGGCAAAAGTGGGCTGTAGTTGAGCAGCCGCACATTTGCCTTGACCAGAGACCCCGAGAGGAGCCTGGGGGAGCCACCTGGAGGGGCAGAGACCCCATCAGAGGGGTGGGCGCTGGACGCCGGGGCTTGGACTAGAAGCTGCGGCCTGATGAGCAGCCTTGCTGGGGACGAGACTGTATCCAGGCGACCCATCTGAGGTGCCGGGGGGAGCAGCTCCTCCTGGAAGGAAAGCAGCCCCACCCCTGCAGGCTCGCTCCTAACTCCTCGGGGCTCCTCACTCCTCCTCCTCGGGGCTCCTTCCGTGTTCCAGGAGCCGGGCTGCTCTTGGGAAGCGGGCACAGAATACTCTGGCTTCCCGCCACCCTGCACCTCGCCCACCGACTGTCCGCGTAACTAGGGCAGCATCCTGAGCCGCGAGCCGTGTCCCCCAGAGCGAAGCTGACCCTGACTGCCCCACACTGAGCGGGTCCTGAGGCGTCTCTCCCCTCCTGGGACATCCAGCTACAGGCGTTTTAGATGACAACTGTGTTTTACGAGCAAACCAACAGATTAGACGTGGCTCAGCTGGTAACGGATCCACCTGCAATGTGGGAGACCTGGGTCCGATCCTTGGGTTGGGACGATCCCCTGGAGAAGAGAAAGGCTGCCTACTCTAGTATTCCAGCCTGGAGAATCCCATGGATTGTATAATCCATGGGGTTGCAAAGAGTCGGACGTGACTGAGCAACTTGCACAGGAACATTTGAAGAGAAAATTGCATTTTTTCCTGCATTTTTTCCGTTCATGCGGGACTGGTGACTTTTACAGCCTTTGTCTTGTTTTTAACTATTATTTTAGTTGTTTTTTTTCCTAAGTTTTTAAATCGAGCGTTCTTTATTTATTTATTTTTCCTGCACCATGCACAATATGGGATCATAGTTCCTCGACCAGGGATTGAACCCAAGCCCCTGCAGTAGAAGTGCCGAGTCTTAACCACTGGGTCTTAATGGGACTGTGTATCGCCGGAGGCTCCGTAGCCACGGCCCGGCCCGCAGAGCCTGCCCTCCCTACCCAGCCTCCCCTGTCCTCTCTGCCCATCTAGAGCCACGGGACGTCCTTTCTTTTGAGGGGCAGGATGTTTGGGGCCCATCTGAATTTCCTCTTCTTCAGACACATGTTCAGTTATTCTCCTGAGCCCCGGGGCCTCCTCACAGAGCCCAGGGTTGATTTCCATAGCTGGGGGCCAGGGGCCTTTTCTGATTTTTTCCTGGTCACCAGTATTAAGGCACTCTAGCAATGGGGCCGAAAAGGACACAATTGCAAAGTCCTGAGTGTAGCTCTGTCACTGTCTCAAAATGTTAAACAATATGAGTATACTGTCTTCACTAAATTTTATCTCCCCCCTTCTCTTTTTGGCTGCACTGCTCAGCTTGTGGGATCTTAGTTCCTCGACCAGGGATTGAACCTGTGCCCCCTGCAGTGGAAGCGCAGAGTTTTAACCACTGGAGAGCCAGGGAATTCCCAATTTTATCCCCTTTTAAAAATAATTTGATGAACCATAGAAATAAGTAACTATATTGGGGGGAAAAATGGATGAAATTCACATAATTACCTTTTTAAATCTGTTGTCACAGTGAACTTAATCCAGAAGACCGGTACACAAAACCACGGGGTGAAGGACCCTTCCCACTCTGGTTGTCACGGGCGCCCGTTCCCAGAGCCCGATTCACGGAAGCGTTGGGTGGATTGTTCCCTTAGGCGGCCCTTGGGGCATTTTTCTATTTGGTGCTGTTGGGCGGGTCCTTGTTCCCTTGAATTTCCAGCTGAAGGCCCTTCCTTGGGGCAGGGTGGTGCTGGCTGTAGAGGCGGGAGGCGTGCAGAGCCCAGAGGAAGCCCACGGAGGCGCGAGGCCAGGCTGGCCCCTGAGTGGACTCCGGGCCAGACCAAGGGCCCAAGGGCTATGTCCGAGCAGACAGAGCTGAGAGCCGGCCCCGGGGCTCCGGGCACCCTGGTGACCCCTGCCCTCCTCCCACAGGCCGGCCCGGACAGCCAGGCCGCAGCCCCTCTGCCCGCCCACCCGTTTGGCTTTCTGGCCTCCCCTCTTTCTTCGAGCACTCCACCCTCTTCTCCGAACGGCGATGCTGGGCTGACGTTAAGGCCACGGCTGATGGCGGCCGGGGAGCGGCTGGGGAAGCGACACCGCCACTCCAGTCAGCAGCAGAGACTCGGGGGCGGGGCAGGGCGCTCTGCCCGGGTCACCCCGCTGGTTGGGGCAGCGGCAGAACTACAATCCCGGACTCCCTCCCTCCCTCCCTCCCTCACTGGGCCTCCTCCATGGCTGCGGGCCTCCTGGGCTCCAGGAGGCTTACACGGAGCTGGGAGCCAGGGGTGAGGCCCCCAGCCCTCTCTGTGCTGCCGACAAGCTCGGTGCCCAGAGACCAGGCATCTTTCTTTGCCAAGAGGCTGCTTACCTGAGGTAGGACTCCTCCATGTTCTGGGAGCCTGCTTTTTTTTTCACCTTGTATTTCCACCAAAGCATTTCTCGAACTTATGACAAAGTTTCCAAAGAAAGTGAAGTTGCTCAATTGTGTCCCAGCTCTTTGTGACCCATGGACTGTAGCCCACCAGGCTCCTCTGTCCGTGGGATTCTCCAGCCAGGAATACTGGAGTGGGTTGCCATTCCCTTCTCCAGGGGATCTTCCCGACCCAGGGATTGAACCCACGTCTCCCGCATTGTAGGCAGATGCTTTTCCGTCTGAGCCACCAGGGAAGTTCATTTTTACTCTTTGAAACAAACAGTCCATAGAGCTGCAGGGTCAGACCAACTGAGCGAGTTAGCACGCACATCATTTTAGTTGTTGCTTAGTTGGTAAGGACTGTGGCCTGCCAGGCTCCTCTGTCGGTGGGATATCCCAGAACACTGGAGTGGGTTGCCATGCTCTCCTCCAGGGGATCTTCCTGACCCAGGGATTGAACCCATGTCTCCTGTACTGCAGGCGGGTTTGTTACTGCTGAGCCACCCGGGAGGCTCCCCCTTCCTTTACAATGCCATAAAATGCTCCAGGCTCATCGCGTACCTTCTCCTCCTCAGCCGTAAAGTGGCCATCTCTCCAAGGACCCTGGTTCCTTTTCTTAGAACCTGGGATAAACTTGCATGGAGAGGGGTGGCCACGAGCCAGTTTATATGTGCTGGCAGAGTGCTTCACCAAGGCTTCCTTCCTGCCCAGTGTGCCTGGAGTCCCCGCCACCACCACAGGCGGACCCTCCACGTGCCATGTGGTCTGAAATGAACCCTCAGCGGCCAAGACCTCTGGGGTTGGCAGTCCAGGGCCCCTGGCGGGCGCTGGGCAGTGACGGGAGGTATACATCCCACTCTGTCCTTTGTGGCATCGTTTTTTTCTTTTTTAAATGGAGAGTCTTTAAATAATTTTCTATGTGTTTTGTGGCTGCACTGTGTGTTCGTTGCTGCACAGGCTTTCTCTAGCTGTGGTGAGCAGCGGCTTTGCTTCTCGCCGAGCCTGGGCCCTGGAGCTCACAGGCTACAGTAGTTGCGGCACATGGGCTTGGCTGTCCCGCAGCACACGGCATCTTCCTAGACCAGAGGTCGAACCTGTGTCCCCTGTACTGTCAGTCCAGTTCAGTCGCTCAGTTGTGCCGACTCTCTGCGACCCCACGGACTGCAGCATGCCAGGCCTTCCTGTCCATCACCAGCTCCCAGAGCTTACCCAAACTCATGTCCACTGAGTCAGTGATGCCATCTAACCATCTCATCCTCTCGTCCCCTTCTCCTCCTGCCTTCAATCTTTCCCAACATCAGAGTCTTTTCAAATGAGTCAGTTCTTTGCATCAGGCGGCCAAAGTATTGGAGTTTAAGCTTCAGCATCAGTCCTTCCAGTGAACATTCAGGACTGATTTCCTTTAGGATGGACTGGTTGGATCTCCGTGCAGTTCAAGGGACTCTCAAGAGTCTTCTCCAGCACCACAGTTCAAAAGCATCAATTCTTCAGCGCTCAGCTTTGCATTGTCAGGCAGATTCTTAACCACTGGATCACCAGGGAAGTCCACTTTGTAGTATCTTGAAGACTGAAAATAATATTCTGAATTGTTCACAATAGCGCCAAACGGGAAACAACCTGAATGTGTCTTGATGGTGGAATGGATCAAAGAGTTGTGATATGTTCCCTGAAACAGCCACGAGAGTAAGCCAACTGCAATCCCAGTGAACACGTGGGTGAGGCTGGAACCCCTGGCGCAGAGCAGAAGAGGGGAGCCAGGACGCAGGCCTGTGACGTGCTTCTCAGTGGCGGCAGCACGCCCTGTGGTCAGGGCCGTGCGTTTCAGAGGCTCCAGGAGAAAGAGGGGTGTGGGAGGACCGTCAGGTCGTGCCTGGGGCTCCCCTGGGGCCGGCCTGGCCTGTGCACAGACGTGGGCAGAATCTGGACAGCTGGCCCCACGTGGCTGCAAAGCAAGGAGGGTCCTCCTCTCTCAGCCGGAGTCAGCAGTGGGTGGGCTTCAGGGCAGACCAGGGGCCCTGACCCGGTCTCCCCTGGGCTCTGTTGGCCGCCCTCTTCGGCGACCCTGTCAGATCCGGGGTCGTGGCTGCCTGGTTCTGGGCTCACCCCCATTGCAGAGGCCAGGAGGGGCGTGAGGTGGGACTTCCCCGCAGGCCCGACCCCCGAGACACTGGCGAGCCTAAACCCAGGTTCCCGGGTGATTCAGGGCCAACCTCAGCAGCTCAGGGGCCAGACCGGGCGGCTCTGATGGCGGCTGGTTGTGTCCAGACAGCTGAGCTGATGCAGCGGTGCACGGAGAGGCGCCTCCAGGAGGAAAAGTCCATGAAGGAGCTGGTGGAGCAGGTGATGGAGACACAGAAGAACGTCAGGGTGGCACAGACTGAGCTCCGGAAGGGCCGCCGGCGGATAGGTAGGGGGTCGGGGCATGGGGGGTTGCCGTGCCCTCCCAGAAGCTAACCCCGCCCCCGGGGCTGGCCGGCTGCTCTCCGAGCCTCTCAGCGCCCCACTCGGCCCCCAGCTCAGGAGGTGACAGAGGAGAACCGAGAGCTGCTGCAGCGCAGCGCGGAGGCGGCCAAGGAGGAGCAGAGGCGGCGCTGCACCCTCGTCTCCCAGCTGCGAGCCCTGGAGTTTCAGCCCACGCGCAGGGGCAAGCTGGTGGACCTGACCCAGGTGAGGCCGCCGCCCAGGGCCTGTGCCCGTCCAGCGCCCTCCAGCAGGGGAGCTTCCCCGCGTCTTCCTGGGCCTGGCGTCCTGCGGAGGGTGCACCCACAATTCCCACCAAAGCCGAAGGTGGTCTGGACCCCAGCTGGGGTCCACCCGGCCACTCACGCCCAGCTGCCTCCTGTGCGCTGTGCTGGAGGACCCGGTCCAGGGAGGCCTCTGGCACCCCGGGGGGCCAGCCAGGCAGCTTCACGGACTTGCGTGTTGAGGGAGCTGCTGGGACCCACGAGGCCCGCGTGGCAGGTGCGCTGGAGGGATGGCAGGGGTGCTGGACAGGCTGCAGCCCCCGGGGGCCAGTGTGGGAAGCAGCGCAAGAGGCCAGGCTGGCACGCGGGGATGGGCCTGGGTGGGTAGGCCTGGTCCTGGGCTGTGCAGAGTCCGACAGGCTCTCTGCCTGGACCCCCAGGTCCCGGCTGGGGAGACAGGGCTGAGTACCATGGGGGCCCCACCAGGCCCCCAGCTGAGGTGTCCCCGCGCAGGCAGGGATGCGGAGGGGGCCCAGGCGGGAGAAGCCGGATGGTGGACATTGCCATACAAACAGTACCGAGAGGACGGGAGGCCGCCTGGGCACGGGGCCGGGCCTGTGGCCTTCAGGAAGGACAATGAAGCCGGTGCAGGGGGAAAGCCAGGGGCCGGGGCCAGCCGGGAAGGGTCGGACCTGGCTCCCGACCTGGGGCCTCTCCCTACCCCGGTCCTCTTGCAGATCCCCGGCCACGGCCTGGAGGGGGAGATGTCGGTCGTGGAGTTGCGTGAGCGGCTGGCCCTGCTTAAGGAGACCCGTCGTCGCCAGGAGGAGGAGCGGCGAGACCAGATCATCCAGGGCAAGCGCGCCAAGAGCCAGGAGCTGCGGGACACGGTGGAACAGGTGGCGCTCTGCCGCGCCGCCATGGGGAGGTCTGCAGCCCTGAGGTGGGTACGGGCGACCCCAGGCCGGGCACCCTGGGCGGGCAAGGAGCAGGGAGCCTGCCTTCCCCCCACCCAAGCAATCCATCACCCTCCAGTCAGTTCCCTTGCAATCTCTTCCCCCCACCCAACTGTTTTCTTAGACAAGTCTCAGGCCTTCTGAAAGGGTGGAAAAAAAAGCCTGTGGTGACGGCTCAGATGAGCCCGGCCACACCCTTTAGCCCTGTGCTTCATCCATTAATAGCAAGCCAGCTACTTAATGGCAGAAGTTAGGAAGTGCTTGCTTAGTCACTCAGCCGTGTCTGACTCTTTGCGACTGGACTGTAGACTCCTCTGTCCACGGAATTCTCCAGGCCAGAATACTGGAGTGGGCAGCCTTTCCCTTTTCCAGGGGATCTTCCCAACCCAGGGATCGAACCCAGGTCTCCTGCATTGTAGGCGGATTCTTTACCGTCTGAGCTACCAGGGAAGCCCATGAATACTGGAGTGGGTAGCCTATCCCTTCTCCAGGGGAATCTTCCCAGCCCAAGAATCGAGTCGGGGTCTCCTGCACTGCAGGCGGATTCTTTACCAGCTGAGCCACCAGGGAAGCCCATGCAGGTTTTGGACACTGTACTCGTAAACGCTCTGGTGTGAATCTAATGAGAAAAAACAGCCCTACATAACCACAGCACAGTGACACAGCTAGAAATGAGCAGAGACTCCCAGCACCATCTCAATACCCTGTCCCTGGTCACCTCTCTCCAAGGATCCCAAAACTGTTCACTACAGCTTGGAAAGATTGAGTACTATAACTTTTATCTTTTTAAACTAGGACTTGGGGGTCGGGGGGGTGGTGGGGAGGTGGGGTCACACGTAGCATCTGGTTGTCAAACATCTCTTTCAATGGAAAGCGATGGACACACACACACCCTTTTTGTTTTGGGAACACTGTGCTGACTTTCGGAGAAGGCAATGGCGCCCCACTCCAGTGCTCTTGCCTGGAAAATCCCATGGACAGAGGAGCCTGGTGGGCTGCAGTTCATGGGGTCGCTAAGAGTCGGACACGACTGAGTGACTTCACTTTCACTTTTCACTTTCATGCATTGGAGAAGGAAATGGCAACCTACTCCAGTGTTCTTGCCTAGAGAATCCCAGGGACGGGGGAGCCTGGTGGGCTGCTGTCTCTGGGGTCGCATAGAATCGGACACGACTGAAGCGACTTAGTAGTAGTAGTGGTGGTGGTGGTGACTTTTCGGGCCCCATGGGGCCTGGTATGGAAAGATCTGCACAGACAGCGAGACATTAGCATCAGTAATCGCTAGGCAAGAGCGGGGAAGGCAGGGTAAGATGAAAGGGCGGTGGCTTTTCTCATCCCCGAAAATGTGCATAGGCAAACCTGTGGAATACTCTTACGACTGTGAAATACAAGGAGCAAAAAGGCAAGAGGCCCCGGGGAGAACCCTCCCGGAGCGGTTCCCCGAGGGTGTGAGGGCACTCTCCCCTGGCACCTAAACCTCTCTGGTCCACCGCGGCGAGGCCCTCCTAAGCCGGCCCCTCCGCCCGCCCAGGTGGGAGGAGAAGAAGGCGCGGTGGGCGGCTGCCGGAGCGCCCTCCCAAGACGAGCGTGTGCTCGAGCTGCAGCGCCGGATCCAGGAGAAGGCGGCCGAGCGGCGCGCGCGGGCGGCCCCGGGGCACGTGCCGGCGCCGCGGGCCGTGCGCCCCAAGCAGCGGGTGAGCCAGGGAGCGGCCGCGAGGGCGCGCCGCGCGGTGGGCGGGGACGCGAGGTGCGGGTCGGGGGGCGCGCAGGGAAGCCGCGTCCGGCTGCGGGGGAGCGCCTCGCGCCGACCTCCACCGCCCGCCCTCCCGCAGGCGCAGCTGGAGGCGCAGCGCAGGCTGGAGCTGGAGCGGAGCCACGAGCGCTGGCTGAGGGCGCAGCAGCCAGGATGCGGGCCCGCGCGCCGCCTGGGGGCCGCCTGAGCTGCGCGGCCTCCCCTCGCCCCTACCCCGGACCCTGAGACCCTAGCCCGAATGAAGACCGCGGGGCCATGCCCCCTGCCCCGCTCCGCCCGTCTCCGCCCGCCCAGAGCAGGGTTGCCAAATAAAAGGCGGGACGCGCAGTTATTGCGTGGGACAAACATGCTAAGAAAGTATCCGCTGGAATTCAGCTTTATTGGGGTGTCTTGTATCTAATGTGCTAAACA
This sequence comes from Bos mutus, assembly GCF_027580195.1. Taxonomy (NCBI): domain Eukaryota; kingdom Metazoa; phylum Chordata; class Mammalia; order Artiodactyla; family Bovidae; genus Bos; species Bos mutus. Next base: position 115,726,373 of record NC_091622.1, on the reverse strand, counting down.
TGGCCACCCTGGTCCAGATCCTTGCCCTTCCCTACGGCCGAGCGGTAGGCATTCCCCCGACCCGGGCCCGACTTCCCGGAGCCCGCAGTGCGCGTGGAACCATGGAATCTCCGTTCTCTGCCCGGATTAGGTGGCCTAATCCAGGAACCCCCAAGACTGAGTATGTGGTTGTGCGGATGCAATTAGAAGTGGCCAGGATACTGAGTCACTACCAACTGGCCCTTCTGGCGCCTGATCTCCTAAACCTCAGAGGATGGGGGGAATTGGCCAGGGAATTGGGAACTGTCCCCCATGCCCTTTCTGCTGGTGAGACCACAGGTGCTCAGAAAGGTGAAGTGAACTGCCCCAAGCCCTGGGACCCAAAGCTAGGCCTGGAGGCCTTTAGAGTAAGGCCCAGCCTTCCCCCAGGCTCACCGAAGGAATGAGATTGGAGCTGCTGGGCAGGCGCCCTGGCCCAGGGCCTGGACAGGAACGGATTGATTCCCCTGGTCCTCAGACCCCGGCCTGGGCTGCAGGTGCGTGGCTGAGGACCGGCTGGCTGAGTGAAGACCACGCAGTGTGCTGCAGCTCCCGGGAAAGGATGGGCAAGCCGGTGGGGAGGGGAGGGGCTGTGCACTGCCAGGGGATGGATGTCTAGGAGAGGGATCCCATACCCACATCCTCCTTGGGCCTGCAGAGAAGAGGGCACCTCAGAGGGGGGAGGCAGGACCCCAGGGCACATCCAGATCAGGAGGGCGGACATCTGAAAGTGACAGGGACAGACTGAAGACCAGAGCTCTCCCCCAGTATTCTCAACTGTGTCAGAACCCAGGACTTCCCTGCGACCGAGGCTGGTAAAAAGAGGAATTTCCCACCTCCCTGTCAAATCAGAGCTGGGAGCAGATTAAATTTCATTTTTTAAAAAAATGGCATTTCTTACACCCTTTATTGTCATTCAAACCCATTTCACTTGATATTGAGGGAATACACTGATGATGACCTGTCCCAAGAGAGTCCCTCAGGAGCTCAGATGGCTCCAAAAGGGGAATTGTCACCTTCTATAACTGGTCATGGAGAAGGCAATGGCACCCCACTCCAATACTCTTGCCTGGAAAATCCCATGGGCGGAGCAGCCTGGTGGGCTGCAGTCCATGGGGTTGCTAAGAGTCAGACAGGATTGAGCGACTTCACTTTCACTTTTCACACATTGGAGAAGGAAATGGCAACCCACTCCAGTGTTCTTGCCTGGAGAATCCCAGGGACGGGGGAGCCTGGTGGGCTGCCATCTATGGGGTCGCACAGAGTCAGACACACGACTGAAGCAACTTAGCAGCAGCATAACTGGTAATTCAAAGGTAGGGTGGACTTCAGGACATGCCTGATCCAAGAGCTCTGTCTCCAAGCTGATAGCAGTTCGAATCTCACAGCATCTGGAGGAAGGGCCATCTCTCCCTGGCAACTCTCTTAGGAGGGAAACCTCTCTGTCTTCCAAGCCTTGAGCTCTAGCCTCACTGGATTGAACATGGTCTGCTGAACAAGTCCCTGCAATGGGGGAAGGTCTGCATGGGGGCCTAAAGCAGGCCCTGTGACAAAGGCAGAGAATTTCCTTTCACTTGTCGGACTGGCCTCTGGAGCAGGGGGAAAGGTGGTGGCCCAGCAAACTCAGGGTGCTGTTGGGAACGATGCTGGTTGGTAGTCCACAGGGTCCCCACCTGCCCTCCTGGACTGGGTGGCTGCTCAGAGTGCCTTGAGAGAACCTGGGCCTTCTGTTCATAT